>NC_045720.1:24189138-24536771 GCF_009834535.1 Camelus ferus
CATATTTATTTGGGTATAATTATCTTCACACAATTGAGTTTTCTTGTCCTGAAGCTTGTTTATTTAAACTTTATTATATACACTTTGGTAAAATCTCTATAAAGGTTGTGTGCATTCTGCTAAGTTTATTTGTGGGTTTTAAATGGTTTTTATTGCTTTTGAGTTGGAATTTTTTCTCTTTCATTTTTTTCAATAAGCTTTTTACTTGTATATAGAAAAGTGATTTTTTTAAGTTCACATTGTATCAACCTGTTTTACTAAAATTATTGTTCCATTTCTTCTCTCAGACAATTCTATTACAGGCAAATAAAAAAGAATTTGAGTTCCTTACTGCAAAATTTCTAACAATTTTCTTTTTTTTTTTTTTTTTTTTTTTTTGCCTCGTTGCACTGGTAGATTTCCAGTTTTTTGTAGCCATGATGGTATTAGGCATCATTGTTTTGGTCAAGATTTAAGTGGGAATGCTTTTAATGTTTCACCATTATGATGTTTGCTAAGTTTTTCTGACAAATTTTTAAATTAAATTAAGAAGGAACCTATTAATTCCTAGTTTGAGTTTATTAATAATGGTGTTGATTCATGAGCAATGTTTTTTGTAACACAATAATTGTATAATATTCTCTAAATGTGTTAATCTAGTTGAATTATATAAATAGATTTCCTAATGCTAAACCATCATTACACTTCTAGAATAAATCCTGGTCATTTATATTATTCTATGAAAAAGTTACTGATTATAATTTATGAATATTTAAGTTTAGATGTTTGTACTTACGTTTGTAAATGAGATTAATCTATGATTTTCCTCATTTTTTTGTTCTTTTGTTTTCTAGTTTTGTAACAGTATTATGTAGTTTAATTAAATGAATGAGTTTTGAAGTTTTTCAACATTTTTAATGCTTTGGTAAGTTTACTTAACTAAGTAATTAATTATCTTTTCTTTAAAAGTTAAACAGAACTGGCTTATTAATTCATTTTGAGCTAATATCTTTTATAGGGATAGATTTCTTATATGGTTATTGATGTATTCAATTTTTACCTCTTCTTGAAACATTTAAAGTAATTTACACTTTCTTAGAGAGTCATTCATTTTCTTTGTTTTTATTATTTTTTTTTTGTGAGCAAAAAGTTATTCATAACATTCTGGCAAGATTTCTTGACATTTCGTATCCCTAGTTATATTTTCCCTTGTTTCAAATTATCTTCTCTATTTTTCTTTAATACACTTACCAAAGAAAATTTAAAAACTTCTAATTTTATTGATTCAATCTATTACATACCTTATTTTATTAATGTCCACTTATCTCTTTATTAATTGAGTCCTGTTCCCATTGCAGCATTCATAGTCCCTAGTGTGTGCTTTACTGGAAGTTTTTGAGAGCCACACTAGAGCACTGTGACATTACTTATGTGAGATTCTGTCAGTTTATGCTTTTAAGCAATCATTGAAATTAAGGAAAATTAGGTAGATTTAATTACAAATTACATGATCTCTGGGTGGATAGAACTTGTGAAATCTAGTCTTTTTTTTGTTTATTTATTCAAATAATACTTTTGAATTAAAAACATTCAATGCCTACTATGTACTACAAGCAATGCTGTGTGCTGAGGATGTAGCAGTTAACCAAATAAACATGGTTCCCACCTTTAGAGGGTTTCAATTATGGAGGATAGAGATATTAAACAGACCAATAGTTCACGATAAACAGACAAACATAAATTTATAAGTAATTTTTAATTGTTTTATGCACTGGGAAGAAAGAAAAGTATGTTATGAAAGAATCATTTAGATGGAGAAATCAAAGAATATTTCTCTAAGAAAATTACATTTAAGTTGAGGTTAGAATGATGATAGCATATCTACTGCGCAAGTGAAGAATGAAGGGCAGTGGAGGTGAGGGGAATACCATAGGCAAAAGTCTGGAAATGAGAATGATCCTGATTTACTCAAAAATTAAGAGTGAGATTACACCAAATTAAGCAGTAGAGGAAAAACAAAGCTAAGATGTACACCAATATTTGAGCTCGATGGACCTGCAGCTATAACCAGAAATTCTGGATTTGATTCTAAATAAAATGAGAAATCACTGAAAGGTTTTAATCTGGGAAGTGATACAATTTAATCCACATTTCCAAAAGACCCATCTGGCTTCAACGCAGAGAACAAATTGGAGCAGAGCAAGAGTGGAAACAAAAATGTAGTTAGAAATTGTTGACATATGCAGGAAATAATGGTGGCTTGGGCTAGAGTGGTAGGGTGAAGATGCAAAATGTACACTGATTTGAGGCATTTTATAAGATAAAATCAGTATCACTAAGTGATGACTTTTTTTGTTGTGGTAATACACACAACAGAATTTACCATTTTAACCATTTTACCTGTGAAATTCAGTGGCATTTAGCATATTCACAATGTTAGCAACCATCACCATCATCAAATTCCAGAATATTTTCATCACCCTGAAAGAAAGACTCACACCCATTAAGCAGTCATCCTCTGTTATGGGCTGAATTATTCTCTGCCCGCCCCCTCCCCCTGCCCCAATTCATATGCTGAAGTCCTAACTCGCAGAATATGACTGTATTTGGAGATAGGGTCTTTAAAGAAGAAAGTAAGGTAAAATTAGAACATACGGTAAACAACAACCCAATATGATGGCATCCTTATAAGAAGCATAGATTAGGGCATAGCCATGCACAGGGGAGAGATGATATGTAGACAGAGGGAGAAAACACTCATCCACAAGCCAAGGAGACTGGACTCAGAAGAAATCAATACTGCTAATACCTTGATCTCAGATGACTAGTCTACAGAACTGTGAGAAAATACATTTCTGTAGTTTAGGCCATCTAGTCTATGCTATTTGTTATGGCAGGCCTGGCAAACTAAAGCAGCCTCCATTCCTTCCTGCTCTTAGCTCATGGAAACCACTTATTTGCTTTCTGTCACTATGGATTTGTCTATTATGGATATTTCCTATAAAGAGAATCATAAAACATATGGTCTTTTGTGTCCAGCTTCTTTCACTTAGCATAATGTTTGCAAGGTTCATCCATGCTGTAGCATGTATCAGTACTTTGTTCCTTTTTATGGCTGAATAATATTCCACTGTATAAATATATCATTTTTTGTTTATTCTTTAGTTTTTAAAAAAAATTTTTTTAGGGGGAGGTAATTAGGTTTATTTATTTATTTATTTTAATGGAGGTGCTGGCGATGGAACCCAGGACCTTGTGCATGCTAAGCATGCGCTCTGCCACTGAGCTACACCCTGTACCCCTTATTCATTAGTTTTTGATTGATGATGACTTTGATGTAAGGAATAAGGGAGAAGAAGGTGTCAAGAATGACTTCTAGATTTCTAGCTGGAGAACCTGAATGAATGGATGCCATTTATTGACGTGGGAATGAATGTAGGAAGAGTACATTAGAGGGAAGATTTGGAAAGCTTTTGTCTACAGAGGGTTAATGACTAGTCACGTGGCCCAGGCAGCTCTGGGTCCTCCCGTTCCATTCCCCTCTCTCTTCCTCTAACAAATCAGCATGGGTGAGATAATCTAAACAATTTAAACAATTTTAGTGGTTTCAGTCATTTGCCTTTTCCTATCTATAAGTGAAATTTTTCTTGGTCATTTCTATCCCAGGGATATGCCCTTTGGCCAATCAAGAAATTCTTAAAAAAAAAAAAAACTAACAAAAACTGTGAGCAAATACTTTCAACATATGAACACATAACTGAGTTTAAGTACTAACTCACCCACTCACCCATAGTATTAAAATTCTATCAACTAATCAAGTGATCCTTTCTCTTGGTCTCAGAATATTCTAGTTCTCTTTAAACAGTATTTTTTATAATTATGAAAATAGCAAGTGCACATTTAAAAAGTTGGAATATATAGAAATAAACATAAAAAAAATTAAAAGCTACTTGTGATCTTTCCACTTATATATAAGCACTGTTAACATTTTGGAATAGTTCTTTTTTCTATAAATTTTACAGAAATATTTCTCTAAATTCAGGGGTTAACTCCTAAAAGAATTATGGTTGGTAAATAGCGAATGGCATGCTCAAGTTGCCATAGGAAATACAGATTTAAGGAGAAGTGTTAAATTGTGCTAAATTAGTTTTAAAACACAGCAAACAAATTTTAGAACAAACTTACTTTTAAAAAAATCTCGAATACTTGTTATAAATCCCTTGTCTAAATCACCTTCTTTGGTTGAACAGGAAATATTTATCCAGTGTCATGACCTGCTATGGTTTTTATACTATGCAGACTCTATCACTTTCTACTTTTTCAACAAGTATTTACTGACTTGAAATATCTTTTGCATTCATGGTCTCCATCATTTGTTTTTGCAATTAGTGGGAAAAAGTTCAAGTACTTCAACACCCCTATCCCTTGCCTTGTCCCAGGCTCTTCACAATTTATCATTGGGCTTAAGAACACATTTCTTTGGGTGCAGCTTTCAGTTTCTCCTATGAGAGAGTGGGTTCTCTTTTCTTTGGAGCATCCCGTAGACTGGCTTACATGGTCTACAGGAGGAGCTAATGATAACTCTGGTCTTGAGAATCTAACCAAACTGGGAATGATAATCATCAGCATCAGCATCAACAACAGAAGCAGCAGCATAGAATGGCATTTTCCAGATATTTTAATTGACATGCTAATGCAAAACTAAGTTACCTAAAAGCGAAAATTTATAATTTTATATATTTTTGTTCTTGTTATCTGTACTCCTCACTTAATATTCTAGAAGAACTTTGTGAAATTAAAATTTATGAAAAGATAAAGTCTTTCTTTGAAAAAATGGAAAGAAAGATTGATGCATTTTATAGTCTAGTGCTTTGTTTTTGAGTAAAATAGACACTGCTGTTAAGTAACATCCTCTCCAGGGGAAAGGAAGCATGAAAACTGGCTTCCTTCCTGAAAACTACACGTGGCCATGGCCAAAGTACTATCTACTGTGACCTCTTTCAAGGCTATGGTGAATTTCTGGTGCCACTGCAAGCTAGTGACAGAAAGAAAAAAATTAAACGTCAAAACTTGGATCACTGTAGCTTGTCACAACTCATCTATATGAATGTACCCTTAAATGCAAGTCTTATTTAAAAGGAAAGACCTAAGAAGACCTAGGCTGATACAATCCTATGGCTCCAAAGCCAATTAGCCACGTTTGGTCTTATGCCTAAGTGAAAATAAAATGCTGATCAACACAGAAAGATGGATTTTGTGGCAAAAACACAAGTCAAAGTAACTGTCAATATCCCTTCTTGCCACGAGGTAATGGTGGAAACATGGCTAGAGTTTGAGCCATTTCTGGAAAAAGTAATCTCGTCAGATTGCACATGATTCATTTGTTTCAGAAAAGGTCAAAATACTAAGGTTGTTTTGAAATTCACTTCAGCCAAAAATCAATTTTTTCACATTAAATTTAAGCTACTATATTTTCAAACATTTTAAAGAATATTTTATTATATTTTCTAGCTCACTGATATGCATAATACATTTTATAAGTTAATTTTCCTCATTTAAAAATAACTGTTTTATCCTGGAAGATTAGTATTTTTATGTTCATGGTCAGTATTTATACACTGTTTAATTATTTAAATTTTTATGAAAATAAAGATTTGAGTGACTATTTGGGATCACTGAGATGGAAAAAAGAGAAACTAGATTATATTCCCTTCCCTCCAGGCTAGATCACCCAAGATCATACCACAAATTGTCTCCCAGAAACTATATTCATCTCACAAATTTTACCTAAACAAATTTCTTATCTTCTAGCCTAAGAAAGTGAGATTTTGGATTTGTGAGATTTATGATGATATATTTCACAGCTAAAGATTAAACTATAAATCCCAGTAGCTGGAAGGAATAATTAATTGGGCTTTGAACAATGTTTTGATTTACGTTTTGGTGTCTGTGATCAAAGTCAAGGTTAACTTGAAATTTTATCTCAACACCTGAAAGATTTTTCTTTCAAACCCCAAAAAGTTCACTGATTTTTTTCATTCAGTTATTCAACAACTATTTTGTGGTAAGTGTTGGTGTTAGACAAAATTCTAGTCCTCAGTGTGCTTACATTATTTTGAGGGAGAGAAAAGAAATTTTAAAAAAGATAAACATAGTATGTAAGTATATTATGTATTTTGTTAAAAGTTTAAAAATAATAATTTGAAAAAATATATAGCAACGTGGTCAGGGAAAGGATTCTAAGGATTCTAAAAGGAAATTTTAAATAAAACAATCATAGAAGGCCTCATTGGGAAGGTGACATGTAAGCAAAGACTTGAAGGAGAAGAGGGTGAGCCATGTGTGTATCCCCAGGGGCAGCAGGAACAGCTATGCAAGAGGTCTGGGATAGGACAGACTGTGCCTGGCATGTGTGAGGCCCTGAGAGGAGGCAGAGTATCAAGAAATGAGTGAAGAGGAAGAGTCAGAGGAGAAAAGGGAAGAGAAGTAAGATCATGAATGATTGCATTGGAGGATTTTGGCTTTTATTCTGAGGGAGATGGGCAGCCATTGGAGGGTTTTGACACAAGGAGTAACATGAGCTGATTTAAAGTTCCCAAAAATACTCCCACAAAGGGCTTTGGTATTCTGTATGTGTTCTTTACTGACTTCTCACATTCCATTTCTGCTATCCAGTCTTGATATCTTTCTGTTCTCCTCTGTGCTAATTCTCCCTTTAAATAACCTCCCCTTTCAATAACCTCCCCTTTCAGTATTTCACATTCAGTATTTTCCTCCACCTTTCACTTGAGTCCTTTACAATTTGTATCTCCTTTTTAAAAAGCCAGTTTATCATTTTCTCTGCTTATTTTTTTTATTCCTTTCAAGTTATTTTGCTACTACACTACCACCAAGATAGTAATGTTACTTCATTGTCAAAATTCCCCATACTAATCTGTATTCAATACCACATGTTTCTACCCATTTCCAAATGACGGACAATCTCTGGAATGAGTACCTTTTAACAAGTGTGGGTAGTATTGTCCTAGGTCATGGGGCAAAGACCTAGGCATATTCACCATTTCCTAATGTATTTTTAACTGCTGTGTCACACCCTCTGAGTTTCTGTGTAACCTCTTCTAAAATTAAAACTTTCTGGCACTTAGCTCCCTAAGTGCCTATCATAAAAAGCCTGTTTTTTTGTTTTTTTTTTTCATTTCCATGTACTCTGAAAACAGAGTAAGGTCGTGAACAGAATTACCTTTAAGAGCCTATAGTATTGGGTAGAAACAGAAACAACATTCATTTGAGCGTTTTCTGACTTGTTAGGGTCCTCTAATTGGGATTTTAAATTGTTTACTCAATTTAAATGGCAGTGGAGGATTACATTTTGCAGGAATGTCCATTGCATCTTGGCAATTGTTCAGGGCCAATACTCCAACTTCAGTAGACAAAGTAGAGGCCTTCTCTAAAGGGACCAAAATTGCAACAACATTCTGGAAATCTGTAAGCAGATCTAGGTTGCACCTTGCTTTAGTTTCAGATTGCCCAGAAGATACTGGGATGAGAATTCAAATTCAAGTAAGTTATTTGGCAAGTAGAGACAATATTAAAAGGAAAGTGGAGAGGTGACACAAGAAATGGAAGACAATCAATAGAGGATATACTATTCCAGCCACCACAGTGGGCAACTGAAGCTTATTCCCACAGGGGAAACCTGGGAAATGGTGCAAAACACATGCCTCAGAAATATCCCATCCAGGATGGAAGGGAGCTGGGATATATATTAACTTCCAAATTCATTGGTCAAGAGTTGATCCATAGGTATTAACTCAGTGCTTCTAGCATGACACTTTTTACAGCTGGGGGTATGGGGATGGAAAAGATAAATTCTTGGGCTTAGTTGGAAGCTGGAAGTCAGGAATAGCAAATTGAGACATTTGAGTGATATGGGCTGGGCACTGATAGCATCTGCTACACATCTGGATCCACCTACACCCCAGGGTTGCATTTATTAACTCACAGGTTATCTGCTGCACCATTCCATGGAACACAACTCACATAAGATGCCAAGGTGAGTGGTGCCCCTCTGGAGTCATGCAGTTTGACTTCACCTATCTGGGACCCAGTTCAGCCCACACAACTACTAGTTCTGTTGGTCAATATGATATGTTAAAACGTCAACTCATAAACTTATCCCACCATTAGTTATCATAGTAGTCTACAGTCAAGGCCTGACTTCAGCCACCATGGTTCAATTGCAGAAATTTGTGAATAACTTTCTTGGGGACCGAGACAATCTTCAGACTTATTAACTGTTGTCTCTTTAGTATTATTACTTTTTACTACTAACTGGCCTAATCAGCCAGACATATACAATCCATTACAATTAGTATAATGCTCCTAGAACCAAAGTGAAGACTGATGGGTTACAATAGGCAAGATGAAAAACTATGAATAGTTCTTCCCAGTATAATGCACTCTGTATCTTGCACCATGCTCTCTTTCTCTACTAATATGCAGACAAATATATATACATGCCATTATTTAATGAACTCATGAAACACCAACAATAATCTCTGTTTGATGTTCACGAATGAGATACTACCCTCAGCCCATATTAAACTCATGGGATATGAAAACTACAGACATGAATATAATTATAGTACAACAGCTGGTAATGTCCTTATTGAAACAACTGTCTTTAATGAGGGGTGCTAATATAATCTTGCAAACTCCAGGCATCAACATTTAACTATAATAGTCAAGTTGCATTCACGTAGTCCAGGCATCCATGTTTAACTAAGTCCTTGAGACCTTATGAAACAATAGGAAAATTTGAAAATGTTTAAACTTATTCATTCATATGTCCATTTATTCACTGACAAGGGAACTATAAAATTTTGCCACACCTGAACTTAAACCAAGATATTAATAATAAGTCAGATACCATTCAGTAGGGTTCTGATATCAGTGTTTGGCCACTCCTCACTTAGGGAATGACCCTTAAGAGTGATCAAGACAAATAATGTCTATTCTGATCTCAACTGGATTCTTCTACTTCGAAGTTTGCTGATTTTCTGTATCACTCACAACGTTTTCTTTTTGTCCCATACAGTCTGCCCCAGGATCATGTCATTCTAAGAACTTACTTGAAGTCTGTTTGAAATAGAATCTTTGTCACTTAGTTCCTTTTGAGTTTCGGTTCCTTCTAATGTTTTCTATAAAATGACTGCTCCTGTTGCTTGGCTGTCTCTCTAAGCTGATTATTCTCTGCCTATGTTCTCCTGCGGGCCACATTCCCAGCCATAGTGAAGGATGGTGACATTCAGCTCCAGTTGTCCTGAAGATTTGCTTCCTATCTATACTGTGCTCAAAATAAGTCCCTCATTTCACACTGCCAAGATCCTTCCAATGTATAGTACTATATAGCAGCTTACCACTTGAGGCTCAGTGTTCTGAGGTCATGTGATAATAAAAGCAGGAACTAGAATTTCCAGTAGATACTGAGTACTCCAAGTATATATTGACTCTACCACGTAGGTCCTGGTACAACAGAAGACTCTTACCCTAGAATATACTTCCTTCATCTGTGTTTAAGGACAATAAAGACAGCTTTATAGGATTTTTACATAAACTAGTTAATTCTCCAAATACTGTATTTCTTGGATTAGCCATAGTATTAGTTCTCTGGCATTACTTTCATGAAATAAGTAGGATCCCATTGTGTGATTTTTTTTCCCAAAATAAACACCTTCACAAATAGATCTCATAGTACTGTGTAAACACCCCATTAGTTTTGAAGAACTTGTTAAAATCACTATAAAGTATACTCATCACCATAAATTGATCAATTACTACGTATTCCACTGAATGTATTGCTCATTGCTGTACAGTCCATCTAGTGACATGACATGATCATAGAAGCTAAATAGTGGAGCAGATCAGTAGAATTGACCTCCAAAAAATTTATCTCAGAATTTTCCTTTCATTCCTTTGCATGCTAAGCATCTATGTCTGGAATTAAATTCAGGCTTAAGGAAAGGATTAAAAGAACAACTTGGTGAGAGAGAATTTATATTTATTGAGCACCTACTATGAATTAGGTATAACCCATTATAAATATCTGATTTGATCTTCATAAAATTCTTATAGGCTGTAAACATTCTCTTATGATTGAGGAAACTTGAAGGAGATAAGTGACTTTCTTAGGGTTTGACTCTATGTTCTTCAAACTACCAAGGTCATGCTTTTCCATTTGTTTCTGCTACACAATATAAATAAGTTGAACAGTTGTATTTAATTCAATCTTGATCTTCATGTCAAAAGCATTTCTGTTTGAAATACTCTAATTCGTTCACTCAACAGCCATTATTTGGAGCATTTGCTTTGTGGGAAGCATTGTATTAAATCTATCCATTTCCTGCTCATTCTCTATCATCTTGTCCTGAGTTAAAAACTGGTCTTGCTAAACTTCTCAGATGCTCAAGGACATGACACTTTTACAGATTTGAATTGACTTCACTTCTTTAAACTTCAGAAGGATCCTTGTTGATTGATCTCTTTCAGATATATCTGAAGTACGGAGAAGAGAGTTAATGCCACTTCTTTGCACATTTTAATCCTTTGACTTGAAACCACCAGGATACTAAACTCGACTGGCTCATTCCAATGAACCAAATATCAAACTGGGCTCCATCCCTGGGAAAACGTTGCACAAAACAAACAGTCCTTTACAGATCAAAGAGTAGTCCTTGCAGTGGACTGACATCCCAGAAAGCAATCGTGCTGGTCCAGGATGAATCCATGACATAGTCTTAAAAAGAGTTCTATCAGCCAACCAGAAAGATACTGAGATTGCATCTCACAATGCCAGGAAAAAAAAAAAAAAGGAATCTCATCTTCCCTGACTTCATCTACAATGAAACCAAAGACTGGATTTCTGGAAACATCTGGATGACTGAGTAGATTTTTATGCAGCTTCATCTCAATATTTGGTAACATTTAGATACAGCCTGAGGTTGCTAAACTCAAGCAATTCCCTACTGTTAAAAACATTTTTTCCTCCTCCCCCAATAAAAATGGTCTCATTGTTCTTTATTTAGTCTAACAGAAGGATCCATGTACCAGCACTGCCTTAGGTTTGCTTGGCTTCACTTACACAAACTAACCACACTCAGTTGGATGGCAACTTCCATAGCAGTGTGCCTGCCCTCTTCAATTCATGAGTAGAGTTTTTCCATCCACAATGTCAGGTATGGGATATGAATCAAGGATCAAAATTCTCTAGTGCAAATGGGGGGAAAGTTCCAATGAAATGTTGCTGCTTCTACAACTGAGGTATACTGACCTGCTCCCCCCATACATAATAATAATAAAAAAACAGCCAGGTTTTTAATAGATTAATCACTAGGATCCTGGCAATATACTAACTTCCTTATTATATACATTATCTCATTTAACAATATGGAATTCATCTACAATTAGTCAAGTTCTTGAATAGTTGAATATGTGTCTCTCTCTTTTTTAAAATCACAGTTTGTTTTAATTCAGTTGAGCCGTTGGTCCGCTCCTGTTTGCGGTCCCTGAGGGCTGTCAACTCCCTGTTGCCATGCAATACCAATTACATACTTTCAGACCACTAATCTCTCTCCACCCCACCAGCTTTCCTGCTCCTGACCGCAGAGTGACAACATCAGCTGTACCAGGCCACGGAAAACAGGACTCAACATTTTAGGAGAACCAGCTCAGCTAAGAGAGTTTCCTGAGCTGTGAAAAACCTATTAACACTTCTTTGTTGTATTAACCTCAGTTTCACCTGCTTTTCTTTGGGTCACAGGGATCATTAGCCATGTGAACATCTTCCATCCAACCACAAATAGAAACAGGATGATTGCTTTTGGCCCAGGGGGACCTTCTCAGCCTGGCAACAAGGTGGCACAGCTCAGTGGGCAAGGTGGCTGAGTGGAAACACTGTTTTCATGAGAGCCGGAAAACCAAGATGTTGTGTGACCCTAAGCTAGTATTTAACCTTTGGCTCTTCCAGGAGCCTAGTTGGAGGTACCTTTTTAAAAGAATTGGATAACTCCCAGCCAAATATAAAATAAAATACTTCCAAGAATGAGCACAGGTCACCCCTGTCTCTGCCAATAATTTAGGTTATATATTTTGCAAACATATTCAACCAGGCTCCTGTGGACCCTTATCAGGCTCCAGGATCCTTTCCTGTTTCAAAAAACACAACTTTGACAGGATTAATGAAATGTTTTATCTTATTATTCCAACTGTACACTCATTTTAAAAACATCATTTTACTAAGCACAGGTCTGGTATTCTCTTAATTTCTCCAGTGTTCCTCTTTATTGTTAATTGGTCATTCTCTAGGACTTTGACCCAGGTTTTATAAGGATTTTGAAGTTTAAAATAGATTTTAAAGGTTTATAAGTCAATTACATTCTGATTATTTTCTTATTTCTTTTCATTTTCCCCTCCTCTGTCTTTAGCCAAAAATGTATTTAATTTTCAAGTATTATTTTATCCAGATTGCTAGGGCTTAATGCTAAAGTGAACATGGGATAAAAAAGAAGTTCTCTGGTAACATCTCAGAAACTACTGAATTCACTCATCATTCATAGACATCTGTCTCCAGACCTTCCACAAAAGTATAGAACAACCGTACTTTACCTTTTGTTGGATATAACTATTTTCAAGGCTCCTTAATCTGTTTCTTAAAGTTTGAACCAGTTTTATTAAAGGTCTTGTGGGTAGTTGAGGACACAAAGTAAGGAAATCAAGTTTAAGGTATCAAAATAAATCACTATGGTCTTCGCCTGTCTTATAAATAGGGAAATGATATCACAGGGTACATTAAGACTCAGCCACAACAACACAGCACTACAGCATATGGGAGATTTGGAATCAAAATTCTATTAATGACCTAAAGCTTTCATATATTGTGCTACACAGTGCCTGATGCTAGATTAAACTAAGACACTCCTTTCTTTCCAAAAACTTTGCAGGGTAAATCATTCTGTAAGCAGCTGGTGCTTCTGACCCAATAGTCAGTCAATGTTTCTAATCAAGTAAATGTTGAACACAGCACCAGAATGATCATAGTTGTTGGCTGTTCTCAGAGGAGCTTAAACTAGAATGAAAGTACTGTACAATTTGTCATGGTACAAAGACAGGACTTTTGATAACAGATTAAATAATTCATCCAAATTCAGAGTGACCATCTTATCTGTAATTCTATTGTAAGCATTTTTTTGAGTGCAGAAATAATAGGTATGAGAAAGGGGAATGGGCTTGCTCACTTCTTCTGGAGAATGCTCCATTTATTTTGGAGGTAACTGGCACTTTCATCTGACTTGTGGATGTTAATGATAAGACGACAATACAAAAAGCATATGACTGGATGTTATTTTCCTCTGGCTTTGAAAATCTTACAATGAATCTTATTAAAGTTAGAAAAATAAAACTAACACATTATTACTCTAAATTAGCATTTGCCCAGAGTCACAGGTTATTTCTACTTACTACCACGAATTGGAGGATAGATGATTTCCCCCCCAAGTCCTTTCCATGCCAATGCAAATATCACCAGCCAAATATTCTCCACATTTCAATCCAGAATAGAAGGTGAAAGTTTTCGGGCTCAGTAAATTTTTCAAATAACTAAAGGGACCAATAATGATTAACTTTTTATGGTAATGTGTTTGGCAGTATAACATGTGTGTGCCCTCCTTATAGTCACTCCTTTTCAAGCAGATTGTCAACCTTTTGTAATCCCAGCCTCAGAGATTTTGATGAGGTGAGAAATAGAAAGAGAGGAAATGATGCTTTGAGGTTCAGGAAGTCAAGTCCAGGAAGAAAGGAGAGGTGATGCCTTTGATAAGCTGAAACATAGCCAGAAAAAGAAAAGGGATCTATAAATCCTCTGAGGAATGTCCACATATAGTCTGTAACAGCAATCTCAGAAGGTGGCAAAACTTCAGAGGGGAAGGGTTGTATGGCGTGTATAAGGAACCAGGATTGTAGACACCAAGATTCTCAGGTCATAAAAATTCTTCTTTGCACCCAGAGCTCCAGACCTGAAGTGGCAATGCAAACTGGATTAATGTAATAGCAATTTAGCTATGGCAGAATATTGAATGATATCCTTATAAACTTCTCCAGGGCTTTAGCACCAAGTAGGATTTCAAAGTTTTGGAGGATGGGGAAAGTTTGTTGCATTGACCAATAAGTTTGGATTCTTAGGATTGATGAAAAAAATTTAATATAGTATTTTTGTATAAATGTGTGTATTTATTTTGCTTTGATGAGAGGCAAACTTTCTTGATGTTAGGATGCTGTCAATGTAACAAAATATCTAATAACAAGATACGAATTCTTGGAATCAGAAAAACTGGTTTCTTTCCCTGCTTCTGCCTTTGCTTGCCCTCTGACCCTTGACCATTGAAATATGCTCAGCTTCATGTTCCTTATTTAAGATGAGAACAACTATAGCTGTCAGGTTTACCTCAAAAAGCTAGTAGACACAGAATTACCAATAGTAGTAGTAGTAACACCAATAGGAGTTGGGGTGAGAGGGTACAGCTCAGTGGCAGAGTGTGTGTGTGCTTAGCATGCATGAGGTCCTGGGTTCAATCCCCAGTATCTCCATTTTTTAAAAAAAAGTAAATAAATAAACCTAATTACCTCCCCCCCAAAAAACAAAAACCAGTAGGAGTTGGTACTATTGTTGCTGTTGTTGTTAGTTTTGCTATGACATGTGTTGAAAATGGTGTAGTTTCTTTAATAAGATCTACCAATGACTACTGTCAATACAGCAATTAACAGATATCATAGTTTCTCTAGCTGGTAAATGTAATGTTGCAGGCAATATAAATATACTTTTATATATTTGTACATGCTTTGATAAATTTATTACATGATAACCAGAAATCAATTTACAGATTGTATTTCTAAAAGCAGTATGATCATAAAGAGCTGTTTGAAAAGTTAAATTCATGAACTGTCTGAGAAAGTACCCTGGTTCATTTTTGGTCATGTGAGTAATATTCAAATATGGACAGTTTGTTTTTTAAATGATACTTCAATAACAAAATGTTGGTGGCAAACTTATTTGAAATAGAGCATGGTGTCTTAACCAAGCAATATTTTTGCTTTAAGTCAGGGAAACAAGAGCTGCAGAACCAGGAAATGTGGAAAGAGCATGGAAAATATTTTATCAACAGTTATCCCTCTACAGGAAAATCACTAGTATCCATAAAATGAAGCAGATGACAGTGTTGTTTTGCTTCTTAGTATTAAGGGAGGAGGTACTAGGCATGTAGCTCTTTCAATTTAAAGAGAGAAAAGTATATATGCAGAAATCTGGGGGAGGGGGAAGATGCAGAGGGGCAGACTCTACATTGTACAATTCAAAGCTGAACAAGAGCTGGAATTCTTCTTTTATAAATTATGTATACAAAGGGGAAGTGAAGGGGAAGTGAAGGAAACAAAAATATCTAAGGGGTCTGAATTTTACTAGTCTGTAACTTGATACTTTCTTTATCATAACCAGATTATTATGGAAATGGCTAGTAGTAAGTAGTTCCTCTCTACTTTAAGCACTGCTGACCCAATTATTTCTAGCAATAATCTAGAAATCTGTGTTTAAATACAGAAGTAAGATACTTCCATAATCTTTGAAGTTCTTAGTCCTCATTAGCTAAAAAGAGTGACATTAAAAATTGCTCAGTAATCAATGGTCATTCTAATTAAAACATTTCTTCCTTGCTTATTTGTTACATTGAATGAAAGGCTGCTTTTGTAAAACTATGCATTTGTGAGAGAAAGATGGGCTATAGCAACTTAGTGTTTACATGTTATATATCTCCTTTCCTCTCAAGGTTCAAATTTTGGTTTCAGCCCAAGAGAGTGACTGAGTTGAGGCTGAACTGAGATTGACCACACTCAACCTCAGAGAGGAGAGAGGAGAAACAAAAATCAGGAGAAAGTTGGAGAGGCAGTGGTCTTTTCTCATTTTATCCTTGTTTAACCTGGATAAGGTCACTCTGGTAGGAGAGTTGCTTTTTTTAAAGTTGAAATAAAAAGATATGGGGTCAAATTGCCTATGGAAATCCTACTTCTTTATTTTCTGATCTAAGTGAGAATGAAAAGAAGCATGCAAGTAAAATAAATACACTTAAATACAGTAGTGGTAAAGAGACAGCTGGCGAGATGGTGCTTCAATATAAGTGGCACAGGGGTTCAGCTCTGGAGTCAGCTTGTGTTTCTTCCAAGTCAACAACATAAGGGTAAAAATGGGGCCATAGAATAGTGAAAAATCAGGGGTTTTCTGTCCTGTTACAAACAATTGCAGTGTATAACACCAGTCCCTGCTGAAATCTCCCAAACTAGTTCAGGAAGCCCCCAAATAGTGTTTTTATTTGTTCTCTTGTCCATCCTGTGGTCCCCAATTTCCTCTTCTCCTGATTCAGCAACTTCTATTGTGCCTTCTAGGAGTGAAATACTCTGCTTTGTTTCCTTTTTGTGGTATTCAGTTGTTATTTTTGCCACCAACCTTCATTTCCCCATCTTCTAGCAACAGCAACCAAATTTTTGCTTTGTGGGAATTCCTCCTCCTCCTTTCTCAGTCCTGTTGCTTAAGTGGGATTGTCCTTGATATATATTAGCCAAATGTATATATAGCTTCTCATCCAGGCTACAAGGATCTATTCAACGATAGACATGTGAATTCATTCAAGGAGAATGAGATGTGAGGAGATGTTTGCTCTGTCTTCTATGGCAACAATCATCTCAGCCCCAGATGGGTAAGAATATGTGAAATCTGACTGCCCCTGCCATTTCCTTACTCTAAAATAGGCCTGCTGAAGTCCTGCTCTGCCACCTACTAGCTCTGTGGTCTTGGATAAGTTGCTTAACCTCCACATTCCTCTGTTTTCTTACCACAGTGGGTTGTTATGGGAATTAAATCAGTCAATGTGTATAAAGTACTTAGAACAGGTTCTAGGCATGTCATAAGCACTTTGTGAGTATTTAAACAATTTATTCCATTAGTCACTCAGATTTCAAACTCTGCAGTTATTTTGGATTCTTCCTCTTTCAGTACATCTGCCGTTCATTGAAAATTCTCTCTTCTGTACCAGAAGCCCCTTCTTTTCTAATCTGTTATACTCCACTGGCTACGTCCTTATTTTTATACCTGTGGATCCTTTTGTTTACCTCAAGCATACTTTTAATGGACACCTATGGGATTTCCTGTTCCAGCACCTTTGTCTAGGAACTGCTCAGCCTCCCCCTCCTCTCCAAATGGCTCCATAGGAACTGCCTCCTTAGTACAGTATGAGTCATATCCACTAGCACCAGACATAGCTTACTGGTCAGCTTGTGAGCAACAGAGTCCCTTGTCTGGAATATTGGGACTTGCAGACCAGTAAGACCAGTAAGAAGGTGGCAAATTTTTTTCTCCAGAGGCTAAAGCTCTAAAATATAAAACTGCTGTGGTTAGCCAAGTTTTCTGCCACGTGGAAATAGCTGATTAACTCTTTCTTTTTCACTTTGGACTTAGAAACTTTAATATGGTAATGTGCTAAGTTACGTATCTAGTCACCCTTTGTGCTCTGTTGAAGGCTAACCCTGATTTCCATGCTTCCTCTCTGCAAACTGGCTAAATCTCATCACATCCACTGTTTTTTGTTTTGTCTATTTGTTTGTTTATTTGTTTGTTTTTAATTGGAAGTACTCATGAGCCTGGGATTTGTCCACAGGGCTAAAGGATTGACTGGAGCACATTAACAAATTAAACTCCACTTCAGAAGCCTGGATCTTTCCATATTTAATTTAATCAGCCCCATTAGGCTCTTGAGATTTGCTTGAGGCCATTCTAGAACACTGTGATTCTCTCAACGACATTTAAAAATGTGTCATACTTTCTCTTTTCTACAGACTGGAAATGGAGGCTCAGTTAAACAACTGACAGGTCAGGATATTGGTTACAAGGGTAACAAAAGAGATATAAAGTCAAACAGAGAATAATAAATGAGAGAAATGAGCAACAGCAAGAAGCCCCTGTGGTCCCTGGGCGGGAGAGGACAGGGGTAGTCTTCCCAGAGCCCAGGATACAGAGTCACCCAGTGGAATCTGGAAGCACAGAAAGCCTACCTGTCCTGCCAGAAGTCTGGACTAAAGAGGGTAGATCTGTGCAGTGGGAACTACAGCAAGTGAGGAGATGCTGGAGACCCACCCATAGCAGAAAAGAAAGGAAAAAGTACTCCCTTCCTTCCTTTTCCCTCCAATTTACCTGAAGCTAGTTGGCAAAGTAGTTGAGGAAATATAGTTCACTGTTACATGAAACAGAAGAAGAGAAAGGCAAATAGGGAAACAACCAACACACACTCCCCTACTTTAAAGACTGCAACCCAGAGCTGAGTTTTAGATCCTTTGGCAGGGGAGTAAAACTGAAGTTCAAGAACTCAGAACACAGAATCAAAGTCCACACCATCTATTAATATTGAGATGTATGCTACTGTGGTTTAAAATCTAGAGCATCACTTTTTTTCCTTTTTAGAACGGAAAGTGATTCCAATTTAAAACAGACTTTCCAGAACTTGTCTGCACAAAACCACTATTTATGCTTTTATTAATTGTTATTGTCATAAGGACCGAAACTAGCTCAAATTACTTTATGCAATAGGGGTTTTATTGCACAGAAATAAGGAAAAAAGTCCTTTTTCACAGAGGCCATCTTCCCAGAAGTCAAAGGAGACCAAAGAACCAGGTATCAAGAAGGGCAGAAACCAGAGAAGAATTCATGGAGGCTGGAATCAAAAGGTCATTCAGAATCTAAGGCAGCCCCAGCAGCAAGAGTCCATGGATGCTCAGTCCAGATCTACATCTTTTAACAGCTATTCTCTGTATACCTCTTATTCTCTGCTGTCTACTTCTCTTCCTGATACTCTCTGGTTTATTTGTTTCATACGTGGCAGTGCAGAGTCCTAAGAGAAGCAATCTAATGGGATAAATTAATAACCCTTCATCTTTTATTGGAATTAATTTTTTGGACAATATCACATCACAGTCTGCTGCCCACGCTATGAATTTGCTAACCTTGGCTCAGCTGCTCATCACCTGGAGGCAATGGGTCACATGGCACAGGGTCACATGTTACAAAACATGGCTGCCTGAAAGTACCTTCTCAACTGGACAGTTTTCCTTAGAAAATCTGTTGCTGTGACTGCATCTTTGACCTCAGAGAAGAAACAGGATAAAGAAGAGACTAGAAGAGAAAATTCTCCTCCAGAATGAACAACTAATGCATTTAGCTGAAAAAAATGGAATCACTTAATCTACGCTCATCATCAGATATCATGAAGGGAAAATACATCATTTTACTATAGTATTCTAGCTTGACAAAAAATGCTTAACAATCTTATATTAATTTATTCTCTCTGCATCCCTGAGAGATTGATCAATCTTGTTCGCCTACTCAAAAAAGTACAATTGTCACATAGTTAGAACTCAGCATTTCAGGACATGGAGTCTGTTTTTAATCTAGACCAACTAGCTTCCAGACACTGTGACACTGGCTGCTCTGAAAAACACACAGATACTTTTTACTGCACCAAAGGAAAAAAAAATCAATCCATATTTGGAAATTAGACCTCTCCTTGCAATATCAATTTGAGAAACAGCCATTGTTTCTGTGGGAGTGCACGATGAACCTGGCTGTTTTAAATGGATGACCTAAGAAGCCCATTAGAGATGAATCAAGATTGGATTAGAAAATAAATGTGAACAAAATCATCAGAGTTAATGCTGTGAAATGGCCTAAGTTCATTTGCACTAGAAGTGCCACTTGCGCTGAATTATTGATAATACTGCACAATGTGGTAAATGTAATGCAGTGTTTGGGTAGAATTCTGTTTAGTTCATTGTTGGTTTCAAGCCACTGAGTCTTTAAAATCCTAATGCCCATAATAACATGGCATGTGATCACAGTATGACTTACAAAGTCTGTATTATTATTCTTTTATTGTCTAATCTCCCACCTCTCAATATTGAGATGATGAAGAATAGATATAGCCATAGTGTAAGGCCAGCAGGGGTCCATTAGCATGGTTTATTTTTGTAGTAGATTACATCAGTAAAAGAAGGTCTTCCTCTACATCCACTTCTGTGTCCAAAAGCTATGATTTGCTTTGACTGTAGCCTTAAAAGGTGTAGCGGGTAAGATAGGATGACCTAGGAAGGCTAATATTCAAACATAATAAAAACAATGACTAGTTCCTTGAGACCTAATTCACAACTGCAATGCTTTTAAATTCTTTTAGGGATCATTGCCAGTGTGTGCACTGACACTCAACTTCTTGTAGTTGCCATGGTTCCTATGTGGTGATTTACCTATTAAGCAAATAATGTCTATTAGGTTAATCTTAGGTAAATGCCTATGTTGTCATCTGATTAATTAGATAATACATGGAATCTGTTTCTGAACATGGTGGCTCCTTAAAAGAATGTATAACCAGGCTCCCTCTTAAAAGAGCTTTCACTATTTACAATAGTCAAGACATGGAAACAACCTAAATGTCCAACAACAGATGACTGGATAAAGAAGCTGTGGTATATTTATACAATGGAATACTACTCAGCCATAAAAAATAAAATAATGCCATTTGCAGCAACATGGATAGACTTGGATATTGTCATTCTAAGTGATGTAAGCTAGAAAGAGAAAGAAAAATACTATATGATATCACTTAGATGTGGAATCTAAAAAAAAAGACAACTGAACTTATTTACAAAACAGAAACAAACTCACAGACATAGAAAACAAACTTATGGTTACTCGGTGGGGAGTGGGGTGGGAAAGGATAAATTGTGAGTTCAAGATTTGCAGATACTAACTAATATATATAAAATAGATAAATAAGTTTATACTGCATAAAACAGGGAACTATATTCAATATCTTATAACTTACGGTGAAAAAGAATATGAAAATGAATATATTTATGTTCATGTATGACTGAAGCATTATGCTGTACACCAGAAATTGACACAACATTGTAAACTGACTATATATTTCTTTTTTTAAAACATTTTTTATTGATTTCTAATCATTTTAAAATGTTGTGTCAAATTCCAGTGTAGAGCACAATTTTTCAGTTATACATGAACATATATATATTCATTGTCACATTTTTCTCTCTGTGAGCTACCATTAAGATCTTGTATATAGTTCCCTGTGCTATACAGAATAATCTTGCTTATCTATTCTACAATTTTGAAATCCCAGTCTATCTTTTCTCACCCCCCACCCCCTTGGCAACCACAAGTTTGTATTCTATGTCTATGAGTCTATTTCTGTTTTGTATTTATGCTTTGTTTGTTTGGTTTTTTTTTTTTTTTTTTTTTTTAGATTCCACATATGAGCGATCTCATATGATATTTTTCTTTCTCTTTCTGGCTTGCTTCACTTAGAATGACATTCTACAGGAGCATCCATGTTGCTGTAAATGGTGTTATGTAGTCGGTCTTTATGGCTGAGTAGTATTCTATTGTATAAATATACCACATCTTCTTTATCCAGTCATCTGTTGATGGACATTTAGGCTGTTTCCATGTCTTGGCTATTGTAAATAATGCTGCTATGAACATTGGGGTGCAGGTGTCATCCTGAAGTAGGGTTCCTTCTGGATATATGCCCAGGAGCAGGATTCATGGGTCATATGGTAAGTCTATTCCTAACTGACTATATATTTCAATTCAAATATATATATATATATATAGGAACTGTCATCTAGAAAGTTTGGATTCATTCAATCCAAATAAATAAAATCTGTGCCTAATGATTTGTTTGTTTTTATTATTTTGATGTTTTATTATGTGATGAGTTTTTCTTCCTCCACAGTCTTCTATTCAACACCAAGGCAATAAAAATAAACTTTTTTCCCACAAATGAAAAGGTTTACTTATTCCTTATACATAATCCTAATTGAGTGATGTATTTTTAGCCTTACCCCTAATACTTCATATCTTAACAGACTCTTTACATTATTATTTTTGTGCTGCAAGCATGTTGTTCTGAACTAAGTATCCTTTGGAGCACCATTTCCATCTGGCTACACATCTCTGCATCAGCAGCTGAGTCAGAAGCTCCAAAATAGTACTGCTATCTAGTCAATGAACAAGTACTAAGCCATTGATATTTCTTAGATTCTGCAACCCTCCTCTCTCTTCACATGTTGACTCCAATCTGCACACTTAGACAACCACATTTTCTAGGGCCAATCCCAAGTTCTGGTAAACAGGCTTTATGAATCTCCCTTCACCATTCTTTGACTTGATCTCATTACTATTTCAGCTAGTCCAGCCTTTATGCTCTTCCTGCATATTTAGTATCTGAGTTCCTAGGCTATTAAAGCACTCAGAAATCTTTGGGATTGAAACCCTCCTTTCATTGTTTAGTCTTCTAATGTTCTCTCAGCCAAGGATATCTCAACCTTGTACACCAGGGGTGGGGCTTTGTCTCCTGCTACTCTTTTTCCTAATGCCCACTCCTGTATCCAGGATTCTGGAAGATCATTTCCTCTACACTCCTTATCACAATGACATTCCTCTAGTTGGAAGAATTGCCCTGTTAGACCTTACCCACCCCATTCCTACCATCCCAGACTGCTAGTCTAGCTAGCTGGTCTAAATTTCAAGTAATAATTCACTCACTGACCTCTATATTACAGTTGCTGAACTGGAGTTATTATTCTGCCTATAAATGGGACATGTGGGAAAAACAGTGGGATAAACCACTTTCAAGTCCTGGACCTCCTCAACTTGGCTTGCCCCATTGTAATTCACTATCCACAGCTAGTCGTTCTAAACATAAGAAAGAAAATAAGGATATCAAGGTATTTGACCATTAGCAGAGGAGAGAATCTGTACAGTCTGTCAAGGGAAAAAAGTGTTATCACATTGGATCCAACCATCTATAGTTTCTACTTGGCCTCCTGATAATCTCTGTATGAGATAAGTATGCAAACTGTGTTTGTTAAGACATATATACTCTTCTTCCAAGTTACTGAACTCCTTTGAAATGAGAAGCCATATTGTAGAGTGGAAATATGAGTGAGATAAACAGAAAAATCTATGATCTAGATCTTGATTTGCCATTTACTATTGAGCAGTCTCTTAACATCTCCCAGCTGTTTCATCTAGGTAATGTACAAACAATAACATAAATTAGCAGGTGCCTGTAAACCATCAAACCTAAGACTTGACTTTCGTAAGCTACAAAAGCAAAGGAAGGAAGGAAGGAAGGAAGAAATAAAGAAGGAAGGAAGGAAGGAAGGTAGGAAGGAAGGAAGGAAGGAAGGAAGGAAGGAAGGAAGGGAGGGAGGGTAGGTTTGTCCCAGCTTGGCCTGGTTGAGGTAAATAACTCTGAAGTTTTCATTCCACTTGGGCTATTCTCTATGACCTGTTTGTGTAGAAGTGTGTCCATGAATTAATGGGCTAGTTTCCTGCATATACAGTGTACCCATTCACCACAAAAAGTCAGAATCCAATGTTTCTACTGTTATTAGGTTTCAAGATACCTACTAAAAAAAAAAAACCACAGAGCAACTTGCTCCCTACCCATGTTTGGGTCCTGTGCCCCTCTCCCCCTCACCACCCCTACTGGGTCCACATATGGACTTGGTTTCAGATGGTCTTACTCAGAGGAAAAGCCAGACTGGATTAATCCAGAACACTCAGTTGGCACAGTCTCCACCATAACCCTCTTGTTTGACTTTTCTTGTTCTTATTTCCCTTTAGGAAGTGACATGTTTTTAGCACAAAGAGGTTAAAAAAAAAAAAAAACATGGAGAATGAGGATACACAGCCCCATGTGACTAGAGACTAGAGTTTACCTATGTTCTACCTGTGGTGAATGAGGTATGGCAAGGTTCTTTGGGAACAAAGAAGAAGGGCATCTAACCAGATCTGAGAGGACTGGAAGACTTCCTAGGTGAGGCAGTACCCAACTGCTCTTCTTGAGATGCAGCTAGATTTCCCAGAGCTCTCTAGGCCTGAGTCCTGGAGTCAAAACAGAGAAACGTCACTCTCTGATCCCAATAAGGCACAGTGGGTGCTCCCACCCCTAATGGGACACACAGGGCTTCCCTGCTCTCACCACTGTTCATGTCTAGGGTATGTCACTAGGCATCTGAAGGGCCAGTGTGACCATGTTCATACATCCTAAAGCAAAAACTCTAATTCTACAAATGTTGATAAGCAGGGTAGTTTCAACATACTTCCTGTGGAAAAGCAATGAGCATTACACAACCCAGTATATTCACAGTACAGGAAACATTTCTTAAAAACCTCTATAAGCAGTCCATTCCCCTCTGAAGTTCTGGTAACTGTGGTAGCTGCTACATCTCTTCCTCTCTATTGCTCTGTTTGATGTCTGTCTTTTTATATGTGTATCTATCTTTGTCTCTCCATTCTCTCACTGCCTCTGTCTCTGAGTATGTATTCTTTTTTTCACTGAGGTATAACTGACATATAACATTGTGTAAGTTTAAGGTGTACAATTTGTTGATTTGATATTTATATATTACAAATGTGATTACCACCATAGCATTAGGTAACACTTCTATCATGTGGCATAATTATCATTTCTTTTTTTGTGGTAAGAACACTTAAGATCTAATCTCTTAGCAACTCTGAAGTTTATAATACAGTATTGTTAATTATAATCACTATGCTCTGCATTAGATCTCCAGGACTTGTTTATCTACGAGTGGCAAATTTGTCCCCTCAATTCCCCCACCCACCAGCCCTGGTAATCATCATTCTACTTTGTTTTAACAGTTGGCTTTTTTAGATTCCACATATCAGTGATATCATATAGTATTTGTTTTTCTGTCTGACTTATCTTACTTAGCATTATGCCCTTAAGGTCCAGCAGTGCAGTCACGAATAGCAAGATTTCTTCCTTCATTCCTTTCTTCCTTCCTTCCTTCCTTCCTTCCTTCCTCTCTCTCTCTCTCCTTTTCTTTCTTCCTTCTTTCCTTCCTTCCTTTCTCATGGCTGAATAGCATTCTATTGTGTGTGTGTGTGTGTGTGTGTATCACATCTTATCCATTCATCCACTGACAGCTGTGTCAATATTATTCTCTTTCAGTGTCTATAAGGACTATTATCTTTGGTTTTCACATTTCATAAAATATTGGAGATGAAAGATGGTAAATGTTTATAATTTAATCATTTTCACCAGCCCAATCTCTTATTACTCCATTCTTTTCCGTCTCTTTATATAAACTAGACAGAACTTCTTGCAGTTTCACAAACTCCTGCCTCCTTAAGGGCCTGTCCATCTTATTCATCTTACTATGCCCTCCTCTTCCCTAGATAACTCCCACTCTTCTAAGGCCTGAGTCGCCCACCCAGAAAGGAAGCCACTCCCTTCAATGTGGAATTAGAAATGCCTCAGTGCTTTGGAAGTGCCTTCCACATACCCTTATGGCACTCAGCACACTGATCAGTAAATGTTAACAAGCTTGAACATTCCCACAAGACATGGCTTCTTAGACATATGAACACATATGTACCTTAAGTATTTGGCTACTAACGAGCACCCCATAAATGTTTGTTAAATGAATATTGAAATTCCAAGCAACAAGCAGTGATCGACGACAATCTCTCTTTTCTTTGAAAGAGTCAACCTTAAACCGAAAATAAAAAACCCAATGTGCAATTACCTATAAGCCTTTCCATCTATCTAAAATAATTTCAAAGAGACAAAAGAAAAGAAAAAGAACGAAAAGACCAGGCTCAGTGGCAAAAATCACAAAACAGTTCTTGCAGAATCACAAACTAAAAACATCTTGGCCTCAAAGAGCCAATTTTGGACTGACATAATTTTAAAAGACCATTTGTATAAGGGAGGCATTAACTTTGGCCAACATTTCTCTTGTCACTGATTTAAGAATCTTGGAACAGGTAATTTTAAGGGAAAGGCTTAAGTAAAGAAAAATGTATCCAAATCATAATCAAATGAAAATGCTACAGAGGAGGTTGTTGGGTAGAATTCTAAATTTAACCATATGAGTATCTTTTCGAAGCATCATCCTAGTCAATCTTTGAGAATGAAGGCTTTTCTTCTTAATATTAAACCACATTTCATCACAAAGATGGATGCCCAGCCCCCTTTGTTTAGTTATTCCTCTTGACCACAGTTTTCCATGTTCCATATGTAGCATATATAAGAAAATCAATGATTGTAGCTTTTCTTCAACATGACAAAGCAAGCTACAAATACATGAAATAAACTACTGTTAAAATCTGTTCTCCTCTCCCAATGAACTGAGTTACCTACACTAAATACTCTTAGTGGGGATATCACAGTTAACTGTTTCACAATGCAATATAACAAAGGGATTAAAAGGGGGCAGCTTTATGATGTGTGAATGATGTGCTTAAATCATTTTATAAACAACTGCTCTGTAATAGAGGCACAACTATTTAATTGTAGGTTTAAATTATATCACACTAGGCATTGTTTAAATCTTACTTACCTGGGTTATAATCATTTATTAATTACCCAAACATTTATAGAGTTTCTCTAAGTGTCAGGGACTGAGTGAGGTTTCTGTTATGGAGTTAAGGGTGTGAGTGAAGTTTTGGGGATTGTACACGAAGATGAATAAGACTTGGCTTCTAGCCTGGAGAAGCATATAGTTAAATAAAGGAGAGAGACTTGTAAACTTGCAATTCAGCAAGAAGGAGGACAATGGTTCTTCTGATTCCACTCAATAGGTGAAATTTAACTTTCAAGTTTATTAAGACAGGACTGCCTTTCACATGTCCTGGTATAAAAACAACTGGCCAGATACTAGTCTTCTTAGTTAAATCACCCAAAAGATTAAAGTCACTGCAGTAGTGTTGTTTTTAAGAGAAAAAGAAAGCAATTTCTTGTGTTTATTCATTCATTCGTTCATTCAAATAACATTTAGTGAGTTGGTAATATAGGTTAAGAAATGTATTTGGCATTAGATATGTACTGAGGACATAGATATTGGTGTCAAAGTCTACAACATGATAGAGACACATGTAAATTGACCTTCACATTACAACGTGGAAAGGACTATGGCGGGAGGTATGTTAGGGACTTTGGGGGCCAGAGGGAGGACCAATTGAGCCTAGCTGGAAGCATCAAGGAAGACCTTACAAAGAAATACGTGAGATGGCCCGTGAAGTGGCTACTGTCCTTATCTCTAGTTTTGGAGGAGAGATGGTGTTTTTCTCACATTAAACTATGAATGATTTGTTGATTTCTTCCATTTCTCTCCTTTCTCTATAGTATTTTCCCCAGTTGGCTATGCCTATCAGTGCTCCTTATTTTCACAAATCTGCCCTATCTTGGGAAAGAACTGATGGCAAAATAGGTTTAACTTGACACAATGTTCTAGCTATCATCTGATTTCTCTATTTTATTTGATTACATTTCTTGCATTTGAACTATATACCTGTTAGTTTTATTTCCTCTCCATTCATTTTTTTGGCTTGCACTCTCTACCACTGAAATAACTTTTTTCTTGAAAATTGTTAAGAACTACCTATGTGCTGAGGGGTTTTCTAATCCTTGTATTCAAGTTATTAAGGATGAGCCAGAATTTTGACCCTTTTACCATTGAGGCTCAGAGAGATTATTTGAAGTGACAGATATTACTAAATTACAAAGGGGATGAACCAAGATACAGATTGGCATGTACCTGGCTGCAAAATTCAGAGATCTTCTTTCTTCTTAATAATCCTTGTCTTCAGTTGCATTTGATATTTTAACTTTCCTCTTTGTAGAGGACATCTGTTTTTGCTGGTCTGAAATCTGTTCCTTTTAAATTTGAAACAGCATTTCAATATTCCCTTTGGCAACAAATCTACCCTTCTCATTCCTAATGGTTTGGAGTGGGGCTCGTCTCACTCACCCCCAGATCTAGAGGTAAGCACATGACATAAAAGAAAGCAAATACAGGAATTCCAAAAAAGGTATTGATATGCTGATGTCCTGCTAATTTTGAGTATCCCATCTCTACATAACACTGTTTCTTTTAGGGAGAGTATTATGTATCAGTTTTAAAAACTAAACTGCTGAAAATAACAACTAATTTATATGATTTGCTGAAATCCCTGTCCTCCTCCCACTACACTATGATGATCTAGTGCTTGGCTGGTGTTTTCCCAATTCAGGCCTTTAGCTCACAACTTACATGGCCAGTAGCCACCAGAAATGAGTCACAGGCTGGCCAGTCTGTTCTCTGCAGTGATTTTGGGTCTTCTCGTTTTCCTTCTGCCTTATTTCCATTCTCTACCTTGGTCCTGGTGTCTACCAGACTCCTGGTGTTTTGGATTTTAATTTATGGTGACTAAATTTCATTCCTGAAAGCCCAAAAGTGATAGATTTTAGAATTCTCCAAGGACATGTTTTTGTTGTTTTGTTTTTGTTTTCTTATTTACCAACTAGTTCTGCCCACTCCTGGATACTTCAGAGCATTTACTAACCCAAGATCCAGTTTTAGGTACCTAAACCTAGCACTAATTCATTTAGCCAAAGCCCAGCTGGCTATCCTGGAGCCTCAGAAGAGGAGAATTAGACAGCCAATAGATTGAATTCATAGCAGTCGTTCCCATTTATGAGTCAGAATCTCAGAGAAAACAGCCAGGTCCAGTTAGTCTTTGGATCCCCCAGTTTTTAACACCATGCTTCATATATGGAATTTACTCTGCAAATCTTCACTAGATTAAGCTGACCAGAACTCATACATCTCAGGATTATAAACTTAGAGTTTCAGTTTTCAAGTGTGCCAGGCATTTTCCTTCTAAGCTGGGATGACTCAAGGTTTCCCTTACATATAATTTAGGGATGCTGATTGAAACTGTCTATGAAAGGCTGTAACATTTTAATACCCTCAAGTGAATACTGTAGAAATCATTTTATGACTATTATGTAGCAGAGAAAACCCCAAAGAAAAGGGTTTTCATTTGTCATGGATTCGAAGCCTAATTTCAAAGTTTATCTTTTATATAACAATGGTTGCAGGAAAAAAAATTCTAGCATTTGGAGTAAACTGGTTTTCATTTACACTGGTTATAAGAAAATCCTAGAAAACTGGAGAACTGTATGATATTAGACAAAATTTAATTTTACAATGAAGAAAGCAGGATTTCTCTTATGCCTGTTTTCTCTTGTGCCTTTCCTGTTTTGTTGGGTGGTAAAATCTTTGTTTTGTTATCTACATGACAAAAATAGGGAACAAAAATATATGACCACAAGAAGTCTGCTGAATCCTCTATTGTGAGATGGATATGATGAATATATCAAAGAGGGATGTATTTTGGCCTCACTGAGACAATGAAATCATCCTAAAAATAGTTATATCTTGCCTCAAGAAAGTCAGAGAAAAATTTCTATCTGGTGCTGCTGCCAGGTAGAACAATACGTCTGTGAAATGATAGTCTTCTCTAATGCACGCTGTTACAAATGGTGGGGAGTAACTCTGCGTGGAAGTTAATCTTGGACTTTAAGGGAACTAGTAAATAACTCCCCTATGTTCCCCTCCTAAATTCTGAATCAACTGAGATGGACAAAAGAATGAGGCAGGTGGAGACCAAAACAGGACTCTTAGAGAACATGTGGCAAGAATGGACTTCCTGATTCTCAGTCCTAGAATTAAGCAAATATTATCACTCACTCCGAATAAAAGTTTGAGACCTTTACCACTAAGTTTTCCACATGATCCACCAGGGAAGATTCTCTGCAGGCAGGTAGATTTCAAAGACTACAATGAGACAAAGAAACCACCCTTGCCAGGTCCTCCTCTCAAACTCACCAAGTTTTAAATCACTACTCCACCAAAGAAACAGAAAGTAAAGGGACTGAGGAAAAACTCCTTTCTGAAGGAAAAGAGGAGTAGAGAATAATAGCAATCCCTACCCGACCAGCACCACCAGGTGATGGGCAATTGGTGCCCTCCTAAAAGTATCTGCTCTTCAGAAAAGTGTTTTGGGAACACAGGAGAAGAAGCGAGAACTTCAAAGAGGCTTCGTTCTCTAAGAATTGAATTTTAATTTTTTCCTAGTGATGATTTTGGCTTTGTAAGGTCACTTTGTAAGTGTTCTTTTTAATTATACCTCTTTATACCCAAAATAATTGTTGTTTAACTTTCTCACAGAAACTTTTTCCCACAGTTTTGGGTGCTGAAAACCATGCTATTATCTCAACAATAATCTTTTCCCTAGAATTGTTATGTTATTCTACAATGTTTAAATTCTTAATAAGATTCCCCATTAAATATGATATTAACCCTGCCTACTTTCCAATTTCTAATGCTTAGATTAACCAGCTATGGAATCAAAGATCTGTAAAGGTCTTCTTAAATACTGATGCCTATGAAGAAGACGGAGAGAAGGAATGGTCAGAGGTGGGAGGCAAGCTGGGAAGAACTTTTCTGGAATCCAACAGAGAAGATTTAAAAAGTTTCAGGAGTAATCAAGATTCAAGAAGTGGTCAAGATGTTGATGCTGAATAGTTGAGCAAAAGAAGGACTATAATACATAATTGCCCCTGGCAATTAAGAAGTCAGTGGATACCCCAAAGAGAGTAGTTTTAGCACAGCAGAGACGTTAAAGCAACCTGGAGAGGGTTAAGGAGTAAACGAGCCATGGAAATGGAAACCACACTATCACAGAATGCAGATTTCCATTTCTAAAGGTTTAGTTATGAAAAGAAGAAGAAAGTACAAGGCTTTACAGGAAAGGTAAAGTGAAAGGAAAATCAATGTTCTTTCATAAAAATTGCTACCAATAAATGTATACTACAAACCTATAGGAATTAGTATAGTATATTCTACACAATGGTATCATATAATAAAGAACTACTTTCTGTCCCAATAATTACATTATATAATATAAAATAGGGCTAAATATGATGGACAAACAACATATGCAAGAGATTAAAGAGAATTCTCAGTAGGTCAGGGATTTCATAAAAGGCTCTGCAGAGAGACTAAGGCTTGTTTTTTTTTTTTTTTCCTTAAAATTAGCTAGGATATGAAAAAAATGGATAAAAGGGACAAAGGTCTTTCAAGATGGCAATAGTGAAACAAAGGTATTGATCAAGGTATGCTACAAGTTGTATTCTTTTAAACATCCAATCGAGTTAAAATCTCCCCCATTCTCTGTTTCTCCTTTGGAAATCCAAACAATTGCTCATACTCAACCCTTATTCTTCTCCCTCAAGAGTGTCAAACCCAGAATTGTTAATGAAACTAGACATGGATCAATTTAGAGTAAATAAAACAGACTGAGTTGGTTCATGGTGTTTTCTTTTTCTTTTCCCAGGCACATAATTATAATATGTTACATGTACAAGACAGTGGTTTAAGCACTTTATCTATACTAACTAGTATTATCCTTACAGAAACCCTATAAGGAAAACACTTCTTTTATGTCCACTTTAAAAATTGGAAAACTGAGGCACAGACAAACTAAATAAATAACCCAAGATTATCCAGCTAGTAAGTAGCACACCTGGGACTCAAACTTAGGCAGCCTGGTGCCTGAGTCTATGCTCTACAGTGCTACCCCACCCTTCCTGTTCCTCTGCTGCCTTTAATCATTTTTCCATCTTTATTTTTTTTAGTTCTAAGTCAAAGTGCTATATGCTCACGGTCTAAAACATTCAAAGTACACTGTGTCTTGGCATTCTTGCTAGCTCCGCTGTGAACAGCTGTGTGTATAACAACAGGGAGAGGACATGGGTGAACAGATTGATGCAGCTTCCCATCAACACGTATCAAAAATTTTCCTCCTTTTGGCTTCACTTCTCATTCCTGCCCTTTCTCCCTGTCAAGTGGGGTTCCACGTTCTCTCTGGGGATCACCAAGAAGATTAGCTGACAGTGTCCCAACCACACGCACGTGCGCACACACACGCTGAAGCTCCTTCCTCCAGGTTTTCAGGGCTACAGCTGCCCTCAGATTTTATTTCAGCTTTCAACTTGCTCCCATTCTTCTTCAGATTTCCAGATATTTATCTGAAATTCACTTTTGACTTCTATCCCAATCCTCCTTTCCTATAATGTGTTTATTCCATTTTTGTGTTCCTTCTTGTATTTTTCATAAAATCTCAGCCTGAATGAGAAACCACAGGAAATACTTTTTTTTTAATTATTAGTGATATTTAACTATATTTATAAACTGAAAACACTGATTTAGATGGAGGAGAGGAATACAAGAAAATTTGAGACTAGCTGATGAATCAATTCCTAAACAGGTAGTAGAGACTGGATTCAGTGTATAAACAATGAAGTTAATTTAGGAAGGAAAAAAAAATTCATTCATTAATTCAACACATATTTATTGAGCTTCTACTATGTGCCAGGCAATATCATAAGCACTAGGAAATATAGCATTAAAAAACAAACAAACAAACATCTCTTTTTTACGCATCTTACATCCTGGTGGGAGGGCATAGACAATGAAAAAAGAAGTGAATATACAAAATGCTTGATCATGGTAAGCACTATGGAGAAAAATAAGACATGAAAGGGAGATAGTCAGTGGTCAGTGGGATTAAATAGGTGAGGGCAATTTTAAATAAAGTGATCAGAAAGGACTCAGTGAGAAGAAAATTTTTGAACAACAATCTGAAATAAGTTAAAGGAAAGGCAGGCAAATAACCTGTGGAAGACTGTTGCAGGCAGAGAACAACAATGTAAAGACCTAAGATCAAAGCAAGCCCATCATGCTCAAGGAAGAGCAAGGAGGTAGATGAGTAAGAAGAGTAGTCAACCATGAGGACAATGGTGAGCCTGTTAGTATAAAGCTTTATGGGTCATTGTGGAGACCTGGGCTTTTCTTTGGGGTAAAATGGGAAGACAATGGAAAGTTTAGGGAGAGGAAGTGATCTGATTTACAGTTTTTGCAGAATGACTCCAGATGTGTTGAGAATAGACTGTAGGGCCACCGGGGCAGAAGAAAAACAAGGACAAATTAGGAAGTTGTACAATAACCCAAATAAGAGATGATAATGACTTAGCTGGCAAGGATGACTCCAAAATTTGCGGCCTAACAACTAGAAGGATGGAGTCGTCATTAACTGGCAAGGGAAACACCATTGAATAGCAGAACTTGGCAGGGAAGATCAGGAGTTTTGTTTTTAACATCTGAAGTTTGAGAAGCTCATTGGATATCCAGTGGAGATATTTAGCAGGCAATAAGAAATAAGAGTGAAATTTAGGAGAGAGGTTTGGCTGAAGATATACAGCACATCACTGATAAATAATCAACTCATTTTTCCTTAATACAAAAAGAAGGATGGATGCTACCATAGTCAGTTTTATAAGGCAGGGAACAGGAATTATTAGCATCTGAGGGCCTCTATTTTTCTCTAACAAGGCTGAGGCAAAGTTATGTAGTAAAAGAGAAAAAGTTCAGGCTATTAACCAGCATCAACTAAAGTTTTCCTAGTGGCATTGAGAGACCAGCTGGACTTAAAAATCCTAAATGTGTACTAGTTCCAGTTTGTGGTTACATGATTTTGCTTTCACAATGTTCAGTAGCCTATGTGGTAAAGCAGGGAAGATAGGTCTTGAATCCATTCAGGACTAGGGAATGATTAGTGGGTGTGGAGGAAGGAAAGGGAGACAGAAAATTAATAATTCTAGTGATGGTGTCATAGAATTGATGACCGCAGAACCCAAACTGAGCAAAAGACATATATAATAGAGGTGGTGAAAAAAATACATATTTTATACTATATTATATTATATATAATATAAGAAGTTGATATAATACTGGGACTCAAAGAACTAGATCCCATGTAACAGAAGTTATGTTTTGCAACACCAAGATCCTCATTCACACTCTAAAAAGTACATCACTTTTTGTATACAATTTATAGGGTACTTAAGGAAGGAAAAGTTTACAGTAAAACTGACACTTCTAATAGTTGTGAAATTTCTTTTACTGCTCAAATTATCTTTGCTTTTTCATTCCAAACTCGTTTCATTTGATTCAAGCCAAAATCCCATGTGATTCTTTCTAACTTTCCCTGGAATTTTTCAACAGACATAGGCATAATAATATAATTGTGGTCAGTCAAGTCCCTTAACAAAGGATAGGCATTCCAAAGAGATGACTTAGTCTAAGCTGAGTAAAGAGCAAGACAAATAATGGTCTTAGGCATGGAGGCTCTCTTTAAGGAGCTCTAGGCTCACATTGACTTGTTTCAATGAAATAATAATCAGTATAGAAGCTTTCTTTTAAGAGTCTTCAAAATTCCAAAAATTTAAAGGATAAATCTAGAAATGAGTGAATGTGTTTCATATCATGCTCCCAAAATATCAGGGTATCTAACAGATTTATAACAAGTGGGTAGTGAGAAGGACTTCTCAAATTACATCACAGAACTCACAGTCTAGCAGTAACAGAAACCACCTCTGGCTAGTTAAAGTAAAAAGAGGACTGTATTTGAAGGAGGCCCAGGGAAATTAGAAATCCAAAGAAGAGAACAGCCAGTCTTGGGGAGGGTAGGAACCAGGGTGGGCTAGGGGCAAGGAAGCAGGAATTGGTGAATCTTTGCTTTAGAGAGCTGCCATTCACATGGCTGTTTCAATTCTCCTGAGGCTCTACATGTCTTTGTTCAAAATTCCAAGTTCTTGGCAGAATGAAATCAAACAGTCAGCCTAATTTAGATACTCACCCCGGATCAATGGACAGGATGGCAGGGGTGGGAGTGGTAATTAAATTTAGAAACAGAGACATGGTTCTTAGAGATAATTCCTATGTACTAGGGACAGTTCTCAGAGAAGGGGGACTCTTGGACCAAATGATCACAAGGCGTTTTCACTACCAAGAAAGGCAGGCAATAGTCAAGGAACTTCAAGGGTATAGAATAAGAAGAAGGGTATAGAACAGGAAGAAGAAAATGTTAAGGAAAAAAAAAAATATATATATATATAAAACAAAGAGATTTAAAGTAATCTGAGTATCAGGTAAGAAGATGGTGCCTAAACTGGGATGAAGAGGATACGGGAGAGTTGAGTCCAAGAAAGAGCATTCCAGGAGAGACATCAGCATGTGTGAAGTCTGGAAACGGGAGGGAGCGTGACATATTTACTATGTCGCTAGATGTCAGTATAAACAGAGTCAGGAAGCGATATGAAGTGGGGAAGTTAGTGAAAAGCGACCTGGACCATGTAAGGATTTTGGACTTGATTCTGTCTATAAGCAATGGGGAGCTGTAAGAATAGCTGACAGGATCAGACACACCTTTTTAAAAGATAACCCTCACTGCAGCTGATTTAGTTGCAACCACCTGTAGGCCACTAGGCACAGAAAGATGACGGGCTTTAGAATCAGAGAGTGTGGGGTTAGAGGCCTGGTGCTGCTGGCTGCTTATGCAATGTTAAATGAGACACTTAACCATCTGAATCTTAGTTTTGGCAGCTGAAAAATGCAAATACCAACATCTACCTTGCAGGATTGTTGTAACTATTAATAAACATAAGGTTTCCAGAACATGTAAACAATACTAGCTATTGTTACATCTCATGTTACTGTCTATCCTGTTTTTTTATATCGCCACTTAGCTTTCCCATATCTTCTGATTTGACTGACCTTTATTGAATACTTACTGTATGTCATGCAAAGCTGAATGCTTTACAAGCTTCTTCTCATCTAATCCTCAAAACAATCCTCTAGGCCAAAGATTATTGTTACTTCTTTTTTTGAAAATACAGATATTAAAATTTACAGAGTTGTGTAACCTACTCAAGATCAGAATTCCAGGAAAAGAACTGTATGCCCCTTGAGAGCAGAAGCAAATTTTAAATTTTTTACCATAGGGTCTACTCTAATACTATATAGGCAGTGGATAATCATTTTGTATTGGATTAAAGAGTGGATGAAACTTTCATTTAGAACTTTGGACCATGTAAAGAACCCATGTAAAAGTCCACAAGGGAGTTAGAGAAATAACTATTTTTAAGTAACGTAATATAAATACGTTTTGCTTTATTTTTTCATTTTGAATATATGGATGTGTATCTGTTAGTTGTTACTGTATAAGAAATCACTCCAACTTATTAACTTAAAACAACAACTGTTCGTTTTCATTCACGATCCCATGGGTAGTCTGGGTGGTTCTTGTGTTCTGTACCAGCTTGACTGATTTCTGCTGGGCTCTGCCATAAAGCTGTGGTCAGCTGGCAGGTTGACTAGCAGCTAGATAATCTTGCGTGGTGTTTTAGTTTCTTATTGCTGTTCTAAGATATTGCCACAAATTTAGTAGCTTAAACAGCACAAATTTACTATCTTACAGTTCTAAAGGTCAAAGTCTTGACTGCACTAAAATCAAGGTATCAGCAGGATTGCATTCCTTCTGGAGGCTTTTTGAGGGAGAATCTGTTTCCTAGCGTTTTTCAGATTCTAGAGGACACCAGCATTCCTTGTCACACAGCCAGCAGTAAAGCATCTTCAACCTCTCTCTGACTTCCACACTTGCTTTCATTCATTCTCGCATCACCTTCTCTAACTCTGACCTTCCAGTCTCCCTCCTATAAGGACCTTTGTGATTATAATGAGCCCACCCAGATAACTCTTCACTTCAAAATCCTTAAATTAATCACATTTCAAAGTCTCTTTTGCCTTGTAAGGTAGCATATTCATAGGTTCTGGGGATCAGGATGTGGATATTTTTGTGGGGAGGGGGCTCATTTTGTTTCCCACAGATGGCTTCTGGCATTTGGCAGCCTGTTGGTCAGGATGCCTCAGTTCTCTCCCAAATGATCTCTCTCCCCTCAGCAGGATAGCTCTGGCTCATAACATGATGGCTCAGGGCTCTATCTCAGCAAGAGGTCAGGCTCCAACATACAAGCACTAAGCACTGACTGGTCAGGTCTCCACCACTATCACATTTGCTTATATCCCTTTGGCCAAAGCAAGTCACACAGCCTACCCAGATCCAAGAAGTAGAGAAATATACTCCAACTCTTTATGGGAGGATCTGCAATATTATAAAGACTTGCATGAAAAGAGGGGAAGAATTTGTGACCATTTTCACAGTCTAACAGAACTGGCACATTATGTAAGAAATATTTTCTAAGACAAGTCTATCACTAGTTGGAACAACCCAAATCTTTGCACAGTTGTTTCCTCTGCCGACAATGCTCAAGTGATTTCCTCTCTTCCTGGATAGATTATTTTCCTCTTTGTTATCACAGCTTAGATATAACCTCCTCCAAGAGGCCTTCTCTTCATGCTCTCACTATACTTAGCGCTTACCCCTGACGTAGCACTTAACACACTGTATTGAAATTATCTGTTCATTTTTCTGCCTTTCAACCTAGACTGTAAGTTCCTTGTAGACAGCAAATGAGACTTAGTTGCTCTTGCTTTCCCACGAAGTAGGCTAGTAAGAATTTATTGAATAAATGTATTAACAAATGATCTATAAACTCCATCTCTCAAATTCTACTGTTTCCTTACAATATATCTATATTTAATGAATCTTTAATTCTTTATTTTTTCCCCTACTTTGGAACCCAGCCTTACATTAATAAACTGAATAGGAAAGAAAGGAGTATTAGTACTAAATATTGGTTGCAGGAAAAGTTTTCCTTGGAATAAAAAGTTCCATTGTGATTTTGGAAACTTGATATCACAAACTGATTATGTGACATTTAGGAAATCCACAGACTGTCACCAAGGATGCTGATTTGCCAAACAAGAGATCTGTGAGGCTGTCTTCACTTGGACGGCCAGTCAGAATTAGGAACCCAGGGCTAACTTAACTGGAATCCCCTCAAACAAAATACAAACTAAAAACCAAGGTATTTTGGAATATTTCCAGAAAGGTCTTAAGGGGCTGCCTGATTGCTGTTAATACATAAGGCAGAAAGCAAAGATTTCCGCAATTACATGACTCAAGGGCTAAGATTCCTGAGCTGCAGACACAACATGAGTAAGCAGGCTGCTCCAAATTGCCAGTGGAATTAAGAAATCAAAAAGTAGATGGTGAGTTACAAGAAACAGAGCTTGTTTGGGGAAAGGATAGTCTGTATGCCTATAACCAAGAAAGCCAGCTATGATATAAGTTAAAATGAAATGTGCAGATGTTTAATATAATAAAATAACCAAGAAGAACCCACCCTTATGTTATTCTCCAGTGTAATGTTAAATGGACCACACTTGGAATACGCATGGGTGCCCTGTATTTTTCTAGCTCAGGTAATGAATATTTTTATAACCTGAGTTATGAATGACAAAAATGAATAAAAACAACATTGAAGTCCAAAGACAATCAAGTTAATGTTTAAATATCTTGAAAGGGTTTCTATCCCCAGTGTTAAAACTGTCATTGTTAATGCACTGAATATTCTACAGAAGCTCAGTTAACCATGCCTTAAAATCAGTCACAGTTTAACAATAATAACAATAAATTCTAGGATTTTTCAAAGTTTCCTTAATTCTAAGCCTCCAAAGAGACTATACTGTAAAAGGCACATTCATGTTTATTTGAAACTCATTCATAAAATATCCACCCATGCAAATTGGATACAGCCAATAAATTGTCATTAATTTTGAATCCTTATACTTAAAAACCCAAAGACTTGGTTCATTTAGTACTTGTAACAACGCTGAGAGGTTTATTATTATACTCATTTTTCAAATGCAAATGCAGGTGATTCCTGAAAGTATTTTCCTAACCACAGCGCTACACTGCCTCTCTTGCAGTGTACTGTCTCTCATCCTAAACTGAATATTGAGCTACTTAGCATTGATATACTTGGATGATTTAGAAACATCTTAATAGAGTCATTTCAATTTATAAATATTTCTTGAGCTTATATTAAGTGAAGTTCTTTATTAGCCCTTTCCCCGAAAACTCATGGAAAATGTATATAAAGTGGTAGTTTCCTGGATTCACAATTTCTCTTAAAATAATTTTACCATATTAACCGAGAGACAAGTATAAATCTGAGCCCACAATCTCAGATGTGTAAGAAATAACATTATTCATTGTCATTGTATTTATTTAAATCCATGTCCAAGCCTCCCATGTGTTTAGTGGCAAGAAACTTATTCTGTTATTATGGTACTCCCCTCCCCCAGGGTTGTTAGAGGCCCAAATTCTTACATAGCACCAGATAACTGGGGGAGGGGTAAGGGGAGATCTTTAGTCATTACTCAGGATCTCTCTGCATCCACTTCCATAGCTTCCTGTAAATCTGACTGCTCTGCTGCTTTTGTACCTCATGTGAAGGGTAGTAGAATCATAGGCAAGGCTAGGAGACCCCATACCAGGGCCATTCTCCCTTGGTGATGCAGGTTTGGAGATTTTGCCATGTCTCCAGGACATGATTATAAAATGGGCAAGTTTCTCCTCTGATCACAGATGTCTGATCATGGACTTTAGATTTCTATCTAGCCTAACCAAACTATGTGTTTTCTTCTGCATCTCAAAGGAAACTGTTTCCCCCCATTTCTTTCAAGGAGAACTTGCATAAACTTTTTAAAATTGATTGTAGATGTTTTTACAAAAGGCTCCTGAATTCAAAGAACTTCTTTCTTACACTTTGAAAAAAATACATGTGGCAAGAAATTGCGAAAGACCAAGCTCTCTCCTGGAGAAGGCAGGAGGGAAGAAATGTATCTATTATAAAAATTAATATTCCAATGAGTTATTCTTCCCTCAAGTTATAATTGAAACAATGAGGTCACAGAGTTTAGCTCAGACTGACCAATGGCTCCTTTGATCTAAGCCAATGGTTCCAAAGTGTGATCCCAGGACCAACAACATTATCATCAGCTGGGAACTTGAAATGTAAATTTTGGGCCTCTAGATATGCTGAATCAAAAGCACTGAGAAAGGGCCCAGCGATCTGTGTTTTAGCCTTCTGATCCCCACTAAGTTTGAGAACCACTGATTTAAGCTATGCATTTCTCTATTAGAACACTGACTGTACATTCTTGAAATTCTTGTCTCCTTCATTAGACTGTTACGTGCCAGGAATCATATCAGTCTTTCACATGGTTATATTCCCATTGCCTAAGATAGCCTGGAACATAGTGAGTGCTCATAAATACATGCTAAATATATCTATAAATGAATGAGTTTAGAGATGTTCTACCCTCAGGATTATGGTTCTAGCTTTCCCAGATTATCATTCAGAATACAGTCATGAACAATTCCTAAATGAATTATAACAATTCTTAAAATGAATTCTGTAATAGCGTTTTGTGCCTAAAACTTGTCTTAGGGGAACAGAAAGCAAATATAACCTGCAATATTCCTGAGTTTGACTGTGCAACTAAATTCATGAATTAATTCACTCATCAAATATTTATTAAAAACCTATTTTTAGGGCTTCTGTTAGGAGTTTGAGAGCTAGATAGAGGAGTAAAGTATATTCTTGGCTCTCAAAGAATGTATAATTCAGTAGCTAAATTAAATTAATTCATTCTCAACATATTTCACAAATCTGTTGGGCACCATGGATTATTGGAGAATAAGCAGATAAAGTCATGTATGTCTTCTGAGTAAAGCTGAAAGTGTACAGACCATTGGAGTTTTGCCAGCCTTGGCAATGGCTCTCTAGGATTAGTCAAGCTATTAAAGAAGAATAGGTTATGTATCACTCAGCTAATTAAGAGCTTCTGCATTTTCTTAAATCTGCTTATTTCTAACTGTACTCTGAACTTACTCATTTGGATGATACCTGGATCTTCCAACTTAAAACTTCTACTACTAATTATTATATTTGCTAATATTCATTGAGTTTGAGCTTTCACTGGGTTAGGCACAAATTATTCATTATTATCATATCAAACTAACAGTATTACCTGAGAGCAGGTGAATTCTCCGACAAACACCTAGGGAGTTAAGAGGTCACATGGAAAATAAGGACAAAGTGAAGTTTATAAAATCCCATAACAATCAGGTCTTTCCCAACTAGAGGTAAAGGAGAAGGCTTGGGTGAGAGTTAGCAAGGAAGATCATTGGCCTGGGCTGAAGATTAATGGGTTTAGTGTTATTGTACATCCTAACTAACAATCCAGACTGCTGGGCCTGAGGAACTAGCTGTCACACAAAACTGTTCACTTTGGAGAAATGATCACTGTATTCCAAAGATCTTAGGGAGGGATATACAGAGCAGAACAGAAGACAAGTCCCATGGAGGATTATGGACAAAACCAAATTGTGGATGAGTTCACATTGATGGATGGGCCTTCATAGTTGTTGACCTTGAGTACAGTGGCAGTTGAAATACACAGCAGGAGGAAAACACACCAGTTCAGAATGGCAGCCAGCACTGACACAGGGCTAAGAGAACAGTATTTGGGCAGTGGCAGCAGCATGTTTTCTTGAAAACGACAACTAAACAAATGGCCTTAAAATAAAAATAAGGAGAACGGACTGTGTCAATAAGTTATCATTCTTTATTATTTTTACTATTTTTCTTTGTATTTTGTATTTTCTCCCAAAGTCTTCTACAATGAATATGCATTGCTATTGTAATCAGAAAGCAAATGTTGTTGGTTTTGAATAGCACTCTGATTTCTAGGCAATCAACTTAACTACCAACTTCAAAAGGATGAGTAGCTTCTTACCTTCCCTATTATTCTGTAACCTGATATTCTAAAATCATCCTGACTTGAAGTACAGATTTAAGAAAAAAGCAGCCTAATGTATAGCATCAAGATGCTACATAATGACTAGGCTTTGATTTTTTTCCTAATGTAGGAGGAAAAAGTCATGAGAAGGCAATTGTACAGAGAGAAAGGATTGAACCAAAAACATTTCTTTATCATTCTTGATTGAAAAAGTACTATATAAATGGCTAAAGTGATGATATCATTCTTGAACAGGTATGGGTAGAACAGAGCTGCTGTTAATGGGTTCCCTGGAAGCAGTTAAGGTCTACTTGTTTGAGAAAAAATTAACCTCACTGTGTAACAAAATACATTTCTTGGCCATGATGCTAATTGAAGAAAGTCAGTGGGGTCATTATCTCAAGACATACTGTGCCAAAATGACAATATGTTTCTGAACAAATGCACAGTATTGACAGACCATAGATACTGCCATAGTTTTTTTTGCCATACAAAATAAGTGTCCATCTCACATATTTACTGCCTCAGGCCTGAAATAATTAAATGCCCAAGGTTCTTCAATAAATAAATTATAAGAAAAAGGAAGTAATGGAGTGGATATCTTTAGACTAAAAGAGGCTTTACAAGGCATATTTTTTAAAAAGCACAGTCAAAACAAAACAGTATTGACTAGGGATACACATTTGGGTAATGAAACTACAAATAAAGAGACATTTAAGAAGTGATTACTATAAAATTCAGGAAAGCAGTTACTCTGGAGGAGATAGAAGGGGTTGCAATTGAGTCAGGGATCATAGGAGGAATGTCTGTGATGACTGAAAAGTACTTTCTCTTTAACTGAGTGCTGATGTCAAGGATGTTTGCCTTATAATAATTTATTTCACCTTAACAATGAAATTATTTCTTAAAATTAGTACATCTGCACGAAAAAACACAAATATTTAGTATGAAATCTAATATTCTGGGAATTCCAACAGTGGTTCTCAACTGGTCACTTCCCAGTTCTACCCAGCCCTTTTCCTCACCCAGGGAGGTTAGGAAATTCGGCATAATGGATAGATGCCAAAATTAGTAGTCAAAATTATTATGAGGTCATCTTTAGTGGTCATTATGACTGGGGGGCAGGAGGGGCACTAGTAACATTATAGGGGCAGGGTCCATAACCACGCTACAGCCCCCCAAAAGTCCCATACAGTAGGAAAATTATCCCTCCCAGAATGTCAAGAGTGTCACTTATGTGAAATTAACAGATCAATAATGATCACCTACTCCTCCATTATATAATATCTATTTCATAACACTTGTTTCTGTCCTTTAAGAATAGAAATAACTTGTGTGTGTGTGTCTGTGTGTGTGTGTCTGTGTCTGTGTGTGTAGGTACGTAAAAGAAACAGTCTATCCATTTTGAGGTTGAAGAACTCATTAAACAGTTTTGCAAATTGTGGTTTGATTGCATATGCTTAAGTTCACAGACTTTAGCATTAGTCTAGAACAATCTTTCTAGGATTTGGTTTACTCACATATAAAATGAGTTAGCTATTGTTAAATAGCCAACGACCTCAAAACTTAGAATTTAAACTAATCAGGATTTATAATTGCTCAAAATTTGGGCTGGGCTGGGCTGGCCTCAACTAGGCTTATTTGGGCTTCTACAATAACCTGGAAGGGTGGCTAGGGCTGGATAGGTTAGGATGGCTTTGCCTGGATATCTTGGCTCTTCTCCAATATATCTCATGTCTCTCCAGAAAGCTAGTCCAGCCTGTTCACTGGTGGTGGCAGAAGTTCAAAAGACAGAAGGGAAAAGTGTAAACACTTTCTCAAGTTTTTGCCTCAAGTTTGCCTTTGCCTAGTTGGCAAGCCACATGATCAAGCCTTGAGTCAGTACTGAAAGAAATCATTAAAGGATATGGATTCAGGGATGCTCTGGCCTGGACTCTCCCTCCCCCAAATTCACATGTTGAAATTCTAACCCCCAAAGATGATGGCATTAAGAGGTAGGGCCCTTGGGAGGTGCTTAATTCAATGAGGGTAGAACCCTCATAAATGGGATTAGTGCCTTATAAATGAAGGTACAGAGAGATCCCTAGCCCCTTATACCATGTGAGGACACTGAGAGAAGGCACCAGCTATGAATCAGGAAGAAAGCCTTCAGCAGAGAATGTGACCATTCCTGCCAGTGCCTTGATCTTGGATTTCCAGCCTCCAGAACCATGAAAAATAAATTTCTCTTTTTTTTTTTAACTTACCCAGTCTGTGGCATTTTGTTAGCAGCCCAAACTGCTGCTGCTTAGCAGCCGACTAAGACAATGGATGTGTGAAAAAATGGGGCTATTAATACAATCAACCTACCACACTATATCACAGAGTTGTTTTGAGAATCACACATGCCAACAAATGTAAAATATGTAGTTTAGAGTCTGACATACAGTAAGTGCTCAATAATTGTTAACGATTATGAGGAGTAAGAGACTGCACATAACATTTCAAAATTTCTACCTGGTATAGCTGAATATAATTTGTTATGGAATTATAGCAATATCTGAATTCAAGACTGCTTATTTCCTGAGAGAAAAAATTTTTTCATGCTAGGGACTTTGGAAACTTCACCAAGTTACTAAAAGTTTTTTTACTTATATCTGGGTTGACTTAGTTTGAACCTCTTGAAAAACTGCAAAACAAACAATGAGGAAAACAACATGAAGAACATGAGTTTCCCTAGAATCTTATTAACAATGAAATAGACTCTTATTAAAAAATTAGTATGAAGGTTATTTCTCTCTAATGAAGTTCAACAGATGACCTTGAAAACTTTGAACTTGAACCCCAAGCCACTGAAAAGTATGTAGAAGTTTCTAAGCAGCATTCTTCATACGGTCACAAAAACATATTCTCATTTTTAATTAAAAATTGTGAAATGACATGGCATTACTGAACCTTGAAAATAGCTTGGAAAAGCTTTAAGCAAGCACAACTTTTCACTGAACCTTCAGAACACGCAATGGCCCTACCCATAGTTGTATGGGTAGAACCATGCCCAAGCTAGAAATGTACACACATGTGCACACAGAAGTACATTCAGAGTCAGGTTGCATTAGATGAATGTATCTGCAAAGAGAAACTGGTGATACCTGGACACTAGGAATACACAATGTCCCTATCAGGTAAGTAAGCACCGAATAATTCCCTTCCCATCAATTATTTCATTAACTTTGCTTTCCATCCAGAAATACATAGGCAGTCAAATAGATGATTACATCATCAGCTTTGTTGCTAAAGATTTGCCACTACTATACCTCTTACCCAGTGGTATTAGATTTCTATACCTGCTGTAACAAATTACCACAAATACTTTGGCTTAAAATAACATAAATGTATTATCTTATAGTTCTAGAGGTCTAACTCCTAAAATGAAGATGTTGGCAGGGCTAGCATGGCTGCTTTCCTTCTGGAGGCTCTAGAAGAGAATCTGTTTCCTTGCCTTTCTTATCTTCTAGATACCACCTGCATTCCTTGGCTCATGGCCCCTTCCTCCATTTTCAAAGTCAGAAGCATAGCATCTTCAAATCTCTCTCTCCCTCCCTCCCTCTGTTCCTGTGATCACATCTCCTCTCTGACTTTGTCCTTCCTCTTATAAGGATCTTTATGATTATATTGTGCTCAACCAGATAATTCAGGATAATCTCCTCATCTCAAGATATTTTACCACATCTACAAAGTCCCTTTGAAATATAAAATAACATTCACAGTTTCCAGGGATTAGGAAGTGAACATTTGAGGGGTGGGGGTGGGGGTAGGTGTGGATCATTCTGCCTACCACTCCTGGTCAAGGAGATTAGATATTATAGAAGATTATACAATCAATAAGCATTTCTTGACTATCAGCTACAAAGAGCTGACATTTCAAATGGGGAAAGAAATATTTGGTCTCTCTAATTTACAAGGTTTTTTTTTCTAATTTATAAGTTTATTGTAAAGATTAAAATAATACGGAATCCTCTTTATATTCTGCATAAACATAGAATGCAGAATATGCCTCAGTCAAATTTCAAAATATAATTATAATTGCATTTCTCAAGAGTAGCAGGAGGTTTGGTCTTCAAGACCTTAAATCTCTCCAAATTTTAATTCCAAGGGACCTCTTGTGCTGAATCATATCCAGGAAAAAAGAAAAGTACTTACTATGGTGGAGAGCTACTGGGTAAAAGCTGGATTTGACTTGGCTGGTCATGGCCAATGCACAGAAGCTGAGACAAAGTTTCTTTTGCATTCATTTCTGTTCTTTGGGGAAGGATGAATCCACTCCTCAGTGTAACACTCATTAAAGAGGGCTGGGGCTTCTGGGATCACAGAAGTTTCACTTCTCTCACTCAGTCACTTCCACAGGATATACTGTATCAAGCCTGAGGCCTGAATGAAATTCAGGCAGCGTTGGTACTAGGCAAAGAGGTTTCCAATCATGACAGAGATGTGACAGGGACTAAAATCACCTTATCCTGCCCACTGCTGGCCTCAGGGTTTCTTTACAGAAGTTTTACGCTGAGCCTGAGCATAGGCCTGGCCCTCAATCCTTATGGCCGTAGTTTTCAGATCTCTTGGGGCTTTTGTTCCCCAGACAGTTCATCCCTAAGAACTCAATTAATGCTGATTGCTGAGTGTTTGCTGCCTCAGATATAGGAATGAACACTCACTCTTTTCCTCCTTCTAAGTGTGATCTTTCTCTGAACTTGTGTTAACTCTACTTAAAGGCTCTTACGGCCCATTCTTACCACTGGTGTTTGGTCAGGACATCATCAAACAAGCGGGGCTCCCCAGGAGGGAGAAACAATAATTTTTGTCTTTTTTTTTTTTTTTTCAATTGGGTTGATATTGAGAAGAGAGAGGGAAATCAATTCGAGGGAGAAGTCAAAGATTACTTATTTTTTAACAGATATGGAAGAGATTCAGAAAAAGGCCAGCCAGTTGAGTGGGGAAGGTGAAGGAATTGGTTTGGCCATGATACATTTAAAGATATGAAGAGACATTACAAGGGTTGGCAATATTAGACTGCAAGGCTGTAGATTCAGGGCTGGAGGTGAAGATGAATATGGACAAAACCCCAGATCCACTGGTGAGTGAGAATAATAAGGAAGGGAAGCTTCTAATAGCTTCTCATGCCGAGTGACAGAGTTACTTAGGGGCAGGCAGAAGACACTCAGATTACCTCTACTGCTCAGACTCCAATGATGGACTCTTCGCTCTGAAGTGTAGTTAACCTTGGGAACCCTTGGTGCTGTGAAGACAATACTATGCAAACCCATTGGTATCACCAAGATTCTAGGGCTTGAGGTAGGTGTCCAGGTCAGCTGCGATGTCAAATTGACAGGAACTCTCTCCCCATGTGTTTTACGAGAAACAGGAGTCTTAGTTTTTTTAGAATGAAGACTCCCCTGAAAATCAGCCATGTTGCCCAAATAAAGAAGGAAACTGATTGGCTGACCATAAACAAAGAAAAAGGTCTGGCGAAAGCTGAATATTCTTTCAATTGGTGTGGGTAGCCTTACTCTGCAGAACAAGACAACTTGACAAGGCCCACCAGACAGCTGCTTCTTTCCAAAATTGTTAATGAATTTTAGGCTAATGTACAATATTGAGAGAGGGGAGGGTCAATTTATAAGTGGAAAATGAGAGGAATATTTGGCTGAACATGGCTAAATAATGCTAAGCAACTCCTTCTCCAAATGCCAAAACATGATTTTCTCTTGTTTTTAGGCTTGTTTCATCAGCTGTCATTTGTTAAAATACCATTTTTGGGGGGGTGGAGGCAGGGAGGAGAGCTTATTATTGTGGTTTATCCAGTTATTCTGTTTCTGTTCTGATTCCTCCACCAGAATGTTGTCATATGGCCATGAAAATACTCCTGGCTGACTGCTGTGTCTTCTGTGCCCACACACTTCCCTTTCTTTCAATATCTGTATGAAAGAATGTCAATGAGGAGCCTTAATTTGTCGCTGTTTTTTTGTCATCACCTACTTGGTAAATTCTTTTTCTGCCTTTAGTTTATACTCACTTCCCATATGAAAGATACTTGTCTTCAAGATTTCTGCAAAGTAATCCCCCCATTAAAACCAAGTAAATTAAAACATAAAACACTTATTCCATCTAAATAATGTTTAATTGCTTCAAAAATGCACATGCTGGAAGGTTTATGCCTAACATTATGGCAGAAAAAAAAAGGGGTTTAGTTTCCTCAAACTTATATGTGAGGGTAGTAACTCCTGAAGCAGGGTAAGGGGCATGGCCACCATCTGTGAGAGCATGAACTATTTTTAGAAAGCAATATTGATACAATTACCACCAAATTGATACCTACAGCAAGTATGTTCACTGAGGATCAGCTAACTTCCAGAGGGAGGGTAACAGGGTAGGAGGCAGGGGGAGACAGAGAGACAGAATAAGGACTGGTGGGAAACTGGACCTGGGCTCCCATCCCAACTCTGGCTGGCACTTACTAGTTATGTAATCTTGGGAGAGTTATATCTCAGAGTCTCAGTTTCCTTACCTGTGAAAAGGAGAGAATGCCCGTTGTTTCTTGGGGACAGAAAGAGCATTTTAAAAAGTCCAGGATTACTACAGTAACCCTCTGAGTGATAAAAACCAGTTTCCACAGAGACATGACAGATTTTTCTCAGAAAAAACCAAAGCTCACGATTTTTATTTCATACAAGTGTATGACTTTTATTACTCTGGGAGAAGGGGACTGCTGCCTGATGGGGTTGTTACCTGAAAAATCTGCTTTCCAATATGGAATTATTAACTCAGTATCCTCAGGCTCAGGGTACTCTGAGTTAGAGGGGAAATGGACCAATCCTCCATTCTGCCCATGTAACCTAGGAGAACATGTTCTTACTGTTCATGGCAGAATCACTTTAGAAATAAGAGCAACCTTTATCCAGCTCTCTCACTTTGCCAACAAGGGAATTAAGTCCAGAGTTTCTCACTTTAGGTTGGTGATTTGCTCAGAAACCACACAACAAGGAAAGGACACAGCGCAAGAGGCAAACATAAGCCTTTACCTGAGGTCAAAAATGATCATTCTATCCCTTAATCCTAACACATTTAGAACTTTGGTAAATATTTATCGATTGAGAGAATGAATTCTAACTGCCAAATTAGCTCATTTTCTACTTCATGTGGCTACTGCACCTCTTCTTTCTTAAGGATAACTTCCTTTATCCTACCCAACTCTCTAGTAACTGCCCACCCTTCCCCCTTCCCTCTGCACCTAACTCCCTCTTGAAAAAAATCACTTGCACTTACTGTAGATGTACCACAGTCTCTCATTCCCCTACGACACTGCCCTTGTTATGCCCACTGTCTGGGTTGTCCTCTTCTCCCTCCACCTTCATTCACCTAGTGAGGAGGGCCTATTAGACTTGATTTGGGCATCATCTGTTCCTTGAAACCTTTTATAGACTCCCCAGCTCCTTCCAAGCTGCGATAATGCCCTTCCTGTGTGCTCTCATAGCATCCCTGAGTTACTTGACAACAGTTACAGTCTGAGGCAGCCTTCTGATTTCATAACTGCATTCCTCTCTAGACTGTAAGACCCCTGAGGTTAGGAACCAAGTGTTATCTGCCACTGAAGCTCCAATGTCAATGGAGCCTGATATATAGTAAGAGCTCAATAAATGTCTGACAAAAGACTAGATGAATATGTTACTAATTAATTTCATGCACTATCTATAACTCCAGCAGCCTGTATCACTCAAAACAAAAGTAGAAATATTTCTATCTAATGTTTCCTATCATCTGAGTTTGATTTACAAAAAATGGAGCAGTTAGGAAGTAAGCGTATCTCTCCCTTCCCACTGGTCTCAAACCAAATACAAGTCCCTACCTACATATGTTGAGTCCCTCAAGCATGCTTTGACACCAAATGGAAAGCAAATGGAAGGGGTCCTATTTTTCCCAAGTGACCTAAAAGGATTAAATCACATCCAAACTGGCAACTGCCTTGAGATGCTTTTCCTGGCTTGGTATCTGTGACCATGGCTTTGTAACCCAGGAGGCCTAGCTTCGTTCACATGCCACTATCTGCACCTATAATACCCTCACCAACTCCAGTTTGAGATTTTTTAATTAAGTATCTGCACTAGTTTGCTAGGGTTGCCATAAAACATACCACAAAGAGGGAGGCTTGAAAAACAGAAACTTATTGTCTCAAATTCCAAAATCCAAGGCATCAGCATGGCTGGTTCCTTGTGAGGACTATAAGGAAAACATCTGCTCCAGGCCTCTCTCCTTGGCTTGTGAATGGCTGTCTTCTCCCTATGACTCTTCATGTGGCATTTGCCTTCTCTTCATATTTCTACATCAAAATTTACCCTTTCTATAAGGATACTGGTCATACTAGATTATGGCCCTTCCCTAATGATCTCATTTTAACTTGATTACCTCTGTAAAGACCGTATCTCCAAATAAGGTCACATTCTGAAGTAGTAGGGGGACATAATTCTGCCTGTAACAATATCCAAGGTCACAGACAAAGGGTCTTTGCTAGGCTGATAGACAATATCTCATTCCTCTACTGAGCATTCAAAGTATCCACACATTAAGTTTGATTTGCTGGTTTTCTTAGACATTATAACTTCTTGTCACTACTCTTTCATTCCAAAGTGCTGGCTAGGGTATGCTCCTTCATGTTCTTAGTTCTCTGGTTCCCTAAGGATTACACTTCTGCTACGTTTGGCTCAAAGAAAATTTCATCTCATTACATTAGCTTTCTGATATGGAACCAACAGTGCCCGAAACAAAAACCCTAATTTGTTAAGCATTTAAAATATTTTAATAAATCTACTAAGTTCTTTACTTTCATTATCTGATTTTACACAAACACACACACACACACACACACACACACACACTCACACAAAACTATGAGGTAGGTGTCATTTTGGAAATGAAGAAAATAAGAATTAAGAGGCTAAAAGATTTCCTAAGGTCACCAGGCATAAAAGTGGCTACACTAGATGTTAAATCCAGGAAGTCTGGTTTCAGATGAAGAATGCTTAACCAGCTCACCAGGCTATATACTACATCCCTGATTATTTTCTTTGATGCTGTAGCTGAAGATGGAACTAACCCAAAGGAGGAAGTTCTATGCCAAAAATGATGGGATCTGGAAATGACAACTTCTTTCCCAGGTATCATTCTACTCACGCATGGAAGGTCCTTCACTATGTTAGTCTCTCCCTTTGCCTGACCTCCCCAAAAGAAGTGGGAATAAGAGTAATGATTACCCTTAGTGAGTGCTTAATGCATAACAGGAACTCTGCTAGTTTTTATTCATTATCCATTTATTCTTTAACAACCATATAAGCTCAGTATTAGCATCATCCCTACTTTATAGGTGACTTGCCTAATGCACACTAGAACATGGTGGCGACAGGATTTGAACCCCGTCTGTATTATTCTAAATCCCTTGTTTCTGTGTTATTTTGTATCCTGATCATTCCTCAGATGGCACAGATGCCCACAGGAACTGGAAAACATATCTAAACTCAGTATTACTGAATTCTCTGTCTATAGCTGCTGTTACTCAAGGGACGAACAGAAGTGTATGGGGGGGAGCAGGAGTGAGGAAGAATAATCAGAAAGATTACTCACCTTCTCTGTAAATTAGTATTTATATGTTTATTACGTTTATAATGTAAATTATTATTTATTTATTTTGAAACTTCCTTATTTTAACATCCAACATTTTGCAATAATGGAGAGTGAAAATGGAATTTTTCCATTTAATATACTGGCTTTACTGATTGGTAAATTTTTTTGAATCATTTTTAGATACTCAAAAGAGAAACGAGAGTATTAACAACAGAGAATAAGAGAATTCACATATTAAATATTTTTTAAGTCTCCATACAATGACTTCTAGCCTGTCCAAGATTGCTTAATACCGATTAGTAACAACCATTAAAAAATCATTTATAGATTTTTTTGTGAGTGTTCAGAGATACTAATGGGTTTTAAAATTACTTGGGAATCTTCCTGAGGTCAAAGGAAGAAAATAAAGTATGAAGTGATAATAAAATGTATGAAGTGACTAATGGACAGGTTGTATATATATAATGGTTCCAGCAAAGAAAAAACATTCAATTTTTACAGCATACATTTAAACAAATGGAAATCTCACTGCCATAGCCTCTTGTCTTCACTCAAGGGCTAGGAAGGATGATAACATCATGCATTACCATTGTCCATAGAAGCTTCTCAACAATTTTCCAGCCATCAGGTCACTGGCCCCAACTACCTCCACAGCCACTCCTATCCTCAGCTGCCAAAAGTCTTATGAAAAGTAAGTGGGGAAGTAATGCCAATTTTAATGAGGCACCAATAAAATGACTTAATCTTATGTTGCACAAATAAATAACTAACTCAAATGTGATTTTTACATGGCAAACATGAATACTGAAAACAGCTCCCCACAGCCCATCTAGGGATCAGATATCTCTCCAAGCTTTTGCTACATGTGTAAGCCAACAAAACGACAATAAATCAAATGAAATAAAAAGGTGCATGATATCATAAAATTTTGAATTGTAAGAGGGAAATTCAGAGTAAAATTTAATTTGCAGATTTTATTTTAAACCACACAATAGCACTCTTGATTTCCCCACTATAGAGACAAACACACAGAATAATGTTTTATCAAAAATAAATGTATTATAGATAATATAAATAATGTAGAAAAATGATGTAACAGATATAATAGAATAATGGATGCTATCATTTTTAAAGAATTTTGTCTGGAGTCATTAGTGGGGCTAATGAAGGAGGATAGATGAGATGTTTAATTGTTGTCCAATAAAACCATCTTGATTCTGGCTCACAGTAAAGTAGGTCTTAGTATCTAAGGTCATCAAGTCAAGTGACTACATTATTGGATGATTCAATTATACACTGACTATTCTTCTGTGGCTCAGAGTGTACATAAAGTTTATATTAAGTATGCTTGACCTACTAAGTAACTCTGACATACTAATCTTGTATTTGAAGAATGTGTTTGTTTGAAGTAGGATGTAATTGGTATTTTCCAAATATAAAATCTCTTTTTAAGATATATCAGTCTTCATAACTACAATATCCCTGTGGTAAAAGTAATCTTGCTTCCAGGTTAATACTGAGTAGAGAGTCTTAAAAATGAATAGGTTTCCTCATGAGCAAAATAATTCAGCAAGAATTATTTTGTATAGTTGGCAAAAGACTAAGCACATTGGGGATATTAAATGCTATATAATTGATAAAGCATACCTTGCAAACATTTTGACTGCTATACCTTAAATTTAAAACTTAAATTGTGATCCTATTTTTAATCTAAAGAATTCTCATCTGCAATATATAATTTTATGTTTTGTTTGGAAAAGAAAATTTGAAGAGTCCAAAAGAATTTTGAGTACTGAGAAGGAAAGAGTAAAGCTACTTGTGAGCTGGAAAGTAGAAGATAAAAACACTTTCAAGGGAGTACTGCAAAGAAATATGTTAGTATTTAACTGTGATCTCGTTACATGACTACATAGACTGTCTACCTCATCATATTTTGGTATGAACATAGGGAAACTTTTTAAAAAACAAATGCAGTATTATAAAACTTGGTGCCTTGCTTTCATGTTCCATTGCTACCCTCTCACATGTGTGATTTGTGTTGCAGTTAACAGTTTAAAATCTGTGTGCTCCCTCTTTGTCATGATTCACAAGTGTGTGAGATAAGCTCTAGGCATCAGGTCACAGTCACAGCACTTGCTGCCCTGTGAGAAACACTCATCTAAATTCTTATCTGTCCTCACCTCTCACCCTTCACCTCTCTCCCTCCAGAGTTTTCACTCACAAGAAAGAACATTCTGTGGGAAAATTTTGTTGAAACTCCAAATGCTTGAAAATATACCAAACTAAACAGGATAATTCAGGTTAGTGTGGCTCTCTGTCTTTCCAGAATTAGGTAACACATATCTTTTTTCTGGCACTTCAAAACATTGTGAAATAATCTAAATGAGAGTATTGCTAAAGTAAGGAGGAACAATAAGTGATTTCCTTCTGCATATTATAGACACTCGGTTCCTCCACAATAAGGAATGCTATTTTGGTAATACCTTTATCTTTACTATGGTTTTCAAAGCCATAGTTTTCAACTGCAAACATCCACTAATCAATCCAAATCTACTGAATGTCAATTAAGAACATGTTCAGTAGCTAGATGTCATGAGAAAAATGAAAGATATAAAATAGAGTGCCTTATCTTTAAAATATATTATTTAAAATTCAGTTGAAGACACTCTATATTTTAATAAGATACACATATTTATAAATACATATGTATATATTTGTTGACTGATGCTCACAGAAAGAGTGCTGGAATCCACAAAATTCTTGTAAGAAAGAAGCAATCACTTTTTCATGGGCTAGTCCAGAAAGGCTTTACAGAGAGTTGGACTCTGAGATACAGCCAAAATTTTAATAGTTAGGAAAGAGTGGAATAGTGTGAGCAAAGATCTTAAGGTTAGAAAACCCAAAGGAGAGTCTGGAAAAAATGAAAGTAATTCATAATGATCACCCAAATTCTGGTTCTTTAACAAGTGATGGTTGCATTCATTATTCTTCACCTTTCTACCTGATCAGAGATCTTAGACACTGAAAAGATTATGGTGATGTTCCCATCCATATGCAAACATAACTATTAAAATAAAAGGAAGAGAGCTTTTAAAATGAGTCAGAGGAAGTTAAAATTCTGATTTGATTCATTTTGGAATAATAAAATCTAGTGAGTGTAGTGGTGTTGGTTTCTCTACTTTGCTGATGAATAAAGTTTATAAGACTGCCTCTGGAAAATCCAAGACTATAGCTGGCAGAATTAACCTTAGAGAATGCAATTGTATGTCTCAAAGTTTTTAGTTTCTATATGAGAATAAGTTTAGACTCACAGAGTTTCTCAGCATTGGCACCACAGATATTTGGGGTCAGATAATTCTTTGTTGTAAGGGATGGCCCTGTGCATTGCAGGATGGTGAGCAACACCCCTGGGGCCTCTACCTACTAGATGGCAACAGCAGCTACAACAATCAAAAATGACTCCAGATACTGCCAAGAGTCCTATGAAGGCAAAATCACTCCTTGGGAAACATGGGTTAGAGGAGGGCATCAAAACTAGTGACTCAACAGGAAAACCCACCAACTTTTCCCTGAAAATTCAGAAGTACCTTTCTAAGCCCTATGCACTCTTACATACTAATTCATTATTTAGGAATGAAAAGACACTTATTGTGTGTATTGTCTATTAAGGCCAGTATTGGGCCAAGAAATGAGAAGGTAGATAACTAATTATATACAAGCAGAAACATGAAGACAAATCAGGAAACCATTAAACGTTATTCACAGCCAACGTAGAAATATTATGTTATATGCACCTATGAGTAAGACTAGACACAAAACAATGAATGAAGCCCATTAGAAAATTATCTGTTTAGGGAATAAGTTGTTTTTTGAAACTTGCGGCCTCCTTGGGCTTCAAAAGCCAATAAAGACAGCAAAACTAGTCCCCACTTGGAAAGATGTTTGTTTATTCTGCTTATCTGCAGCTGAAGCCAACAATCTTAATGGTTTTAAAGACGTCAGTGTTTCGTGGCTTTGGGAAGACCTGATTTGCAGACAGACATATCTATAAATGAGCACATCTTCATGAAAGTCTTGATATACTGTCACAACTAACTTAAAAGCATTTAGCCTTAACTATTTCTAAACAACGAGTCGAGGGCAAACAAAACAGTGAGTTGGTTTTCTTTCTTCCTCAGTTAAGATACAAAGTAGAATTTAAAAAAGCATGAAAAGAAAAGAAAGGAAAGGAAGAAAGAAGGAAGGAAGGAAGAAAAGGGAGGGTGAGCAAAACAAAATCTCAACATCATAATTTCCCTGCCACTATTTTGGGAACAATTCTGAAAGACATTGTTTATGCTCCTAGACTTTTAAGCAACTTGAATATAGGTACCATGTTACTATCCCAGCTCATAAAGCATGCCTTCTGTAGTAAGCATTTAATGCAGGTTTATAATGTCAATTAATAAGGTGAAAGAGGAGAAAGATTATCAATGAAAAGTTCTGAAATATGTGAATATAAAGTTGACTGTGAAATAATTTTTAATCTGAGCTCCACTGTTACTATTTTTATTCATATAGACTCTCAGCCTCTTCCTTCAAACTTTTATCCTTTTACATGATCAAATTTATACTGTTAAGTATTTATATAATTTCATAGGATCCCCAAATCAACCCTATGGAGTAAATACCACTATTCCTCTTGTACAGAAAACATAATATTACAAGCTCAGAAAGGTTAAGTGATGTCCAAGGCCACAAGTAATAGAGTAAGACTCAACACAAGCTTCAGTTCTAAGCATGCTGAGTATACAGTATCTAAAGTGATGTCAGTGGAGAGGAACATTTAGCTTGTTGCAGTTTTTCAATTGCACATAGTGGTTAAAAAAGATGCATTTGTGTCAGGCTCCCAGCCCCACAAATTACCAGTTGTGGATCTTGAGCAAGTTATTGCAACTCTCTGAATCTGTCTCTTCATCTGAGTATCTACCCCATAGGTTTGATATAAAAGATTTAATGAGATAATGCATTTAAAACACTTAGCACTTGTGCCCTCAGTAGTAACAATTGCCATATTTCATCCCTTCTTTCTTTTCTCTTTCCTTCTTGTGTTTTCAAATTCCATTACTATTTCCTTTTAATCTCTAGTCACTATTAGTGCATTTTCTCAAGAAAAAGATTCTTAAAATCAGACTAAGATAATGTTATATGTACTTTGTATACACTCTGGGTTATGGAGACCAAAGAAAATATGGAGAAAATGTTGATTTGAGTTTAATGAAAATGGGAAAAGACTTTAGCTTGGGCTTAAGCATTGAAGAGAAAGAGAGGAAAAGGAGTAGCAGTATTGCTACATGTTGGACAGAAATTGTTATATACGTAATACCTATTCAAGATATTTTAAAATTATTTTTTAAAACTAACAATCTGTAACATTGTATAATTGCTTATTTAGTTTTCTTTATTAATAAAGATCATCTTAATTCATTTATATGAAAAGGAAATACCTAAATACAAATAAACCTTACCAAAAAGTTAGTTCTCCCCTATCTTCTCATAATTTATTTACTGTGTTTCCGGTTCCCAAGTGCTCAGCATATGGTATTACAAGGAAGTTGGTACTTTTACTACCCTACTGCAAGATGAAGTAAACAGGCTAAGCACAATGAAGATGAGGCAATTTCCATGAAGGTATAGTCGAGGGATTTGAATTCAGGTATGCACTCTTCCTTATGACATCATATTGTCCCACTTGATGTAAGGTCTGGAGCCCTGGAGGATATGTCTGGCCAAGTGTGGAAGCCAATCAGAGTTTGTGGGTTTGGACTTTCAAAGTGAACTCAGACCTTTTGGCATTTGCATTCTCTTTGTGGTGGACAAAATGAAAACTTCTATTTGAAAAGGAGGAAAGAACGTGGTCTAAACGACTTCAAGGTTCTGAACATCAAATAGTTCTTACCAAAAAACAGTACAATCACTTAAGTGTATCTGAATCAAAAAATACACAGATTTGACAGCAATCTGATTCACAAAATACCCAGAGCCATTTCGTGGTTATCATAGTTCCAAGTTAAATAGAAAGTTCCATCTTGCCTCCTTCTCCCCATTAATTAATTCCTGATTGGGCATTATTGCTCTTCCAAGGGCATATCAAGGGATACACTTTGGGGAGCTTCATCATTCAGGAAATGATGTTGGCAAGACAGAGACGTTTGGCAGGGTGGGTGGCTTGGATGCCTGGCTGGAGCTGCCTCCTCTCATAAGGCCCAAGTCAGCAGCAGTAACAACTGTAGGCACTTTTAGCCTGGAAGTTTCACAATGGGTGAGTTTTTTTTTCCATGTCCTCCAAAGTCTGTGGATGGAGGGATGGGCAAGTAATTGTGCCTATAACTTGGTAGTGTGGGCAGCTAAGATCAAAGCAAGGGAAATTGTACAAATTGTCCACTTGAATACTAAACAAGTAAAAAAAGCCAAGCCAACTCAACCAAGTATTGCTTCTTTTTCTTTGAATTCCTTATTTTTCTGATCCAGAAGTTTATATTTTAAATGGCTGGTTAGCAAAGCAGAAGAAGTGGCACACAGTCAAGATTTTGAGATTGCTACCAGAAAACCTAACTTAAAAAAAAAAAAAAAAAAAGAAGACCTGGGGTTTTTTATTTTGCCGCCAATGAAGATAATAAGCTGGCATAATCCAAATAAGCATGCCAAGCAAATCAAAGCTGTAATGATTTATAGAAGAGTACTGAGTTAGAAAATAGCATCAGCTTGAAGAAGACATGAACTAGAGCCAGGATGCAGCTGGCACATGAAAGTCTCAGAGAACACATGTCTTATCTAAAAAATGAGAGTTGGACTACCTTCTCCATTGTGCCTTCCTATCCTAACATTCCATGACCCTAGTTTTTTGTTAAATGCATGCATGGAGCTAGACAGATCACTTTATCTGGAGTATGGGCTTTCAGTAATGAATCATAGATAGCATCCACCAATTTTTAGACAATTCTTGTTAGAACTCTAATCTTATAGAACATTTCAGAGTCCAATGCTGAGAGTGAAATAAACTAGACTTGACCTACCTCTAACAATGGTTAGCTATGTGAAATTGGGCAAGCCAACTAGCTTCATTTCCTCATCAGGAAAAAGAAACTAATTCTTATACTCTAATATTTGATTCCTAAATAGTCACTATTCATTATTCTTGTGACACTTTGTAAAATTTTGTTAAATGTTATTTAATTATTCTATTTCTTGATCTAGAATAATGTTAAGTAAGTTCCAGTTTCCTTAACACCCAAGAAGCTATGAAATATGAACAGTATCTTTAATCCCATTTTCTTTAACATACAAATAATGTGGACTTAAAGAATCTAAGAGTCAGAGCCCAGGAAATACCTATCAGTCATGAACAAGTATTTGAAGATATACCTTTCTGATAATTGATGACAGAAAAATTTGGTCACACTGGTTTCCTGACATTGTTAATTAATTAGAAAGACATGGCTGAGGAAGAATGAAATCAGGCAATAACATACACAAAACCCCTCGCCTAGCCAAACTCTGTCTCTAGTTCTTATTTGGGTATTGAGTCTCATTCCAACAAGAGTGCTATCTATTCATTTGAGCATCAACATGTTTCCTATGAGCCCAGCTACATTTTAGTAATCTGAAAAACAAACATTTCTTGACTCTAAAATCTGAAATATCAACTGTAACTTACTAGTGACTGAGCAGTCATTATGTTGAAGAGGTCAGGACTACTTTGTTATTCCCAAATATACTACATGACTTATTTGCATCTTCTTGGGTTCCCTATTTAGGGATTCTGATTTATTGTTCTTAATGTTCTCTCTCAGGTGTTAAGGTTGTTTAAAACCCTAGGTCTTTGTAAATGGAAATGGAAGATTTCCTTAACCATAGATATCTATACTCTAATCTACAGATTTCAAATAACCTTTCCAATGTGGCCAAATTCTCATTTTCTTCATGCTCAAATGAAAGTACTCCATATTTGAATGCTGAAAAGAATCCTGAAAATTCAGGCAAATATTGACTAGTTTGGACAATAATTGTTTGGGGACTAAGTGATTTATATAATCCCTATGTATACTGTAATATAATTTAAGGATGGGGTCAGGTTTTTCACGTTTTATCCAGCTTTTTCCATCCTTCAACCACTCTCCATGCAAACACCCCCACAGCACAAATATTGCACACTGCTAGCTCTGTAAGTGCTATAGAGTCAATAAATAAAATTGGCACTTTATTTCCACTTCATTTACAGTGGAAACAGTTTTGCCTTTGCTTAGACCCTTTAATGTCATCCCATACCACTCAGAAAAGTCAAAGTATTCTTTAAACCCCTTTCTCATTTAATATTTCCTTGTTTCTTTGCTTTCTACTCTCCTGGGCCATTCCATTCCAGTTACACCAGCCATGCTTCCACTCCAAGGCCTTTGCAATTGCTCTTCTCTCAGCCTGGGAGCTTTCCTTGTAGAGGATTCCAGTGACTGTTCCCTGTTGCTCTGCCTCCTTTAAGTTTTACTCTAATGTCACCTTCTTTCCATTCTTCCTAAAATTTTAAGCCCCTCCCCACTCTGTTTTTCTCCTTGACACTTATTACTACCTGATGCATGTTATTTTATTTATTTATTTTTATAGAATGTGTCCTCCAACTAGAATGTAAGATTCATGAAGGCATGGACTTGTATTTTTATTTTTTTCAGATCTTATCTGGCCATTTAATAAACATTTATTAAACAAACAGATGCATTTCTGGAAATTCAGAATTATAGTCTAAAAATAACATGTACACAAACTGGTGCTGATTGGGTGGTATAACTGTCCTTGTCTCCCTGTCTTGGGGTAAAATTTCCTTCATCCTTCTTCCTAATATCAACCTCAAGTCTTCTCTTCTTACTTCTAAATCCATGTTTATGCTACTTGGATAATCTTTGTCAGAAACAACTTGGATCCTTGATGAAAATGCAGATTTTTTTATCCTTGATTCAGTAAATACCTCTGGGCAGGAGAGGAGACTTTTGCAACCTGTATTTTTAATAACCTCTCTAGGTAATAATTATGCACACTTAAGTGTGAGACCAGCTGACAGAAATATTTTGTGGCACTTTTATTTCTCAATGTCTTCCTTCTGCTCTACCAAGTTATACATATCTATGTCTGTCTAATTACCAAAGATCATATCCATGTGGTTCTCCTTAAATTGTGCTAGGAACAGGGACATAGATGCTTAACCAATTATTTGATGGCTTTTGATGGAGAAGATGAGAAGAATGATAAAGGACCATTACAATGAAATTTATTTTGAACCTAAAACACTTCCTTTAACTGAATAGGATCTGGGGACTAAATTACTTTCAAATTTATTGTTTGAACAACAAAGGAATTTTCTCCTTTTATCATATGTATGTTATGCCAAGCTTTTGAGCATTTTAGGAACAGTTTAAGTTGAATAAGTTAGCTGCTTCCTTTAGGAAGACACCTATTTTAGATAGTCTTTAGTTAACATTCAGAAATCAAATAAATCTTGCAAATACATCTTACAATATTCAATGCATTAAAATCTATTGAGAAACATCAGCATTGCTTACTTCTCAGGAACAATCGTCTATGATGAATGATCATAGATGATCAATAATGAGGCAAATTAGATAACCACAGATTTTTCAAAAGCCTTTACAAAACCTGGCTGCAAGCTGACCCGAGATTTTTACAGCGAGTGTGAGGTTTTATAAGGCAAGAGGGAAATGAGACTTGTTTGTTTGTTTATCTAACCAGTGCACACATTTTTCAAACAATTTGGGTTTGGCATCACCCACAATGCATTTGGCCACTTTTTCCCCTTAATTTTTATAGCCAAAGAAATTTTCAGGGAAATTTAATCTACATGTTTCTGATTCATTCCATGTCCAGTAATGTTTCAGTAAAGGGTATCTGATTTCAAGAACCTTTGGAAAGATTCTATTACCAGCAGCTCCTAAGACTGCAGGTAAGTCAGTGTAAATAATAGGGAGGGTTCAAGTGGGTAGACTCAGGCATAGAAAGATTCATCTAAAATGCAATTGGACAAACAATCCTAAAGAGCCAAAAATGTTCCTCAAGGTTCTGGGAAGTTGGAGTAGCCTATTTTGATTTCAAATTCCCAGTGTGGTCAAATGAGAATCAGTTTACTAGCAGTAGTAGTTCCATGTGCATAGATATTCCACTGCAGAGTTGAGTATTCAATACTCATTAGGTACATAAAATATGCCAGGCACTGTTGTTATAGGAAAATAAAGATGAATAAGATACAAGAAAGGGAGACAAGGGCTACTGCAATTATCCAGTGGGAGATAAGTGTGGTTTGGACCATGGTGATGATGGAGGAAAGTGGTTAAATTCTGGCCATATTTTGAACATAAAGCATAAGCTTTTCTGATGGATTAAATAAAATGAGGAGTAAAGAGACAAAAAGACTCTTAAATTTGGGATCTGAGCAACTGGAAAGATACAATTATCAACTAAGATAAGGAAGGTTCTGGGTAAGAGAGGAATGGGAGTAAGATCTAGAGATCATTTTTAGACATTTTGAAATTAGAATGTCTAAAGGACAGCCAAGTGGAGATGTTGAATAGAAAACTGAATATACAAATTTAGAGTCTTAATGTGGCTGAAGATGTTAATGTGGAAGTTGTCAGATGATAAATATGGGGGTTATTTCTAGAGCATGCTAATCAAATCTAATCATCAGTTATTATTCAAAATAACTAGCATTGTTGAGTGCTTACAATGTGCCACACTCTATTCTAATCACTTTACATTTATTATTAATTAAATCCTCACAACTTTTGAGATAAATACATTACTATCCCCATGTTACACATAAGGAAACCCAAGTATTGTGAGATTATTTCACTTACTTAAGGTCACATAATTAGAAAGCAGAGGAACTGGATTCCAACTATGGAGGTCTGGCTTTAGAGCTCACATTTTCATTATTATCTTACACTTCCTCTCAGTGTTGAGAATCTTTCTAGTCTCATCACCAGGAAACACCAGTCCACCTCATCTAAGCAGTATCATATCATTAACCTACAATTTCAAAGGCAGAAAGAGTTAGCCCAAAAAAAAAGCACTAAAAATTAGTATCATTTTTCTACCATCTCCATAATATACTCCTGTGTTTTCTGCAAACTACAGTGGTTTTGTCATTTAAAAAAAAATTGTTGTTGTTTTCTTTTGTTTGATAAAGAAGAATAACTTCCTGATTGAAATCCAACCTATTGTCTTTTCCTAACAGGGCAAGAACCTGCACACCAAGGCATTCCTGTGGAGTTCCATTAAATTGTCTCTGAATGAAGAAACTCCAGGTAACTAATGTTTAATCAGATTTCATGCTCAAAATTATGCAAGCTATACTTTAAAAAATAAATCTTCAAGAAAGCTTTTAGCAAACCTAGGTAATGCTTTGGAAACATTCTTTGGTGGCTTAGGTTTTTGAAGATCTTTCTTACATTTGGTAAAAAGCAAAAGACTGTCTTTAAATTAACCACTCTTGCTGTCAATGAAGTCTTGGTTTTCTAAAAATTACACTTAGAATTTGGTACTTTAAATAGGAAATTACTACTTAACAAGATATCTTATTAAAGATTAATGTGGAATTCTGTCCTCTGTCCGGTTGTTTCCATTCTTTCTCTCAGAAAAGAGATAATAGCTCAGGTGGAAGAGAAATCACTAATAAGTGGAACTGAAAAATGGTTTTCAGACATGGCAGGAAAGTTTTGTTGACTGCTCAGAGACATCTAGGAGAGGTCCATTTTTCTATACGTGAAAACTATTTCCTAATGCTAATGAAAGAATCATGTTACAGTACAAGCCTGTTTCTATGAGAGCCTTTACAGCAATGAATTCCTGTACTTTCCTTTTGTCAGAGTCCTTTTTCTAATGTGTGGTTTCCCCTTTTGACTCTTTTTACAGCTCTACATGTCTCTGTTAAGTTTTTATAAAAGGAGAGAGGGATGAGCCATGGGAGTGACTCTCATCTGGAAATAACAGATTGGTAAAGACTGGGGTAAAAAGAACAGGGGAAAAAAGAACCGAGAAATTATCATAGAAGCACTTCCTATCATGAAAAGTAAGGCTAGACCTAGTCTCAGGGGAAAGGAATTGAGAGTTGAACATTTCATTAAGTGATTGCATTAAGTAGCAATTTTATTTACTAAGACGGGGATAACTAACCAATTCACAAATTAAGAGTTTTATTTCTTTCATATTAATTTAATACAATACCTCCTCCCTCAATTTTTACCCTGTTTCAAGTATTTTACTAGGTTCCATGTATAAAATAACCCATTAAAATTGGGTTGTGCTCTTAAGTTATTCACAGTTTAGTGGACAAGCATATATGTATAAACGAATTTTAATTTCACAGTCATAGCAGTTGTTCAAAACTAGATTCAGTTCAGCAGTGGAAAGCTTCATCTTGCCAATTTGAGATATTTCTGGTTTAGAACTTAGTATCGTTGTTAACAAGTCAGTTAATTCAGGAATCTTACCCTCTGCTATCCTTCCCTTTCTCTTGAGTGGTGTCTGGTTTGAAGGAAGCTCAGAATACCTTGGTATCCTGGAAGTTGGGGGTCGGGGGGCAGAGGGAGTAGCCCATAGAAATTACCTGACCTCCCTGCTGAGCTTTAATGTTTCCTGCCTGGTCTTGGCCACTGGTCCATGGACCACTGTTTCTGGTAGGTGCTGATACTTATGGCCCTGCATGGCATCCAGTATTCAGGACCACAGAGTCTGTGTTCTACAAAGCCACTTCTGGGTCACTTGTCACTCTTCCCTCTCACAACCATGGGAAAATGGTGAATGTTCTCCCAGATCACTAGAGTTCAGGGGCTTATAACGAGTCTTCTTTCTGTCATTCCCTCCCTTTTTGTTTTACTATTCCAACCTCTGCTCGATCCTGGATGTGGGATCTCTAAAAGGTAGACAGCATTTCCTGTGGTCGTCTTACAGAGTAAGACACAAATCTCTGTCCTTGGGTCCCCAAAGCCTAACTATAGTTTCTCTACTAATCCAGATGGATTGAAGGAGGCATGTGAGGAGCTTTCTCACCTTCTCCCAAACCTTTTATCTTATGTCTCCCTTTCCTACGTAGCTTCTCACTGTTGCCTCTATGTATGATAGGAAAATCATTTTTACATCAACAGACATTTACTCACATTTTGGTAAATGATATAAAAGGCTGAAACCTCCAGGTTTTTGAAACTCAAAGCAAAGCAATGACTCCTTTCTTTTGCTCTTCATTTCTGCAGTAACATCTAATCCTGAGGACAATGCAGGCAGAAAGTCTTCACTGATGTGGCCATTAGAATTAAAAATATGTGGTAAAGAATCTAACCAGTACTGTTACATGTATACAACTAGTCTGCCTCTCTACTAAGTCATCAGCTACATTTAATATGATTTATCTTTTTCCATCTAACATACCATTAGTCACATAAAGTTTAAAGGGATTATTTATACAGGTAATAGGGGGTTTAAAAGGGACTCTTCCTCTCTTGTTTTGGTTAGGCCACCTATTCACATTCCAAAGTAAGTTGCTACACTGTACCAGTAGGACTTGTAAAGACGGTGGTAGAAAACAACTTTGCGACCGTCCCATTAAGCTCCACCCTATAAATACATTAAGGAGTCTGAGACAAGTTAGTCTTTCTTGGAGAGAATTGTTGATGTGCTATGAGACCCACCAGGTGTGAGGCTATTTCAGAACAATTCAAGAATACTTGAATAGTTTAGGGGATATGGTAAACTATGAACTGACTCACACCCAAGAGATTTAAAGGGCAACAAGTAGCAGAGTAGGGAGCTATGCTTTGGGAAATCAAATGATTTTCCTCTGGACTATATGTATATGTGGAGAGAGAGAGAGAAGAAGAATGTGAGGGAGAATGAGAGAGAGAGAATGCCCTGGCCTAGAATAATCTTCAATGAATTAGCTCCAAAAAGCCACTGGGACAAGCATTGGAAGCCCAACACTGAGAATTTATGAGAGAGTGTTGATTCATCAGTGTCATGGAACTGTTGGTGTCTGAAAACTCTGCAAATGACAAAAGTCAGTGTAACTTTAAATATTTGTCAAGTCTAGGGCCAATGTCAACACACAATAGTGCCAGCCAAGTAATGCTTTTCCTGACCCTCAGCTCTTCTCCACATTTCCAACTCTACCCTTCAGTCCTGAGGAAACCAAAGGTGTCTAGTGAGTGGCGGGGGAGGGAGTGCTGGTAGGCAAAATAGAGAAAATGACAACTCTGCTTCCTTGCTGTTATAGGACCCTAGCCTGGAGCAGCCCCAGGGGAAAAGCTTCAACTTTAAAATAAGGTTGAGATTTTAATTATTACATAGGCATGTATATAAAACAATTCTTGAACTGAAATGGTCTGACATAATAAAATGACTAGAGGATTTTTTTTTTTTTTAATCTGAGAGGAACCAGATAACAAAGGAGGCCTATCCAGGATTTGATTGAAAGACAAGGAAAGTATCAGGCACTCTGAGTGGGTCTGTTTGGCATTAAGTGGTAAAAAGAGAAAGCTTTTTTCTACCTGCATCCTATACTCTCACTTGCCTTAAATACTGAAACATATAACATATAAAGCCCTATCCTTCAACAAACGCATACAGAAAGGAATGCAAAGGGGAGAAAAAAATTTCCAAGGTACCTTTCTATTTTCAGGATTAAAACATTTCCCCCTCTAAAACCCTCATAAAAATTACTTCCAAAATTTGAAGGGAAAAAGCATGTCTACAAACAAAAAGATTTTTTTCCTTATTTTTAAAAACATAAAGAGATTCTGGTTCCAGATAAGATAAAGGAAGCACAGTCCATCCTGCCTTTCCCACTAAATGCATCTATAAAACCTGGATAGCACAGTTGGAGCAACTATTTGAGAACTTGGAAAAGAGTAGCCAATAGTTTGGGGGAAAACACCAGAATTCAAAGCATTACCAAATACTAATGAGTTCTCAATTTCATTTCTTTTTCTTCTGCTATCACCTGGCCTGGACCCAAGGCAGATTGAAACCTGAAAGTAGCATTAGTGTGGAAAGAGAGAGCTAGAGGAGAAGCCCTCTAATTCTGTATCAAGGAGCAGGAAAGACGTTCCCTAACACTCAGGGAGAATAGGGAAGATTCCTTCATAAGACTGGAAATAAGACAAAGATGTCAATTCTCATCACTCCTATTCAACATCACACTGGAAGTTCTAGCTAGAATAAGGTAAGACTATGTACAAGGCATACAGATTGAAAAGTAAATAAAACCATCCCTATTTGCTGACAACATGTTTCTCTATATAGGAAATTCCAAGAAATCTACTAAAAAAAAAAAAAAACTTCTTGAACTTATGAGTTTAGCAAGTTCACTGCATAAAAAGTCAACATTCAAAAATCAACGGTATTTCTATATTCTCTACAAACAATAAACAACTGGAAGCCAAAATTAAAACATAAGATCATTTACAATAGATCTAAAAAAATGAAACACTTATGTATAAATCTAACAAAAGAGAAAAGATTTGTTTTCCAAAACTACAAACACCAATGAAAGAAATAAAATATAATTTAAAAAATAAATATAAAGAAGTAGAGATTCTATGTCCATGGATGGCAAGACTCAACAATAGTAAAGATGTTAATTCTTCCTAAATTGATCTATAGATTTACTGCAGTTCTAACTAAATCCCAGCAATTTTTATAGCTATAGACTACAAACTTTATTTTATTTTAAAATTTATATTGAAAAGGAGCTGAAATAGCTAAAACACTTTTGGGAAATAGGAATAAAATCAAAGTTATCTCATGACTCAATCATAAGATTTCTATAAAGCTACAGTAATCAAGACAGTATGGTAGCAGGATAGACACATAGATCAATGTACAAAATGGAGGAGTCCAGAACAGACCTTCACAAATAACAACCAATTAATTTTTGCAGTTATGCAAAGATAGTCATTTCAATAAGTGGTATTAGGAAATTTAGAAATACATATGCAGAAATAAAAGTGAATTTGCCCTAAACTTCATTCTTTATACAAAATTTAACTCTAAATGGGTCATAGATCTAAATGTAAAACATAAAACTATAAATGTCCTAGATAAAAAGAGGCAAAAAAGTCTTTTTGATCGTAGGTTAAGCAAAGAGTTCTTAGATTTAACACCAAAAGAACAGTTCATAAAGTAAAAATTAATACATTGAACTTTATCAATATTAAAAAATTTGTTCTGCAAAAGACACTCTTAGGAAAGTGAAAAGAGAAGCTACAGGCTGAAGAAAATATTTTAAATATTTATAAATCACATATTTAACAAATGACTTGTATCCATAATATATAAAAAACTCTGAAGTACTAAAAATTCAAATAGCTCAATTTGAAAAATGCACAAATGATTTGAACAAAAACTTCACCAAAGAGAATATAAAGAAGGCAAATAAGCATATAAAAATATGTTCAACATCATTAGCCATTAAGGAAATTCAAATTAAAATCAAAATAAGATACCACTTCATGCCTATTAGAATGACTAAAATTAGGAATATGGATATACAAAGTACTGACCAGGGTACAGAATTAATGGTACTCTCACACATTGCTGATAGGAATGTAAAATGGTACAGCCACTCCAAAAAACGGTTTGGTGATGTCTTACGAAGTTAAACACACACTTACTACATGACTCAACAAACCCACTCCTCATATATATCCTAGAGGAATGAAATTTATATTCACACAGAAGCCTATATAGTAGCTTATAGGAGCTCTATTAATAATTGCCAAAAATTGGAAGGAAATTAAGCATCCTTCATTGGCACATCCATACAATGGAATACTATTTAGCAATAAAAAGAAATAAACTATTTTTTAAACATTTTTTGTTAATTTATAATCATTTTACAATGTTGTGTTAAATTCTAGTGTTCAGCACAAGTTTTCAGTCATACATGGACATATACACACTCATTATCACATTTTTTCCTCTGTGATTCCCTGTGCTATACAGTATAATCTTGCTTATCTATTCTACAATTTTGAAATCCCAGTCTATCTCTTCCCACCCTCTGCCCCCCTGGCAACCACAAGTCTGTATTCTATGTCTGTGAGTCTATTTCTGTCCTGTATTTACGCATTGTTTTTTTGTTTGTTTGTTTTTGTTTTTGTTTTTTAGATTCCACACATGAGCGATCTCATATGGTATTTTTCTTTCTCCTCCTGGCTTATTTCACTTAGCATGACATTCTCCAGGAGCATCCATGTTGCTGCAAATGGCATTATGTTGTCGGTTTTTATGGCTGAGTACTATTCCATTGTATAAATATACCACTTCTTCTTTATCCAGTCACCTGTTGATGGACATTTAGGCTGTTTCCATGTTTTGGCTATTGTAAATAGTGCTGCTATGAACACTGGGGTGCAGGTGTCATCCTGAAGTAGGGTTCGTTCTGGATATAAGCCCAGGAGTGGGATTCCTGAGTCATATGGTAAGTCTATTCCTAGTCTTTTGAGGAATCTCCACACTGTATTCCACAGCGGCTGCACCAAACTGCATTCCCACCAGCAGTGTAGGAGGGTTCTCCTTTCTCCACAGCCTCTCCAGCATTTGTCATTTGTGGACTTTTGAATGATAGCCATTCTGACTGGTGTGAGGTGATACCTCATTGTAGTTTTGATTTGCATTTCTCTGATAATTAGTGATATTGAGCATTTTTTCATGTGCCTATTGATCATTTGTATGTCTTCCTTGGAGAATTGCTTGTTTAGGTCTTCTGCCCATTTTTGGATTGGGTTGTTTATTTTTTTCTTATTGAGTCGTATGAGCTGCTTATATATTCTGGAGATCAAGCCTTTGTCGGTATCATTTGTAAAAATTTTCTCCCATTCCGTGGGTTGTCTTTTTGTTTTACTTATGGTTTCCTTTGCTGTGCAGAAGCTTGTAAGTTCCATTAGGTCCCATTTGTTTATCTTGCTTTTATTTCTACTAGGAGAAAATTTTTTAAATGTATGTCAGATAATGTTTTGCCTATGTTTTCCTCTAGGAGGTTTATTGTATCTTGTCTTATGTTTAAGTCTTTGATTCATTTTGAGTTGATTTTTGTATATGGTATAAGGGAGTGTTCTAGCTTCATTGTTTTACATGCTTCTGTCCAGTTTTCCCAAAACCATTTGCTGAAGAGACTGTCTTTATTCCATTGTACATTCTTGCCTCCTTTGTCGAAGATGAGTTGACCAAAAGTTTGTGGGTTCATTTCTGGGCTCTCTGTTCTGTTCCATTGGTCTATATGTCTGTTTTTGTACCAATACCATGCTGTCGTGATGACTAGAAATAAACTATTGATACACACAACTTGGGTGAATCTCAAAGGTATTACACTAAGTGAAAGGAAACAATCTGAAATGTTGCATATTATATGATTCTATTTATAGGACAGTCTTGAAAAGATAAAACTATAATGATGGAGAACAGCAGATCAGTGGCTGCCAGGAGTTAGGGATGGGGTGAAAGTGACTATGGAGGGATACAGTACAAAAGAGTTTGAGGGGCAATGGAACAGTTCTGTATCCTGATTGTGGTGGTGGTTATACAAATCTATGCATACATTAAAATTCACAGAATTGCTCACAAAAAAAAGGGTCAACTCTACTTTGTTAATTCAAAAATTAAAATAAAGTAAAGAGAGGGAAAGAAGTTGGGAAATTTCTTATTCACTCCCTTTACTTTCTGGTAATAGACAATAGTTTGCCAACAACTTCTAGCCAGGCTAGATTGTCCTACCAGACATGCATTAAATTGTCTAGCCACGATGTGTCTCTTAATCACATAGGCACATTATTGAAGGTGTTCTCCAAGAATTACAAAACAACTTCCAAAAAATTTGCCAGAATAAGAACTGCCAAAAAAAAAAAAAAATCCACTCAGGGAAGCCAGGTTCTGTTATTCTTGGCAAGCTTAATTGCCAAACCAAACCCCATCAATTACAAGACAGCATTTACATGGCATTGGGACAATTTCCCTTCCTACCAAGGGAATGGGGCACTTACCTATTGCTGATTTTAATACGTCAAACTGAACGTTGTTTCTGTTGGGAAATAAAGACCTCAATTTATTGCTAAATTCTGATTTCAAAGTTAACTTACTATTAACAAAGACCACAAAACTGGGCCTCCTTTTAGATACATCATGATTACACAAAGGGAAAATTTGGGGGAGAAATGCTCAGAAAACCTGTATTTTGGTCATGTATATGGGTTGGTAATAATATAGCATTTCTTTTCTGGAATAATACGTAAAGTCTCAACAAAAAGTAAATATATATGTTAATTTGTTCCTTTTTGGAAGGGGGAGGTAATTAGGTTTATTTATTTATTTTAATGGAGTACTGGGAATTGAATCCAGGACCTTGTGCATGCTAGTTATGCACTCTACCACTGAGCTATACTTTCCCTGCTGTTAATTTTTTCTTAAAGTGAAAATACTCAACAATCCTAGGAAAAGCATGTTGTTTATTAAAGAAAAAATAATGAAATGACAGAACAAGACTATTTCTTTAAAGGCAGATAGAAAACACCCCCCCACAATGCTGGGTCTTTGGAAGTGCTTTGGTGTTAAGAAAAAACATCAGTGAGTAGGCTAAAGAGTGGAGACCCTCATCCAACCTATGTGGTTCTATCTAATTACAAATGTAATCTCATTTCATACGGGTCTCCTGCCTCAGTCCAGCGTGGGAATAATCAGGTGGAGCTTCCTCCTGAAATTTGGGCCCCACCCTTGGAAGCAGCCACCCTCAGACAAAAATCAGATCTGAGAGAGAACTTTTCCTATGCCTTCTGGCTCCCAGCACCTGCACATATTAGGCACTCAATAAACAGTTCTTGAAATAAAAAGAAACAAAAAAAGTAATCTCATTTCAGTAACTATTCATAGACCAATTTGTGTCCTCTAAAGCAATTAAAACATCCAGACTTGAACCTCCTCTTCTGCTTTGCTAACACAGATACAACAAAGGTGAACACATTTTTATAACTGAACAATCATGCATGACACAACATTTCATTGTTATTTTACAACCAATGCATTTCAGGAGGATGATGTCTGAAGACATGACATTTATACCAAGCGGGTATTTGGATACCTACTCAAGTCTTAGCAGTCTTGACAAATGCTTTTATAAAAGTGCTGCCTGGGTGGTTTGAAAAAATGAATCAAAAGTAAGTATTAGTGTATGTATGTGTGCGATGTGTGTGCTTACTTATCTCTAGATGGAAAGCTTGCTTCCTACTCGATATGGGAGATGGGCAAAGGACGGGATTGCTGCTCTTCTCCTTGAAAGGAGGCTCCAGAACCTGCATGGCCATTTATACCTTCTAGGGAAGGGGAAGCAATTAATTCTAAACCTTTACAGCTGGGCTCTCCTAACCTATGCAAATTCCCTGCCAGGACCCCACATGTGCGGCAATAGTTCTTCCCCCAAACACATCTCCTCTCTTTTGATCCTTGATCTAGCCACAGTTTTTTAGATTCACACGTTACTAATTAGATTGTAAAAACCAATATAACAATAATATATCAAGCAAAAATACTTAATAAAGTCGGTTAACAAAGTTCAAATTTAACAGTAACTAATATAAGATGCCAGCAAATTTCTTTCTCTCCCACTGTTTCATATTCTAAGTTTTGTAATGTTGAAGTCAGGGATAGTGGAGACTCTTTCCCTTTGGGAGATTCACTTGTATTCTCAGGCCCTTCCCATGCAGGCTTTCTATATACCTTATGCGTTTAAAATAACAGTCCCTATTTTCTGCACACTGGCTTGTAGCAAGTACTTTGAATGTATTTCTTTGATCCTTAGTATAGCCCTTAGGCATAGCTTCATTAAACTCCTCCTATGAATAAGTAAGTTGAGGCTCAGGAAAGTTGCATGACCTACTATGGTATGTCTAACCACCCAGTTCAGATTCTAGCTGAGGTCTGTGCTGACATCACACTGCCTGAGGTCCATGAGACTCCTATAGACAAAGTGCCCATACATCCCGGTTTGCTCTGGACTGTCCAGATGTATGTCTGTTCTCTCAGCAGCTCATCTGATATGGCATTTTTCCCCTATCTTTTTTTCACATTTAAAAGCATCCCAGTTTTGACTATGCAAGATGGGATGACCCTGCCGTTGGAACACTGACTGATATCACAGAGGGGAATGATGTGTGTCTTGGTTTCTTTCTCTCTCTCTCTCTCCACAACCTTGCCCTTGAATGATTTTCCTTTTCTTCTCAGATGAGACCTACAATTTCTCTTGGAGCCTCCCTTCCAAGTTGGTTCTCTGACAGCTTGTCTCTAAGTTAGAATTTTATAATAGAGTTGAGGTATGCCCAATAATAGACTCAACTGTAAGAGAGAAATTTACTGGGTATGAATAAAAAAGGATAGTTAATGAGAGCTTCCAAAATCATGTCCCCATTGGTTTATTTTGACAGGAATTAAGAAGGAAAATTGGACTAACATTTATGGAATGCCCATAATGCAACAAGTACTATGCCAAGACTTTTACATGAACAAATTTCTCCTTTTGCCAACAAGAAAATTGAGATTCAAAAAGATTAAGTAACCTTCTCAGACCCTAAATAAGGATTCTAACCTTAATGGGTCTGACTCATATGTCTTACTTTCCTTTCAATATACTGTCTCTTAAATAAATGTAAATATAATATTCATGGATTAATATAAAAATGTTGCTGACTGGATTATGTAAAAGCTATATATTCAATATTTAAAGAATTTTTAATTTTTCAAAGCATTTTTTGACCTATATGCTACTTTCTGTGTCACAAAGCCATGTGTTGATGTGAGATGAACTTACCAGACCTATATTTATTCCTCTTCTTATTTCCTATAAAAAATTACCAGAGAGGTATGTGCCTTTGTGATCTACTTTGGTTGTTTTGGTTTGGGATGGTGGCTCTTTAATTGTCAGAGACAATTCTGTAAATTTGTGTTTTTAAAATAAACTTATAAAGAATGAACAAAGTAAAACATCCCTTCAAAATGTAAAAACACCAATAGTTACTTACCCTCCACCTATAATTAAACATTTGAGTTATTTAAAACTAGTTCTTGAATGATTCTTTTCAGATATACATTCTACTATAAAAGTCCATGAAAGAAGAGCTTTCAGCTTTCTGTATACACTGAAAGAGCCTACAAATGGCACTGAGCTGAAGTAGAGAAGTACAAGCCAGAAAGGTCATATTTCTGTCAACTGTCCAAATTGCTCAGTGCCAGCTCAAATGTAGCCTGGTCTACTTTTCCTCACAGTTTACTGTTCCCAGCCTTGAGGCTGATTGCAGACCTTAGCCAGAAACAAAAAGCATTTTTTTTCTTCTTATATTCTGTTTGAAAACACAACTCCCATGTGAATTTGGCGGTAGCCCTCAATACAACCCTCTCCATTCTTCGCAATCCTCCATATACACAAAAGTTCTGCTTCGTGGTCCCTATGGCACTTTTGTCAATCTGGGGACACTCCAAGTAGTGACTCAGAATGTTTCTAAAGCCAAAATCAGGGCACTGAGTGTCTCTGGCCCAGCTGCAGGAATAGCCTGCCATTAGCCAGGTTACCTTTGGAATCTATCCTTTGCCCACAGGTAAATGAAAAGGAAACAAAGATTTCATATCAGGACTTGTGACCAAAGAAAACTGTGAGGTAGACAAAGTCTCTCCCTGTAACCCTTTCAGCATCATTCCAATACCCTTGACCTCAGACTGGAAACAGAACTTAGGAAGGAGTGTGATATAGTAGGAAGAACACTGGTTAGGAGACCAGGCTCTGGTTCTAGTTCTGTCACCACCTTGCTCTGTGACATTGGGGAAACTACTGACTCTCAGATGTTCAGCAGCTTCATTTGTCAAAGTAGGGTGGACTCTATGCTTTCTGAGTTTCCTCCAGCTCAAAAATGATAGGATTTTCTGGTTTTTTGATTAACCAGTCATGGTGCTAATGTACCAATGATATAGAAGTAAGCATTGTGTAGCCTTCTTCACTATTCCCCACTTCTAGTGTCCTCTTTCCCATCCCTGATCACATGTAAACACCAAGCACAGTTTTTTATTGTGTCTGTCTCCAATGAAATAAAAGCTCCTTGAGGATAATGTGTGCCTTATCCATTTCTGTATTTTCTTTAGATCAGGAATGATGTCTGACATATAGTAGGTACTCAGCAAAAGGGGTCCACCTATTTCTTGGCTAGCCAATGGCTGTAACCAAAGACAATTTAAGAAGGTAAGATCAAAATAGTGGAATAGTAAGATCCTGAGCTCATGTCCTTCCATGGACACTCCAAAACTACAACTACGTATAGAACAACCCTCTATGAGAATGATCTGACTAGCAGAACAGCTCTTCTACAATTAGAATATTTTTTAAAAACTACATTGAGATTGGTAGCAGGGGCAGAGACATGATAGAGATAGGATCCACACCCCCAGCACAGTGACCCACAAACAGGAGGGAATATCACAAACTCAAAAGTCCTCCCTTAGGAATTAAGGGTTCATTCAGCCCCATACGGGGTACTCCAGCCCTAGGGTCTGGCACCAGGAAGATGAGCCCCCATAACTGGCTTTGGAAACCAGCAGGACTTAAATACAGAAGAGCCAGAGAGCTGTAGGAAACCTAGACTCCACTCTTAAAGGGGTTGTGCACAAACTCACTAGCTCCAAGTCCTAGTGCAGAGGCAGCAGTTTAAATGACATCTGGCACTCTAACCAGCCTTCCAAGACTGCATCAGCAGTGCCCTGGCCCACACTTGGCTCTGGCTCCAGGAAACCCACCCTGTCACACCCCCAAATCCCCAGCCCATCACAAGCTACAAATCCAGGCCTCCCACCAAGACAGCAGCCCCTGGCATGCTCCACAAAAAGCCCTAGTCCAGATTACTCCAGCCCTCCCACTAAAGCCACCAGGCACATGCAGTTTGCATATGAATGCTCCTATACAAGGCCATGCCTTTAAGATCAGTAGAGCTAACCATTTCACCTAATTTACAGAAACACAGAGAAGTAAGAAGACAAAGAGTTACTGTAAAATGAAAGAACAACATAAAACCTAAGAAATAATCCTAATGAAATAGAGATAAGTAATTTACCTGATAAAGAATTCAAAGCAATGGTCATAAAGATGCGCACCAAATTCAGCAAAAGAGGAACACAGTGAGAACTTCAACAGATTTCGAAAATATAAAGAGAACGAATTAGAGGCAAAGAATAGAATAACTGAAATGAAAACTACACTAAAGGAAATAGATAGCAGATGAAATGATACTGAAAAATGTAAAAGTGACCTATAAGACTGAATCATGGAAATGACCCAAGAATAGCATAAAGAAGAAAAAAGAAAGAATTTTAAAAAGTGAGAGTTTAAGGAACCTCTGGAACAACATCAAGAATACTAAAATTTGCATTATAGGGACCTGAAAAGGAGACGAGAAAGGGCCAGAAAACACATTTGATTAAAATAATGGCTGAAAACCTTAACCTGGGAAAGGAAAGAGATATTCATGTCCAGGAAGCATGGAGAGTCCAAAAGAAGATGAATCCAAATAGATCCACACCAAAATACATCATAATTAAAATGGCAAAAGTTAACAATAAAGAGAGTATTTTAAAGGGAGCAAGAGAAAAACAAGTCACATGCAAGGGGGTCCCCATAAGGCTATAAGTTAATTTTTCAGCAGAAACGTTTGTAGGCTGGAGAGAGTGACATGATATATTTCAAGTGCTGAAAGGGTAAAACCTACAACCAAGGATACTCTACCCAGCAGGGTTATCATTTAGAATTGAAGGAAAGATAAAGGATTTCCCAGACAATGAAGAACTAAGAGTTCATTACCACTAAACCAGCTTTACAAGAAATGTTAAAGGGTCTCCATTAAGGGAAAACAAAGGTCATAATTAGAAATATATAGGGAAAAAAAAGACCTCACTGGTAAAGGCAAATATATAAAAAAAGCAGTGAATCAACCACTTAAAAAGCTAGCATAAAGGCTAAAGGACAAAAGATAAAAAGCCAACTATAACTACAATAAATAGTTAAGGGATATTTAAAATCCAAATATATAATATGGTATCAAAAACATAAAACATTGAAGGGCAGGAGTAAAAAATGTAGAGCTTTTCAAATGTGTTTGAACTCGAGTGACCATCAGCTTAAAACAAATAGCTATATATAGGTCAACATACATGAACTTCATGAAAACCACAAACCAAAATACAATAGATATGCAAAAAAATAAAGACAAATGAATCGAAACACAACACTAAAGAAAATTATTAAATAACAAGGGAAGAGATTAAAAGAAAAGAACACAAAAGAACTGCAGGAAAAACAACACAGAAAACAATTAACAAAATGGCAATAAGTACATATCTATCAATAATTACTTAATAAACTCTAAATGGACAAGTTGCTCCAATCAAAAAATATAGAGCCGCTGAATGGATTAAAGAAAAACACAGCAAGACACATACATATGCTGCCTACAAGAGACTCAGCTCAAAGCTAAGGACATACAAATACTGAAAGTGAAAAGACAGAAAAGATATTTCATGCAAATGGAAAGAACCAAACAAAAAAGCTAGTGTAGCAATACTCATCATAAAAAACAAAGACTAAGACAAAAGAGGATAGAATTCATAATTATATATGCACCCCACATAGGAGCACCTAAATATATTAAGTAAATATTAACAGACAGAAAAGGAGAAACTGAGTAATACAATAGTAGGGAACTTTAATACCTCAACTTACACCAATGGACAGATCATGCAGATAGAAAATCAGTAAGGAAACAGTGGCCTTAAATGACACAGTAGATAGATCAGATGGACCTAATAGTTATTTATAGAACATTCACACCAAAACAGCAGAATACACATTCTTTTCAAGTGCATGTGAAACATTCTCCAGGATAGATCACATTCTAAACCACAAAACAAGTCTCAATAAATTTAAGAAGACTGAAATTATATCAAGCATATTTACCAACCACAATGGTATAAAACTGGAAATCAATTCTAGGGAAAAAACTGGAAAAAACAGAAACATGTGAAGATTAAACAACATCCAACCAAAAACCCAATGGGTCAATGAAGAAATCAAAGAGAAAATAAAAAAATATCTTGAGACAAATGAAAATACAAATACAATTTCCCAAAATCTATGGGATGCAGCAAAAGCATTTCTAAGAGAGAAGTTCATGGAGATAGAGACCTACCTAAATAAACAAGAAAAATCTAAAATAGACAACCTATATTTACACCTAAAGGAGTTAGAAAAAGAAGAACAAACAAAGCCCAAAGTTAGGATAAGGAAAGAAATAATAAAGATCGGAGTGGAAATAAATGAAATAGACTTAAAAAAATAGAAAAGATCAATGAAATTAAGACCTGATTCTTTGAAAAGATTAAAAAAAAAAAAAAAAGACAAAACTTTAGCCATATTCATTTAAAAAAAGAGGGGGGGCCCAAATAAATAAAATTAGAAATGGAAGAAGAGATATTACTACAATTAATATCACAGAGATACAAATAATCATAAAAGAACTATGAACATTTATATGCCAAAAAATTGGACAACCTAAAAGAAATGGAAAATTCCTAGAAACATATAATCTTCCAAGACTGAATTAGGAAGAAATAGAAAATCTGAATTTTTATTTACTAGAAATAAAATTGAATCAGTAATTTAAAAAATCCGAACAAACAGAAGTCCAGGAACAAATGGCTATACAGGGGAATTCTATCAAACATTTAGATAAGAGTTAATATCTATTCTTCTTAAATGATTCAAAAAAATTGACAAGAAAAGAATGCTTCCAAACTCATTCTACAAGACCAAGGTTACCCTGATACCAAAACCTTACAAGGATGTCACAGGAAAACTACAGGCCAGTATCACTAATCAACATAGATGCAAAAATCCTCAACTAAATATTAACAACTGAATTCAACAATACAGTCAAAGGACTGTATATCATGATCAAGTGGGATTTATTCCAGAGATGCAAAGATGGTTCAGTATCTGCAAATTAATCAATGTGATACATCACATTAACAAAACAAAGGATAAAAACCACATGGTCATCTCAATAGATGCAGAAAAAACATCTGACAAAATTCAACATTCACCCATGATTAAAAACTTTCAACAAAGTTTGGATAGAGAAAACTTACCTCAACATAATAAAGACTGTATATGACAAACATATAGCTAATACTATACTCAATGGTGAAAAGGTGAAAGCTTTTCCCCTAAAATCAGAAATAAAACAAGGATGCCCACTCTTTTTTTTTAATTTCTCAGTTTTATTAGGTAGAATTTTTACACTTTGACCACACATATACAATACATTGAATGTAAATACATATACACAATATACTGCACGTACTTTTAAAATTTACATATATGTGCTGTTAATTGTTTCTAAGAACGTTTAGAGCTTTAGCTTTTAAAACTTACATAGTTATCAAAGGAATAAAGCAAACCACAAAATAAGAATTAATTCAAAAAGATACATACACCCCACTATTAACAGCAATATTATGTTAATACTGGAAGCATCGTAAGTGCACATCAATAGATAAATGGATAAAGAAGATGCAGCATATATATATAATGAAATACAACTCAATCATAAGAAAGAGGGATATTTTGCCATTTGTGGCACTTCATTCACTTTTTATTTTCCACTTCAGAAACCAGAATTTTACCACTGGCATAAACCTTTCCATTGCATCAAAAACAACAAAATATCTAGAAATAAACTTAACCAAGGAGGCTATCTATACTCTGAAAACTGTAAAACATTGATGGAAGAAATTGAAGATGATACAAAGAAATGGAAAGATTTCTTGTGCTCTTGGATTGGAAGAATCAACATTATCAAAATGCAAGGATGCCCACTCATGCCACTTTTATTTAACATAGTGTTGGAAGTCCTAGCCACAACAGACAAGGGAAAAAAAAAAAAAAAAAGCACCCAAATGGGAAGAGAAGAAGCAAAACTGTTACTATTTACAAATGATATACACATATAGAAAACTCTAAAAATCCACACACAAAAAAACTGTCAGAACCAATACATGAATTCAGTAAAGTGGCAAGATACAAAATAAAATACAGAAATCTGTTGCATTTCTATACACTAATAACAATTAGAAATTTAAAAAAATTCTATTCACAATTGCATCAAAAAGAATGAAATACCTAAGAATAAATTTAACCACGGAAGCAAAAGACCTATACTCTGAAAACTATCAAGACATTGATGAAAGAAATTGAAAATGACCCAAATAAATGGAGATATACCATGCTCATAAATTTGAAGAATTAATATTGTTAAAATGTCCATACTATCTAAAGCAATCTATAAATTCAATGCAATCCCTATCAAAATAGCCAAGATATTTTTCACAGAACTAGAAAAAATAATCCTAAAATTTGTATGGAACCACAAAAGACACAAAAAGCCAAAGCAATCTTAAGAGAAACAAAGCTGAAGTTATGCTCCCTGACTTCAAACTATACTACAAAGTTATAGTAATCAAAACAGTATGGTACTGGTAGAAAACAGATACATAGATCAATGGAACAGAATAGACAACCCATAAAAAAACACAAGCACATATGGTCAATCAATCAACAGCAAAGGAGGCAAGAATATATAATGGGGAAAAGATAATCTCTTTAATAAATGGTGTTGGGAAAACTGGACAGCTACATGTAAAAGAATGAAACTGGAACATTCTCTAACTCCATATGTAAAAATAAACTCAAAATGGATTAAAGACTTAAATGTAAGATCTGAAACCATAAAATTCCTAGAAAAAAACACTGACAGTACACTCTGACATCAATCTTAGCAATATTTTTTTGGCTGTGTATCCTCAGGCAAGGGAAACAGAAGCAAAAATAAACAAATGGGATCACACTAAAAAAAGCATTTGCACAGCAAAGGAAGCCATCTACAAAAGGAAAAAGTAACTTATTGCATGGAGAAGACATATGCAAATAATATGCCCAATAAGCAGTTAAGAGCCAAAATATATAAAGAACTTAAACAAATCAATATCAAAAAACAAACAATCCAACTAAAAAATGGGCAGAGGATCTGAATAGACTTTTTTTTTTTTTCCAAAAAAGACTTACACATGGCCAACAGGCACATGAAAAGGTGCTTAACATCACTAACTGCCAGGGAAATGCAAATCAAAATCACAGTGAGATTACCATCTAATGCCAGTCAGAATGGGTTTTATCAAAAAACAAACAAACAAAAAAACAAAAACAAGAAACAAGGTTGATGAGGACATGAAAAAAAGCAAAACCCTGTGCATTGTTGATGGGACTATAAATTAGTACAGCCACTATGGATAACAGTGTACAGCTTTCTCAAAAATTTAAAATAGTACTCCAATACAATCCACATTTCCACTTTTGTGTATTTATCCAAAGAAAAATAAAAACATTAACTTGAAAAGATATATGCACTCCAATATTCACTGCAGCATTACTTACAATAGTCAAGATGTAGAAGCAACCTAAACATACATCAACAGATAAGTGTCTATGTGTGTGTGTGTATATATATATGCATGTGTGTGTATATATAAATATATATATAATGGAATATTACTCAGCCATAAAAATGAAATCCTGCCATTTTCAGCAATATGGATGAATGTAGAGGGTATGATGTTTACTGAAATAAGTCAGAAAGGGAAGACAAATATTGTATGTTTTCACTTATGAATGGAATATGAAAAACAAAACCAAAACAAACACATATAACAAAATAGAAACACACTTACAGATACAGAGAACAAACTGGTGATTGCTGGAGGAATGGGGATGGGAGGGTGGGTAAAATAGGTGAAGGGGGTATAAACTACCAGTTATAAAATAAATGGCACAGTGATGCAACGTACAGCACAGAGAAAACAGTAATATTGTAATAACTTTGTATGGTGTGTAATGTATAAAAATATCAAATCACTATCTTGTATACTTGAAATTAATACAATATTGTAAGTCAACTATACTTCAGTAAAGTATAGGATGGCACAACTTTTTGTCAGCAGGAAAGTTACTTCAGAATAGGAAGTCCCCTGAATTGCCTTTCAAATCTTATTCCAATGCCACTGTCTCTACCAGTTTAAGGACAACCTTTATTGATCACATAAGTCTAATCAATGTAATCATAGGGTTGTTTTCTTTATTTTTAATTTCCTCAACACATTGTGTGTATATGTGTGTGTCTGTGTGTGGAGGGAGAAAATGCACTTTCCCTAATCTGTTAATGTTTCAACTTGGAAATATTTCTCTTGCTGCATTTCATGCAGGTTTCACCCCTATAAAATAAAAACTGGTGACAGCTGCTATTCTCCATTTCCTAGCTCTTCTCTACTACCAACTACTACAGTAATTAACTGAGCTCATTAATTAACTTGTTAATTAGCAAACAACAGAAGAACTCAATCTCCAAAGATAAGACTGGTAAGTGAGGAAAAGTGTTGAAATCAATAACATGGGTGGATCACTAAATAATATTCTGTTCAAATTTGATTACCACTTCCCAAGCTTCTGATGAGCAAACTGTGACAGTCAACATACCAGATTCCCCAAATTAAACATACTACTCTATAATTAAATATCACAGCTTCATTGTTCCGATAACAAAATTGAAATATTTTCCACCATCATAATATCCTTAGCAGATAATGTCATTGGAGTAGAATGATGTTACCACATGATAATAGGCTCTCGACGCCAAAGTCAAGTTATACTGTTTATTTTCAAAGCAGATCATTACATTGACTTTTTTTCCATTACCAAGTGATTGATGCAGCTTTAAAGGTGACCAACAAAAATTTTATAAAACAAAATGATCTAACAGCGGGGTTATGTGCTGAATGATTCAAATACCGAGGGAGATGCCACATATAGCAGCACAGAATCCATTTAAAAATTAACCTTTGCCAAACCTTCAGCAGCAGTTTGTTCTGAAAAATGAGAGCAGCTGTCAGAGGCCCCAAAGTGCCTCAAAACACAATAAAACCTTGTGTTGACATAGTCCATTTTTCGATAACTAAGGAATTCTGGAATAGAACACCCACCCACCAACAGAGGAACCTGGTGTACAGTGAAGAGACATGAGCCAACTCTTCTTGACAAGCAGCCTAAAAAAAGGTTGCACTACAAATACCAGACCCTGCAAACAGGCTCTCACCACAAACCAAAGAAAAAACTTCCCACACGCCTCTAAGACCATAGCCATTTCAGTCACTTGGGGATACACCTGTATTAGTGAGGTCATCTTCAAATACTAGAGACAAACAATAACTACCCTTCTCTGAGACTCAAACACCAACACAAAGGCCTTTCAGCTGGAACACGCTCAGCACAAATGACTGGGTTATCACATTTCGTCCCTCCTCTCTGGAGGAAGGCAAAGGGACAGGGGTACTATCTCAAAATAAAAAGTGTTAGGTGATTCATCTTGGCCTGGTTGACTTTCAAAATCAGAAGTGGCATTGGAAAGATATACCAAATTCTGTATACTTTTCATTTTAACAAGTATTTCATGAGTAAGTCCCTGTGCTAAGGGCCGCTGGAGGTAGAAAAAAGAAACAAAACAAAAAAAGTCTACACAGATCAAGCAGACTGCTCACTGGTATTCATTTTGTCTACATGAAGTCATTTGGGCTGGTTGGGTTCCAGTTGAAAGTACTTTGTACAGTCAGTGCTTGCTGCTTGCATGAAATGTGTGCGATGCAAAATATTTTTGATGATGGTGTTAACTGGCATTGAAAACAACGTATTTATAATTCTGGAGACTTATACATGTGTTAGGGATGCCTGAAGCTACAAGGGCCTAAGTTACAGGTTAAAGATTAAAAAGGATAGATTTCTCGACTGGCCAGTCCAGTAGGCTGACACTAACTGATTATTTGCAAGGATGGTAGCTACAGTGTCTGAGAGAAAATGTTTGTAAAAGAGAAATAATTTTAATGATAGCTGGTTCATGAGAGAAAGCACAGTAATCCAGAGCTCCTCAAACATATTCTAAAACAGCATTTCTCAATGTCACATATTGTCTTGGGAAAGATCTTGTCTAGGCAGGGCTAACAGAGGGCTCTTCAGCCCTGATTGATGTACCAGTCTCACAAAATCCATAACCATGCACCCATGCCAAGCTCTACATCCGTCCAGCCCTCCAGCCATTTCTGCTGTGATGTCCTCTGCTGGCAGAAAATTTTCCTATCTGTAAGATCACTAGCCCTGGGCATACTTGCTCTACATTGCTTTTTCTGTAATGCCCTGTTTGGGTTTCTTGCTCCCATAGTCTTTGCGCTAGTTCTTAGCACCCTCTACTTCTCAGTAACCTTTATTTCACTTATTGTGGGTTTAATGTTTGTCTTTCTCATTAGACAGTAAACACTGTGGTCTAGAAATTAGCATCTCAATTTCTACTGCATTCCCAGTACTTAGCACAATCCCTGGCACATGGTAGGTGCTTAGTAAATACATGTTGATTGTCTTGATTACCCGTGCACATCGTTTCCCAGGCTCTGGGATCTGTTCTTGATTGGGGGAAGCTGAATTCTGGGTTAAAACTCATGAGACTCATAAGCAAGTCAAACTTACTACCAAGGCCAGCCTTTATCTTGTGCTAGCTTTTAGTAATCTAGCATTTGACTTACTCCTCAGAAGGAAACCCTGACCCTAAACCCCAATTTTGGTTCTCTAGAGATGGAGCTGTGACTTGCTTTTGCCACTTCTTTCACAATGTGGGAGGGAAGCTGACTACTTGTTGACATCAGCTTCCCTAATAGCCCATATTGCCTAGTCTCCATCCCTAGACTCTGCCTATCAGTTAGACTCCTCAGAGGCTTTCTCTTGAACTTCCCTGAGGCTATTTGTCTGGACATCTTTTTTGTAGCTTATCATAAAATTCTAATTCAAATTACATTAGACTTGGGCCATCATACAATTGTGTCAAATACGTTAAAATGCTTCTATGTCTCTTGTTAAATATAATTAATACAATATTTTGCTGAAAAGTTTTGGAAGAGCTTTGTAATTTTGTTTTAGAAATTATGCAGCACACATAATAAATTCTCTACAGTCATTCATTCTTGAAAATTTTGGTAATGTAAAACAATTCAATCTACAAATAGTTTCTAAATAAAATCAATATTTACTTAACAAGGAATTTAAAAAGTAATAGAATAATATGATTTTATACTTTATATACATTAAGCATTTATTAATTTCAATTTTGCTGTTATCTTTTCATACTGGAAGCCAATATTTTTTTCAGCCCTCAAATATTTTTATGGGTCCCAGGCAACATTCCTATAGTGCAAAAGGCAAAAAATTTCCTTGCTCTAAGAAAGCTTCTATTCCTCATTCTCACGAGCTAATGCAGATTTCCATGGCCTGCCCTTTGCCAACCTAAGACCTACAAAGTTGAACCCTTTAATTCACAGCTGTGTCATGGGCAATAAACTCCAATAAACTTTTGTGTTAGTGAAATCTCCATGCTTTCCAGTATTTCTGTATCATTATTAAACACTGCATCATTTTATAAAGACTTGGGAACCTAAATGGTGATTTTCTCCAAAGACTTGTCTCTGCTTATAAAAGCCCCACTTACACACCATGTTGCCAAACAAAGTGATTCTTGAGGCAATATTATGTATGTCCAGAACTCTGCCCCTCTATAGCTGGTTAAAACGCCAGAATAGGTTACTTTTGCCTCACACGGGACACATTTCATTCCATTAACTAGCTTGAGTGCTGAGTTTGACCAAGTCATTTTTAAAAACACTCTCAAAAGGGTGTCTATCTAGTTCTTTATCCCAGCATTGCTGCCTTACTGTCTCAATCTCCTTAGAATGAGGTTGACTGACTGACTCATTTTCTAAAGGATTATTTTTCATTCATTCAATAAATAATTTTTGGACATTTACTATGAATGAGTGAGTGAGCAATAAGGATGTGAGTTGGAGAGTCAAAGAGATGCTGTGACCCACCAGAGGTCCCTGGGTCACTCAGCAATGCAAGCCTCCAGCAGGTTCAAAGCACTCTCTCTTACATAACACAGAGCCCAGGACAGACTTCCTCCTGGTAATCAGGCAGACACACAGGACAAACATGCCATACAAACTGCCATTGGATTTCAGTCCCAAAATAGAAACTTCTGGTTATAATATTAATTTACTTCAAATTACATACACATATCTGAAGTATTACTAAATAATATGTTTCTCAAATATTATGGATGGGAAAACCTCATTAGATCATGCAATTTTCTTCTTTTTTTTTCCTGGTGAATAAATGAGTTCTCTAGTACCCTATGATTAGTGGAATTTGGTTATGACCAAACTGTCAACCATTTGGAATCACTTACTTAATCATGTTAGGAAGGGACAGGTAAAAATGTGCGCTTAACTGAGTTTATAATGTCTGCTGCTCTTTGGGCTTTATTTCTACCCACTGTGTTATGCCTGACAAACAGAGGTTACTTCATTCTGTTTTAATAAGTAATACACTGCTAATGAGTCTTTCTAATCCAGGTAAATCTTCTAAAGTTCTGAACATAATTGATTAATTAATAGTTTATTTTAAATCTCTGAGAAGTTGCTCCTCCATTCCTCCAAGGAGCCATCTGCTCACTTGCAGATTTATCAGTGAACCACAAGTGAACTGAATTGGCCTACCAAAGGCTCACAGTTCTTTTGGACCAGACTTGCTGGATTTCCATGTGGCTAGGTGCCATCTTCTCAGTTGACTGATCAATAAGAGCAACTTGCTGAGTCTGAGAAACTTCAAAGGTGAGCATCTGCAGGCAGACTAGCTGGATTCAAATCCTGGATCTACCATTTACTATTTGTGAAACATTTGAATTTTTATTAATCTCTCTCTGCCTCTCATTCTCATCTATAAGACAGAGGTACAATAGAACTAGCCATAGGATTGCTTATAAGAATTATATGAATTAGAGCAGAAAGCTGGCACATAACAAATGCTCAATAAGTAAAAACTGAATTTTTAAAAAGATAATGAGAATTTCTCACGTTTTCTCCAGTTTACTTGTTTGAAAATCCTTACTAAAATCCTAAGAGCAGAAATTAGAATTTTCAACTTATAGATGAGAGAACCAAGCTTCACAGCCATTAATCAACCACTTTTTCTAGTGTCACAAAATTAGTAAGAACGAGAACCAGGATTTGAACTAAAGTCTCTTTGAAGGTAAAGTTTGAGTTCTTGACATTATACCACCACCAACAAAAAAATAAACTGGAACCTAGAAAACTCAATGTTGTTTTGTACTTACATATTCATTCAGCACACTTAGCGTATTCCATATGTCAAAAGACGTTCTGTCCTCAAGGATGAAATAAAGTTTAAAAAAAAAATCACTTCTAGCTAAAGATAAGGGAAGACTTCATGAAGGAAATGTTATTAAGCCAAGCCTAGAAAACAAGTAAGACTTCTCTAAATCAAACAATCCAGAGCTAGTCTAGATGGAGACTGAGAGTTCATCTAATTCAGGTCATATCCCAGACTTAAATTCTCTCCATTTTAAGTCCCTCTCATTTGACACATGGCTTCTGCTTGAATACTCTCAGAGTGGAGAAAGATGTTTCACTGGTGACTCCTGAAGAGTCTTTCAATCCTGGGATTCTGTGGTTCTATCATTTAATGCCTTTGTTGAATTTCTTTACAAAATGAGGATTGTATTATAAAACAATATAAAGCTAGATTTTAGGTAAGAAAAAGTCCAATTTCTAATTAAGTCAGTTACAGAAAATGATCAAAGTAGGGTATTAACATAGTCAGACTTGCATTTTCAAAGATCTCTCCAGCAGAAGTATGAAGGATGGATGGAGATGGGGGAGAAATGGAGAAGAAATAAGAATTAAGTGAGGGTAGAGCTACAGAGATGGAGAGGAAGAAATCTAAAATATTATAGGGACATAAAACTGGCAATATCTGGGCTAGATTAAGACAGAAGAGGATCAATAAAAAACGACTTCAGTATCTGGCTTGGGAGGTGGGATGAATAGTGAACTGGAGACTAAAAAGGATGAGCAAATTTGTACAGCAATGATTGTTAGTTTATTTCCACACCTAAAGCATTTGAGGTGCTCATATGATGTACAAGTGACATATTACTCGTCTAGTGTAGAGAAATGAAGTGAAGAGAGAGATATTGGGATGCCATCACCATTTAGATGACAACTAGTCTTGTTAATGAGCAAGATTATCCAAGGGAAGGAGCGAGAGGAAGGAGAGCAGTGAGCAAGGGTAGACCCCTAAACAACACCAATATGAAGAGGAGGGAGAGGAAGGGAATTGTGAAAGGATAAGAAAAACCATAGGAGAAGCAGGAGGAACATCAAAGAAATTTAACATATTTAATCCTCCCCTACTATGGTGTGTATAAACAAACACAAGTTAAGAAAAATAATTGAGAAACATTATTTCTCTTATTTAATCATTCCCAAATAATTGAAAGATTTTCCCCCCCAGGTTTGAAACAGTGTACCACTCACTTGATTAAGAAAAGCAGAGAAAACTGGTCAGTACTTCTGTTTTCTGAGTCACCAGCACAAATTTCCTCTCCAGTTTTCCACAGTAAAGAGGTTTCTAAACTGCTGCCCTTTGCCATGAAGGTCCAATACATGAATATGTCAGCTGAGACCCTGGAAGTTATAGGTCCTTTCTGCTTTTTTTTTTTTTTCTCTTACATACAGCTTTAATTAAACACTTTTTTGCCTCCAATTAAGGAACTCAGTTCTTTAAAATGAAGAAATGCAAACTCTAGATTTAAATTAACTAGTAATGGCCATGACAATGGGTGAATCATGCTTTTTTCATAAATGGTTTTGATAAATTTTTCTCAAAGAAAATTGAAGGTAATGATGGTGGCAGTCAGGACAAATTATCCTTCCTTATATTACCCTCTGCCACAATTTTACACTGTCTATATCAGGAGGAAGAAAAAAAACTTTTGAAGGATTATATTTGGTAATTCTTCATTAGCAAAAATTAAATCAACAAGGGCATATGCTTCATTGATTTAGTTACAGTATATTCAGTTTCCTCAGTTCCAAAGCCTTCGTTTCACCACCCAACCTCCAGCCCCACTCCTCCCAACATACAGAACCTACAACTCCCCACATTTCTTCTCCTCCTTTCCTGCTTGAATTTTCAGCACCATCACAAACCATTATATATTTCACTTATGTATAAGTTTAGAATCTATCTTCCACCACAGGAATGCAAAGTCCATAAAGGTTAGATCTTTTTTCTACTCTATTTATAGCTTAATTTCCCATATTCAGAACAATTACTGACACATAGTATATGCTTAATAAATGTGTTCAGTGAATGAATTAATGTTGTTGTATCACTGTCAAGATTTATTTCCACTGTTATTATACGATGCCTTAAAAAAATAATCTAGGATGTAAATAAAGTATTATAAATAATAACAATGATGTTAACAAATGTGAGAGGCATATATAGTATAAGTATTTCTAATAGTGTTTCTAATATAGCTATGTAGCCTTGAACATATCATTATACATTCTCCACTATACTTACCTATAAAAGAAGAGGGTGAGATTACATTCCTTACTGCTCCAGAATCTAATGATTCTAGATTTACGTTAAGTCAATGAAGTGAAAGAAGAGAAGGGAAAGGTCAATATCAAAGAGGGCTGGTTTATAATGAAATTGTGGCCTAAAAAGTGGAAAGAGTAAGGGCTAATAGTGAGGACAAGGCGGGGGTAAGTAGAGGAAGTTCCCAGGCATCTCTGATAAGAGGAGGTCCTAGCAGGACATAAATGTGAATTTAAGAGGAGACAATTCATAAGGTATTGCACTTAGGGCAATCATCATGGGTTTCTAGATAAAGGCTGCAGCACATGGGATGTCATCTGTCATCTATTGAGAAGTTGCAGAGCATGAATATATGTATATCTAAAACTATACATTGATTATATGGTTATATATACACATACACATGGCCACCAATCACTGAGGGCCCTCAGTTTCATGGTTGAGTTCATGCTGCTGCTGATGGCATCTTTGGTTCTCAACTATGGAGGTAGGAGAGAGCTGACGGTATGACCCAGACATATTCTCACACCTAAATGAAACATTCAGGGATGAGTATAGAAAGAAAAATCCAAAGAGAATTCTAAGTGGCCCCTTCTGGAAAATCTTAGGAAATGGTTCATCTATTCCAAGGCCTTTCCCCTCTGTCCTGCCTCTCTGCTCACCACCACAAATAAAAGAATGTTTTTCTAAATACTTATATTGTTTACTTGGAGTTTCACAAGGCCCCAAACTCAAACTGAGGTGCAGTCAAAACATAGAAATTGGAGGGTTTTTCCTAGAGAAAATTCAACTTTCTCAACAAGCACATATTTGTGCAACATTCAAAATGTTTTTAAGTAAATATTTAGTCTCATTTCCACTATTCTTAAAAAAAAAAACAAACCTTAACTAACACTATAACATCCCTGAAATTTTATTAAAGAAAAAAAATCACTAACATCCAATATAATCATATAAAAACATACCCATTCCTCTAGCTCGTATAGCTATCCACAATTCCAGTAGGTTTCCTAATTAAAATGAAAAAGGAAACAAACTCACTAAATCCCACTGGAATCCACTGAACACAGCCATAAATTTTAAAAATATAAAACAATGTTATGAGCATCTTGCTTGAATAAGTGTCTGCATACTTTCACTTGTTTATTTAAACTATAACTGCTGTGTTGAAATATTACCAAGAAAATAAATATACTCTTAATTGAAAAGAGCAAAAACAATCATTTTAAGTGGCCTAATTAGCTCTACCAGTCCATTCAGCTACTGCTTTTTAGCCAGTACCAGTAGGAAACTATGACTTCTTGGATTTGAAGTAATACACAACCTCCAATGAGCTTATACAATAATGTTGCCTACTTTTTCCCTCCAAATGAAACAACTTGAATTTATTCATTTTGTCTAAAACAAAACTTTGCGTACCATCTCAGTTTTTTTCAGTAATATGTGAAAGAGTATCCCAGGCATGTCTTAAGGGGCGGGAGTAGAAGATTGACCTATCGGTTTTATTTCCATGAGAACTTTATGGGCCTTATGGTAAAAAACATGGCCAGGCCTCTTGGGATTGAGGAGTGGCCTCAGAACAGTCTAGGAATAATGGCTCCTGCTTAGCTTCCTAGGCAGTGTACTACTTTGGAAAGGAACTCATTTGAAAGAAATGAAAGTCAAGGCACTTCCTTGGTCCATCAGCTAGGATGTTTGTGAAGGTAAATGGTTTTGAGTACAGTATAATGTAGTACCAGTGAAACTGCGATTTGTCTAAGCTGTACAAAGTATCGTCCTGGGAGGGAGGAGAGGGAACATTAAGATTTATCAAGTGAAAAAACACATTACCAGAAGTGCTGTAGAATATTTAGAACACACTGCTACTCTAATAAGGAGTTTTATTCTAGGGAAAAGAGAGTAATTTTTTCCCCACTGCTTCCCCTCACCTACCATCACCACCAGTGATGGACAGTTATAGTTTCTAAGCACTTCACAAGTGAACCAATTCTTCCTTCAAGTGATATGTTATGTAGAGTAAGACAGATCAAAGGAAAGTTACTATATTAGTTTCCTAGGACTGCCATTATAAAACACCATAAACTGAGTGGCTTAAAACAAATTTATTCTCTCACAGTTCTGGAGGCTAGAATTCCAAAATCCAGTTTGGCAAGTCATACTTTGTAGAGGCTCTGATTGAGAATCTGTTCCATGCTTCTGTCCTAGCTTCTGGTAGCTGTCATTAGTCCTTAGCATTCCTTGGCTTGTAGACACAGCACCTCAATCTCTGCCTTCATTTTTCACATGGTATTCTGCCCAGTGTGTCTCCTCTGTGTCTATGTCCAAATTTGCCTCTTTGTATAAGATCAGTTATTGGATTAGGGCCCACTCTAAATCAGTCTGAACTCATTTTAACTTGGTCACATCTGCCTAGATCCAATCTCCAAATAAAGTCATGTTCACAGGTAATAGGGGTTAGGAATTCAACATACTATTTTTCTTTTTGCTGGGGGTGGGGTGGGGGATGGGCAGGGCACAATTCAAATTACAACAGCTACTCAGATTAAAAGGCTGTCTCAAGAAGGAGCAGGGCCCCACCCATTAGGTATCTGACATCCCAGAGGTGCATGTTGGAGCATTTTCAAGGAATCCTAAAGTTCTACAGGGAGAAGTTTGAAAGGAGAGAAGCATTAGAGTAATTACAACTATATCAATATCAGGAACATCTCCAGGCAACCTCCAGAGTAACTGTGGCTATAAAGAATAATAGCATTATGACCAGAAAATGATGATTATAGACTCAGAAGTTAAAGAGGAGACTTAGTAGGTCTAGGATGAAGCATGAGATCTTTCATTTCTAATAAGTTCCTACATGATGCTGAGACTACCAGACCTTACTAGGATCAAGCTTTGAATAACACATGTCGAGGGGGAGATGACTGTCTAGTATGAAGAAAACTGGTTGATGAGAAGGAGGTTTGCGCACACTCTAATATTATCCAAGGCTTGTTGGATACACGGGGACACACACACACTTAACTGATAGCAGTTTCTGAGCTAAAAAGGTGGATGTGTAGAGTTGTTGGACTGCTCTCTCATCCTTACCACCTTCCTTTCATAAAAAGGTAGGAAATACTAAAAAGGGGTTTTATGGTTGTTGTTGTTGTTGTTGTTGTTTTATGTGAAAGGTGGTTGGGAGGGAAGGATATTAAATAAACAGTGTTAACACTGGGAAACATCCACTAAATTGAGGGAAAGGTATCAAAGTTAATTAGCAAACTCCTGGCCTAAGGAACCCAGAAGGGAGCAGAAATAGCCTGGACCTGGAGGCTATGTGGCCACACATAGGAGAGTATTTGCCACTGTGCTGCCCTGAGAAGGGTAAGAGAGAAAGTCAGGTGAGAACTGGTGAAAGAGAAGCCATGCTTCTCAGCTATCGGGATAAAATGGCAGCTGAAGAGAAGAGAGGGGAGAGGGCACCTTTAGTGAAAAAGTCTCAGATTTAAATGCCTTACCCCATGGCTAATTGAAAGCGAACCCAAAATGTCCCAAAACACCAGCAGTCCTTCATGAACCTGACAGCAAAATGGCCTCAGATTGGGTTTCTCCTGCTTACACACAAGCACTAACGAGTCATGCAAAGTTGCAACTTTTAGTATTACTGGTTCCCTAGAAAATTATAAATCTAAGCAGTTTAAATTCCTAGGAATCCCTTGAGCAGTTCATTAAGAATGAGTTACTGGCTCTGGATCCATCCAATCTAAGTAAGACATCCCAGAATCTGATCATCTGTTTGAAATTTGGCAAAAGAATTTCCCACATTTGGTGATTTTATTGGTTCCTCTCCATCAAGTTACCCAGAAAAAAAGTACTTGTGTTTCATCTATGTAGCAATTAATTCACACAAAATGGTGGTAAAGACATGGCATCTTTAAGCCATGCAATAATTTGAATATATGCCCTAAGTTTTTCTACAATTGTGTCAAATTAAATTTTGTTTTTGTTTTATATAGGAATTTTAAAAATCTGATAATAGGCCAAAAGTGACAAGTTACTTGTATATGATTTGTGAACTACCTAAATATAATTTTATAAGTATAAAATTGTATGATATATAAGATATTTATAAATAAATTATTTATATATAAATATACAATGTAAAAGTATAACTAAAATGTGTTACAATCCAAATGCACTGATTTTCTTTTTTTAATACAAATTTATTCCTGTGAACCTCAGACACTGTTGTGAATATATGAACCTATAAAAATTTTTCCTCATAAACGCTTTGGATGAAGTTTTTAGTCTCTCGCATTTCTTCTTTTTACTCTCATTAAATTATCTGACATACTTATTCGACTGTTAAAATTATAGACAAGTATCTGTATTTACCTAACTATTAAGAAAATGAATGTTTAATACTGTTTCTTACATTATAAGTAAATAAGGACTCTGGTGTCCATAAATAAAGAGATAAAAGAAATCTGGGCAAAAATCTCAAAGGCACATAAACTAGCACCTAATTATGTAAAAAATAATTTTTAGAAAAGACAAAGAGTATATAATTTCACATTTAGACAGAAAAATCATAATAAATCTAGGACATTTTACTGTCAAAATACAAGATGCATTCAAAGATACCTAATAGTAAACTAAAAAAAAAAAATTTAAAAAATTCAACCTGCAGAGAGTACCACAGATGAACAAGTACTGACAACTTTAATATTAAAAAAAAATACCCATCACTATAACCAGATCATTTATTCATTCATGCATTCATTCATTCAACAACTGTTGAGTGTATACTGTGTCCTAAGCACTATTTTATGCTGAAGATAAAAACAAACAAAATAGGCAAAAATTTGTGATGGATAGAGCTTATTTCTAGCTGTAGGAGACAAAAAAATAAATTTATAAACACATGAATAGATGAATATATTAGGTTCTGATAAGTACCATGAAGAAAAAGAGAAAAGAACAGAAGAACAATGAGTGACAGTAAGGGATTCTTTATATAGAGATGTCAGGGAGAACCTCTCTGATGAGGTGGTAGGAGACACTTAAAGGGAAAAGGATTGAGCCATAAATATCTGGAAGGAGTGTGTCCCATGCAGAGGAGTCTGAAAGGTAAATTCCCAAGGTGGGAGGATGTTGGGCAAGTTTGAAGAACATCAGCCACTGTGGCTGCAGAAGAGAGGGAGTGAAATAGAGATATGATAAGAACTCCAAGGGGTAGAGAGGGTCAGTACATGTGATGCCTGATAGGCATGGAAAGGATTTTGGATTTTGCTCTGAAAGAGTTAGAGGGTTTAACCAAAGGACAAGTTCTGGCTCATGTTTTAGAAGGACTACTGTGCTGAGAGTAGCAGAGAGACCAGTCAGGAGACTATCATAGCAGTTTAATGCTAAGGTGGAAGTGGTAAGGCTGGTGAGGAGTGATTGGACTTAGGATATATTTTGCAAGTAAAGTTGACAGAATTTGCTGATATATTGCTGTGAGAAGAGAGAAGTTCATTAGATGTTCATGAGGCAAACTATATATAATTATATATCATTTTTTAGGTTGAATTATTGAATCATATAAAATTACCATGTTTGCATATCAAAAAATAATCATGTCAGAAATTTTATATGGTTCAACCAAATAAAAGTAAATTCAGGTGAAATTACTGTATAGACGCTATTTAAAACTATAGGACTCAATCACATTACATAGGAAATAGAGTAAATAGAGAAAAATTACAAGAACTGAGACCTAGGACAATTCAATATTTACAAGTCAGGAAGATGAAGAGAAAGCAATGAAAGGAGACTTAGAAGGAGTACCTACGAATGCAGGAGAAAAATGGGAGAAAACTGTGTCTTGGAAAGCCATGGAAAATGGCATTCCAAGGAGGAAGGATTATTCAGCTTTGTCAAATGCTCCTGGTAGGTTAAGTGAAGACTCAGAAATGACCAAACAAATGAAACCAGTTATGTCCACAAAAGGCTATTCACTCATAATGTTGCAATTACTTCAAACTGAATGACAAAGAAAGAAATGTCAAAATTTGGGACAGAGGTTAAGTTGCACTTAGAAGAATATTTAGAGCTTTAAATAAACCCATTTAAAAATAAGAAAGATAAAAAGTAAATGAAATAAGCATCCAACCATAAATTTTAAAAATGGCAACAAAATAAACCAGAGAGAAATGAAGGAGAAAAACAAAGATAAGGCCAGAAATCAATTACTTAAGCTTATTCTTAATAAAGATGGTTAATAAAGCTAAATGATAATTCCTTAAATAGATTAATAAAACAGAAAAGACCCTGGAAGTACTGCTTTTTAAAATGTAAAAATAAAACTAGTAATAAGCTATAGATGTAACAGATTATTTGTAAAATAACAGAATATTATTAACAACTATGCCAAGACATTTGAAAACCTAGTTTAAATGGATACATTTATGGAAAAATATAAGATGCCAAGATAAACCCAAGAAGAAATGCAATACTTGAATAGACGAATCACCATTGAAGAACTGGATATGGGAATCAAGAACGCTTCCTCCAATAAATGACCAAACCTTAGTCCTACATGGTTTTTGCAATTGAGTGCTACCAAGCATTCAAGAACAGATAATCCTTTTTTTCATACAAGTTGTTCCAGAAAAATAAAAGAAAGGGGAAAGCTGCCCACTTCATATTATGAAGCTAGTGTAACCTTGAGTTCAAAAATGGATAAACAAAGAGAGGAAAAAGTATAGATATGTTTAATTTAAGAATATTTTAAACACACAAAAATCCTTAGACAACTGAAAATATTAATTTATTTAAAAATTAATATATCATGATCCAATGTAGTGTATTAAAACAATCCAAGATAGTTCAGTATCAGAAAATATATTAATGCAATTTACAACACTAACAAACTAACAGAAAAAAACCACATGGTCATCTCAATGAAGAAAAACTATATTTGATAAAGATAAACACATATTTATGACTAAACTTTCAGAAAACTAGGAGTAAAAGAATTTCCTTGGCTTTATTGAAAACCCATAGTTAAGTACATTCTCTTTAAGAACTAAAACAAAACAAAAAGTGGCAATTTCTCTATTACTGTTCAGCATCGTAATACTGAACATCCTAACTAATGCAGTAAGAATGATAAGAAAGGATTATGATAATTACAAGGGAAGGTGAAAGACATTATTTCCTGATGGTATAATCATTAAAACAAAACAAACTACTGGAACTAATAAAAGAATTCAACAAGTTTGTAAATATACTATCACATATATAGAAATCAAAAGCTATAAAGTGAGATAATCTAATGAAGAATGGACAAGATATTTATGAAGGAAAGTTTCAACTACTTTTAACTATCATAAAAGAACACCTGAATAAGCATATCATGTTTAAATTCAATACAATATAACAAGAACTACAACAACTAAAGTCTGCAGAATTTTTTAAGGGAACTTCACAAACACTTTAATGCTTACATGGAACAATAAAATCTCCAAATAGCTATGACTCATTCTACCAGGTACTAAGTCATATTAGAAAGCCATTGCAATGAAAGCAGTGGGACTGGTCTAAAACAGACAAGAAGAAAAACTAATGAGGCGGAATAAATGGTCCAGAAGCAGGCCTATGGATCACCTTTATATAGGATGTAAAGTACAAACCCAAAATATTCTTCACCATATAGAGTGACAGATTTATCAAAAACATCTACCAAAAAATTTGGCCTTTTTCTACAAATTTGTATTGTAGGGAAATTATTGGAATACCCAGTAGGGATTTATTGGAAAAATAAAAAATTTTCATGTTTACACCCAATGCAATACACTGGTTACACTTGGTTATAATGAAAATTAGGAATGCCTTGCATCTAGTGGTTTGAACAATAAACATCACAGTGAAGCCAAGAACTCTCAAAGCTCAAACCAACATGCCCCAGAAAAGAACAGTGTGGTATTTGCAAGAGAATTCAAGAAGGGGCATGATGGGTAAATAAGGAAGTGATTCATTTGATGTTTTCAATACTAGTGAAAAGATCTTCCAAAATATTTTCTCTTAATATTATTTTGAGGCAAAATAGTTTCTTCAACATCAGAGGGAGCAGTGAAGTTCATAATAGAGGTATTCTTTTATAACTAAGGAATATAGGACTTTTGATGATCAATGTTTCATGTCTTGTTAAACTAAAATACAGTAGCTTAAAAAAACCTTTGAGGGGACTTCCTCTTCCAGAAAGTTGCAGTAGACATAATTTTCCCTATTTTTCCTTCTAAGTACAAATAAAAATCTTAAACATTATATATAAAACAAACATAAGACAACTCTGAAAGATGGAAAGAAGATGGTAGATCATCAAAAGACCCACGAACCAATAAAATGGTGAGTAACCTGGGTTTTCTTTTTATCTTATATATCTCAGACTCTGAGCAAAAAGTCTTTGAGCTGATAACCCAGAAATACCAATGGGCACAAACAAAGAAACAAAACACAAACCCCCTGCTCCTGTTAGCCGAAGGACAAGGAGAGGGAAGTTTAGCAAGATAGAAAACTCTTAGAAGTATACATAGCAGAAAAACTACTGTGACCCCACCTCCTACTCACGAAAACAAAGGCCCAACGAGGAATCTAGACTCCCACCTCCGACAGACTGTAATGAGGTGTCTCAACCCTACCACCAATATTGTGTCAGAAAAGGCTAAGTAGAGGGCTGGAATTTTCATCCCCCTAGATGGTATTAAGGGTCCCAATTTCTCACAGTGTCAGTGGAGACCATATAGGGAGCTTGGATTTACACCTCTACCCAGCAATAATGAGTACCTCTCTTTCTCTCCACTGGCATAACATCAGAGGAGACCTAGTAGAGAGTCAAGATTTTATCCACTGCCCAGTAATGATGAGCTAAATCCCCTGCCATGGTGTTAGTAGAGGCCTGGTGGTGAGCTAAAATCCCAACTAGCAGTCATGGAAAGAACCTTCATCAGGTGACAACAGACGTCATCAAGTGGAGAATCTGTAGCTCTACTCCCACCTGATGGTAATAAGGTAGCACTTCTCTTTCCTCTGTCACAGGAAGACAGCTAAAAGAGAAGGTTTAAATAAGATCCAGGTTCTCATAATACCCAAAATGTCCATATGTCAGTCAAAAATGCATACTAAGAACCAGGAAGATTTCAAACTGAATGAAGAAAGAAAATAAGTACCAGCATTGAAATGAAAGAGACATCAGAATTATCTAACAAAAATTAAGTAACCACCACAAAAATGCTTCAATAGCAATTACAAATATACTCGAAACAATTTTTTAAACATAGAGTCTCAGCAAAGAAATACAGGTATAAAATACAACCAAATGTAAATTTTAGAACTGAAAAATGTAAGAATTATAATTTAAAAAAACTCAATAGATAGGCTTAACAGTAGCATGGAAATAACAGAGGAAAGAATCAGACGGTTAGATGACTGAATAATAAAAATTACCCAATCTGAATAACAAAAAGAAATAATTTTTTTAAAAAAGCCTCAGGCACCTGTAGAACTATACCAAAAGATCTAACATTCACATCATTGGAGTTCCAGAAGAAGAGAGGGAGTACAGAAATGGAAAAGTACTCAAAGAAATAATAGCTGAAAACTTTCCAAATTTGGCAGTAGACATAAACCTACAGATTCAAGAGGCTGAGTGAAACCCAAACAAAGAAATCCACAAGATACATCATAGTCAAACTTCTAGAAACTAAAGACAAGGAAAATTCTTGAAGGCAGATATAGGGAAATAAAGGGAGAAAGAGAGAGAGACAGAGAGAGAAACAACACCTTAACAATAGGACAAAAAGAATACCAGCAGCAAATTTCTCATCAGAAAGTATGGAGGCCAGAAGGAAGTGGAACAATATTTTTCAAGCACTGAAAGAGCTGTCGATCCAGATTACTACACCCAGTGAAAATATCCTTCAGGAATGAAGGGCAATCAGACATTCTCAGATGAAAGAAATCTAAGAGCATTTGTTATCAGAAGGCCTACCCTAAAAGAATAGCTAAAAGAAGTACTCTAAAAAGAAGGAAATTTTTTTTTAATCAAGAAGGAAGAAAGAATATAGTAAGTAAAAATATGAGTAAATATAATAGGCTTTCCTTCTCCTCTTGGGTTTTCTGAATTATGATTGAGAGTTGAAGCAAAAAAAAAAATCACACTCTGATGTAGTTCTAAATGTGTGTAAAGGAAACATTAAAGATAATTATATTATAAATGGAGGAGAGTAAAGGGATACCAAGGGGGGAAAGGTTTTTACACTTCACTCTCATTAGTCAAATGAGGACATCAGTAGACAGTGTTGAGTTAGGTAAATGTGATATCAACATAACCACTAAAAATGTTATACAAAGACATATTCAAAAACACTAGAGATGCATCAAAATGAAATCCTAAAAAAAAAACACTCAACACTCAAGTAACCCACAATAGGTGGGAAAAAAACAGAGATGAAAACAGAGACAACAAAGAGAAAACAAAATAATATTGTTTTCATAAACATGAGAGTAATTGATGGGGGCATCCAATCTCTCCCACAGATTTTGGATCTGACCTCTTGAGATCAGTTTCAAGTAATGTGACATTGCACTCCCAGTGATGATGCACTATAATATATAGTGCTGCTCCATAAAGGCAGGGATTTTGGCCAGCTTCTGGGCATTGAACACAACTTGCTAAGGCCAATTTCATTTATCCCAGGTTCCCTTCTGCATAGTTAGTGCAGGGAAGACAAAATTGTGCTGGACCAGGATTCCTTTGCCCTCAAACAATCCCTTGTCTCTTGGACACATCCTGTAGTGTGCTCTGTCCTGGATTCACTTCATAGTCTGGGGAAGACCTGGGAAGTAACTTTTTTCTCAAACTGTATAGGTGTGAGGGAGTAGACATACACCAATTACAGACAACATACTAAGAAAGTACACTGTGAAATACCTACAGTAGTAAGAAATCATGTCAACTATGTAGGAAAACCCAGAGTTGTTTTTTTTTTCTAGCTTAGTTTTCACTTTATTTTTTAATTGAATGAAAGATTCTTTAAATTCTATAGTGCTTTACAATTTTCAAAAGTTTTACAAACATGATTTTATATAATCCCATAATAACCTTTTTCCCCCTGTACCCTTATATTGCCCCTCCCTCCTGTTCTCTCCCCACTGGTAATCACTAGTTTGTTCTTTATATCTGTGAATCTGCTCCTTTTTTATTTTATTCACTAGTTTGTTGTATTTTTCAGATTCTACACGTAAGTGGTATTATGTAGTATTTGTCTTTCTCTGATTTATTTCACTTGGCATAATGTCCTTTAAGTCCACCCACCTTGCTGCAAATGGCAAAATTTTGTTCCTTCCTTTGGCTGAGTAGTATTCTGTTGTGTTATATATGTACACCACATATTTATCCATTCATCTGTTGATGGACACTTAGGTTACTTCCATACCTCAGCAATTTTAAGTAATGCTGCTATGAACATTGGGTGCATGTATCTTTTCCAATTAGTGTTTTTGTTTTTTTCAGATATATACCCAGGAGTGGAACTGCTGAGTCATATGGTAATTCTATTGTTAGTTTTTTTGAGAAACCTCCATACCGTTTTCCACAGTGGCTGCACCAATTTACATTCCCACAAACAGTGTACGAGGATTCCCTTTTCTTCACACCCTCACCAATAGTTGTTATTTGTGTTCTTTTTGATGATAGCTATTCTGACCAATGTGAGGTGATAGCTCATTGTGGTTTTGATTTATATTTCCCTATGGTTAGTGATGTTAAGCATCTTTTCACATGCCTGTTGGCCATCTGCATTTCTTTGGAAAAATGTCTATTCAGTTCTTCTGCCCATTTTTTTAATCACGTTGCTTGTTTCTTTGATGTTGAGTTGTATGAGTTGTTACTGTATGTTGGCTATTAACCACTTGTCAGTCATATCATTTGCAAATATCTGGTCCCATTCAGTAGGTTGCCTTTTCAGGAAAATCCAGAGTTTTAATAATGGTGTTTCTAGAATCCAAATTCCCAAAATGGTTCAATACAGTTTTCTCAATTAAAAAAAAAAAACTTAAATGAAAAATGCTTTTAGCACTGATACTGCAAATCGGATTGACAGAAAACACAAGTGAAATAATCCCTGGTGACATTCCTGCAACTCCCTGGGATCTGCAGTGATGACAGGCATAAATGCTTGATTTTGTTGAGGAAGTTGGTATACGGGATTTGGCAGGTTTACAGAGCACTTACTCTATATGTAGAAACAAGATAATAGTCCAGGGCCTTTCTAAATCATAAAACCATGTTCAGAATCATAATCTCAGCTAGGGTGATCTAGTAAGATTATCACATCATTACTGCTTAAGACTCCTTAAAACCAGTGGCTACTTAGTCTCTCGGTCACCTATGATTTGGAGTATCTTGATAACTGGCTATTTATATCACTTTTAGGTTATTAACATCACTACAGTGGAACTTAAAGTTTGTTCTTCAAAGTTCTTACTGACTTTAAGCATATTTTTGCAATGTCAGAGTGAAATTCACATCCTTTGCAGCCCAAAGATATTGACAGAAGATTTAAAGTTGGGTAAAGAACACTCAAAGATAACATTTTATAATCAGGCATATCAATTGTACAATTTGATTTCAATGTTTAAAAATTCAAAGTTTTTTCTACTTTTTTCCCTACAATTCTGTTGAAACATTAAAATTAAGCAATATGCAAATATTTTATGAATAAAAACATGAGACTGGGAACAGACATTTTGTTCCATCTAACTGAGTTCCCAGTCTCTTCTTTCTCATTATGACTTTTCAGGTAGGACATAGAGATAAAAAGGTAGACCTAAGATCTTAAAATTGGCTGTGGGGTAGGGCTAAGTATTTCTAGTGTTTTATAGAAAGCCAACTTTTAAAACAATGAAAGAATCCTGTTCCCAATGGTAAGTCAAAAATATTTGGGTTTCTTTGAAGGAATTTTAGGTGTTTCCATGCCCTACTTTTACTCCCTCTTTTTTTTTTTTTTCTTTTAGGACCAATTTTTACTAGGAGGAGGGGTGGCAGAAATGTTAATTCTTTGGTAGGCTGAGGAGAGGAGAAATCATGGACATACATATGCCCACAAAACCAGCATATATAGATCCAGACGAGTCCCCATCCTCTGCATGCCTGCTTTGTCCATTTCCTTCCTTCTGTCCCTACTCCTCCAACACTATCCAAGGAAGAAGTTGTGTGAATGGATTATTGAGAAAAGTATTCATCATGGAAGAAATGATTCCTCAGGGCTACTGGTCATGACAGAGAAGACATAATGCGTTACGCACAAGATGTACACAACTTCACATTGTCCAGGACAGAATGGCATGGACAACAGCTGTTTGTTACAGATGAGGGCAAGGCTACCAGGGTTTGGGCATAACAGATATTAGAGAGGATATGGTGTTTTAATATAAATGCAGTATTTTGTCTTCTTGGACTTCCATAAATTTTTGTGAGAGATGAAAGGCAAGATTGAATTTCTTATCCATACTCTATTTCTTGAAACTCCAACCTTGCCCTTGGAGTGGAGGGAAAGGTTATGTATAAGAGACCGAGTAGAAGTCAATCAAGGTAATTGTGAAAGAGATGAGGAAATGCTAAAGCTCCAGAGAGTTTAGTTATGCCAAAGAGACATTTTTAATATATAATTTAATATAATGTAAACAAAATTAAACTGTTTAGATGTTTTTCTTCACTGAAACTTCATCCATCTCTATGCTGGAATCTTGAAACCTCATGAGTATCCAGTTTATTCCAACTAATTGAGAGGTAGAGATGAATTTATGGATTTCTAGGTATGCACCCTTATTTTCAGACTCTCTGTCATTAAAGAATATTTTTTTGCCTCTTCCCAAAATTCATATTCAGGAAGCACCCTGACATTTAGCTAACATTCCCCAAGAGTTTCTTTGGATGTATGGCTCAATATTCTGTGTCAAAATTCCCTTTTCAGCAGTCCTCCTTATCCACCTCCAATAGTACACAGTGCTTCCAAATGGCAAGCTCTATTCTGATGTAGATCAGACAGAGTCCATCACTTTTTTTCTGTACATTCCTCCTGTAATGTAATAGTTAGCAATTCTTGGTAAAACAAATTTATTTCTCCAGTCAATATAGGAAATGGGAAAACTAAGTTAAAATTAAAAGTTAAAAAAAGTCAAATTATAAATTAACATCCTGATGTCAATAAGAGATTCCAAGGAGTTTAGAGATTTTAGATTCATGTTAGAAAGATCATCATTCACCTGATACCAGTAACTAGAAGCATTAGTTACAGTTTTTTTTTAAGGAAATAATTCATCCAGAGGCTATTTTTTTATGTATGGTTTAAAGTAATAACCTAATTTTATTTTTCTACTTAGAATGAACCAGTGCGGCTGAGACAGTTGTCTAGAACAGTGGCTAAGATCACGGACACTGAATCCAAATTGCCTAGGTTGGAGTCTCTGCTTGGGAATTGTCAAGTTACATAATCTCTCAGTGCCTGTGCCTCAGTTTTGTCACCTATAGAACAAAAATATTACATATTTTATATGATTGTTATGAGATTGAGTATATATTTCAATATTTGGAGTATGGCTGCATATTGCATGTGTTCAGTAAGTATTGGTTGTTGTTCTTCTTGTCATTATTCTTATATGTCAGTATTAGTTTTAAATAAAACATTATTTCATAACTGATTTAAGCTAATTTGTCCTTATCAGTTTCCCACATGCACATAGGAATGGTTTTGGAATCTGTATTCTATTCTAACAGTTTATTTGTCTGTTCCTGTGCCAGTGCTAGAGTAATTTAATTATTATCTATTTGTAATAAACTTTTATATCTTAAGGTTTAGTCTCTCATCCTTGCTTTACTTTTCCAAAAACATAATATTGAATGAAAAAAGTAAGTGTATCAAATAAGACCATGCCTTTAAATTAAAAGCATATGCTTAAAACAACACTTAATATTGCTTTTGGACATACATATTTGCAAATATATATATATATAAAAGATGGTTTGGAAGGATTCACATTAAATACACAAGAATAGGCGTCTACGATAGGGATGATGGATTTGGAAACAAGCAATGCAGAGAATAATAAAACTATATGAAGAAATTAAATACAAAAGGGAAGTTGAGCATAAATCAATGATAACACTTGACTATAGACTGTACACTATAGATTATAGAGAATCATGATCAATCCAATTCTATGAATGCAGAATCAAGAAAACTGAAAGGGAACAAGCAAGAGAGGAAGGAAATAATAATTGAAAAAAAATAGCTATTCTGAAGGCTCCCAGTAACGTAAGAGGAAGAAGAGGAGGAAGAGGAAGAGGAAGAAGAGGCAGAAGAAGAAAGAAGAAAGAAGAAAGAAGAAAGAAGGAAGAAGAAAGAAGAAGAAGAGGAAAAGAAGAAGAGGAAGAAGAAGAGAAAGAAGAGGAAGGAGGAGGAAGAGAAAGAGGAGAAGAAGGAGAAGAAGATGAAGAGGAAAAAGAAAAAGAAAAAGAAAGAAAATATGAGCTTTAGGTCTCAACCAGAGAGGGGGTTCTATTAAGTAAACTTAAAGAATCTAATGGGACTGTCCACAGATCTAAAGAAGAACTGTTAGGAAACTTAGACACATATATCCCTACCGCCAATTACAGCTGTCTTGCCAACTCTGAAAATAAGGTCTCTTCTGCATATGGAAACTTTATGAGACTCTTTCAACTGACTTTTTAAATGGATAAATGATACATGTAGTGCTATACTTCAAACAATAATTCAAGCTTCGTGAATCATAGGGATTTTCTAATTTCAGTCATGAGTAGCACTGTTTGGTGGAATATGCACTAGTGTGACTAATGTTTTCCCAGGAGAATGCTGTCCCACCCTATGAAAGCTCCCCTGAATCCTTTCTACTCTTAAAAAGAAAATCTGTTTGACTAAATTATCTTATTTCCCTACAGTCAGCTTTAAGTTCATAATAGAAAAAATACTTAAGCAACTGTGGTTAAGATTTTGGAAAACACACATATGTGCAAAAAAAAAAAAAAAAAAAAAAACAGAAAGAAAATAAAAGAGGAATGGTTGAAAGCCTTGGCTAGAGGGATAGGTTAAGTTGAGTGGGCTTTGTTAGGAGTCATGCAGAGACTGGTAACAGCTTAACAATTTGATACAGTCCTGAGAAATTAAAAGCTTTCAAACCAGTAAGAGTGGCAATTTCCCAAATGAGGCCTATTCATGTGATCGTGTTTGGTCTTCATGAGAGCTGCAATGATTACCTCTAAATGAGCAAGCTATAAAATGTTCTTACCTGTCCTGACCTATATGATGTCCATAAAGTGGGCACCCATGAGGATGAAGAATCTGTATGGCACAATGCAAGGCAAATCTTTCATTCACCAACATGTACTTCAAGGTCCAATTCCAAAGCCAGAACCTTGACTTAGAGACTCCAGACTCTCCTGCCCTTCACTCCACAGGCATACAAACACTCAAATGGAAAAATTAAGGTCATATAAAGTCCATCCAGGTCCAGTGTGTGCTCTGGATCTCAAGTGCCAGGTTTCTATGACTTTAACGGGAACTGATAAAGACTGAAATAGTGAGGACCTAAAATTTAAGAGAGCCTCCCAACTTTCCCATTTTCCAAGCTCTGCATTATCTCTGTGAATCCGTATAACCACAATGACCCTGTAGAGTATGTGTCATCATTATTATCCCTGTAGTAAATGAGCATCAAACCTCAGAGAGGAAATACCATGCTCACAGTCAGAAAGCAAGTAGCCAGGACCAGCACTTTCACCCTAATTATGAATTCGCATGCTGTGCTCTTTTCTCTGTAAAATGCTCAAAAGATTCAATGGAGCAGCAGACACAAAAGTAAAATCCCTTCTCCAGAAGAAGTACATTGAAATTGCAGATTTCAAGTTAACCATCCCTGGTTCTTCCCTTTTTGATGGGCAAACAAGTAACACAAGTATTCCTCAGACAGTAGTGATTCTTAATAGGTACTTTGTTCACCAATAAAATAAGAAGGTTGCCCTTAAAATGTTTGAAGCTTTTTAGGTCTAACCCAATTTATGGTGTTTCCTTCCCAAAGACACCGTCCTTTCCCATTCTCAACTAAGACTTCTCATGCATTGTGGCTGCTGAATAATTGCCTTTACAGGGTGGCTTATTAAACAACACTCACTTTGCCTTGTTCCAGGACCAAATAAAACAGCTGCCTACTACCTTCACCTGTCAGGAAATCTTCCCCAAACTGCCTAGTTTAATTTGCTTCATGGTTTCTGAAATGTCTCCAACTATTGATTCTTTGGGGTAATCAGACTTTTCTTAAAATGCAAACATTCTAGGAGTAATAAGTTTATCAATTATTCATTCTTAAGTGTGAATTAGTTCAGCCAGCAGGCTTCTCTCTTAAAATCCACTTGCAATTTCTGTGAGGAAAGTAGGAGAGGCATGATTAGAGGGGAAAAGATATTATCTGAGAATAGCAGAAGGCAGAAGCCATCCTAACTAGAGTTTTATGTGTTTGGAGAGCAGTCAGAGGTACTACGTCTCTAGAAGAGAGGAAAGGATGCAATAAGTAGCAAAATAGAGGGACAAACAGGTAGATGGAGAGATACAAAACACAGAAGGGAGTTTTTATCTCCGTGCCAACTCTACCTATTGAACTATCCAGATCTTGAGACCTTCCATGAAGGCCTCGATGAGACCAATTCCCTACTTCTCAGGAGTTTGCCCTTTGCAGAGTCATGGACTTCAAACCAGGACACAGTCCCAGCCTGTTCCTGTACAGTTGACCAAAGAGTGAATTTTCTGCACTCATAGTTGCAAAGTAATTATTCCAGTGTGTGGTTACTCTTCTCCCTATCTATGATAAAACAAAAGAAACTGGAATCAAACTGCAGGATATCTGAAATAGGTTAATGTAGGAATGAATTATTGATGACTAGACATTAACCTTTATAGCTCCATACCTCTTGTTTGGGTGGAGAGGTTTCTGTTTTGTGTCTTACAGGAAGCATATTATGGGAGGGGATCTTTTTGATGATTGTGGATTTAGGGTTGAGTTTGTATTGTTGTTAATTGCTTGAGAGAGAGACAAGAGAGAAGAAAAAAGGATCAAAATGTTTTTGATATGTCCTCAGGCAATATTTCTATACTAATAAAGGAAAATGGGGAAAAGAGGTGGGTGCTTCCCTACCCTACTGAAATCTTGCAAATCCTTTCAGAGTCTTAGCAAGTGGGTAACAGTTTGATTTTTCCCTTTTACACTTCCCTTGGTTACTGAGAAGTGATAGGCAATGGAAACTTATTAGAGTGTTTTTTGTGAAAAGACTATGCAGGGGTCTGTTCTTCAGCATTGTCCTATAAGTTTCTAATAAATGTACATGCTTATACAGAGATGATATAATCAGTTTGTGGGGAGGGCTGTTTGGAATGCATTGCAGCTGGATCACTTCTAGCAGTGTATTATGTTACCTCTAAGAAGTATGAGACTCCAAATAACTTTAGAATTCGGAACCCTAGTGAGTTTCCTGGCACAAAGGAAAACTGCAGGATTTTGCCACAGAACAAGATTTTTTTTTTTTTTTTGTGGTGCTTATTCTCTAGACAGAAATCAAACAAGTGCCTTGAACAGAGATGATATTGGTAAAAACTATATCCTAGGGAGTCTTATCAGAATTAAATGAGATTATTTTAGAAGGGTAGAAATACACTTGTGATGTTTGGGAATAAAATCTTGCAAAATTCAGACCTTGACTCTTGGCATGGCAAACCTGATTACAATTTTTCTTTCACATTCAAAGCAACCTGAACAGTCTGCTTTACACTTGCAGAGACCAAGCAACAGTGGGGATTTCTTTTATAGAGAATGTCCAAAACAGCTGTTCACATGTATATAACAGGACTTTTGGAAATATTCCTGCTCTGAGTTCTCTTTAGAAACCAACATTTCATGGGTTTGTGGAAATGTAAAAGCTTTGCCATTTGTCCTACTTTGTTTATGTCTTCTGCCTACTTTTCCAGTCATCCACACAAAATCAGTGTTTTTTGTAGGACTTGTAAATGAGGAAACTAACAGAGAGCAGATAATCTGTGGGATGGGTAACAGGAACAACCCGCTGGGTGAAGTCCAAACAGAATGTTCCAGCCCATGCTCCCTTCCATGATACATTTGTGTAGGAGCACTACAGTTTGTGCAGGGCCAGACACTTAGGAGGGACTATTCCAGAAAATCTGGGTTTTTCGCATATGGATCAAACCTCAGGACACTCTGTCTTCATTGCTAAAAAATCTCCTTTTGGAGATTGTGGGGTGGTCTTCTTGGCCTCATCCATGCCTCTTTCTTATTCCATCTTGAGAAAGCAGTTCTCACCATTCAACTACTACATGCACTGAATTGCAGATGGCTATGAGACGAAAACTATTCAAATTTACACTGAGTTCCAATGAGTTAAACAATAGTTTGTGATTCTCATAGAACAGAGGAAGGAGGCAGATAATTTAGTAATTATGAAAAACAGAGTCCAGAGAAACTCTCATGTTCCTCCAACTGACATGAAAAACCTTTTTAGTAAACACAAACTAAGCCCTCTATGTCCCAGAGTTAATGAAGTAAAGTAGCATTTCTGCTGCTCATTCCAAGATGAAAATAATACCCTAGTAACAGCTAGAGATACACAAACCCCAGATTTCAAGGCTCAAGCATGGAGCCTTGAGCTATGCTTCCATAAGCATAAGTTTGATGTAATAAAAAACTGCATATTTATATTCTAAGTATCTCATCTACAAGTTCACAGAAATATCAGCTCTGAATCTCAAAAATAATTTACAAAGCATGTACAGAATCATAGGTTTTGGGTCAAACATTTGAATCACTCAAGTATAATGAATAAACAAATACTTAGAGCCATATTCAGCACTGTGGGGACAGGGGAAAAGAAAATTAGGAATACAATGAATGCCTTCACCTAGTTGGAGTGATAAGAATGTCTATGAAACCACTACAAAGGATACCGCCCACGCTTTGTGTAAGAAGAGGCCATGGATACTATAAAGAGATTGAGCAACACTGTGGCAAAATTTTCAAGAAAGGAGATAGGAACTGAGCTGAACCTTGAAGGATAGACAGGAAAAGGGTCTTTCTTCTTGGTGACAGGAGAAGAAAGTAAATACAGGGAAAACTGAACTGAATTCAATTATTCAGAAAGTATGTATTAAGCACTATTATTACCAAGAATTGTGGGAATATAAAGCATCAACCTATCTTTCCTTTGCCCTAGGAGTTGGTCAGAGAAGCCCAAGCTCAATCCTTTCTTGGTGATTGAGCCCAAGCGCTATCCTTTCACACTTAAACATGGAACTCTTGTTTAAACTTCTCATTCTGCCCTGCTATCTTGGTGTACATAACAAAAATATAGCTGAAATACAGATTGCCAGATTCAACGGCACAAATAGAAAGTTAATTAAAAAGATTGAAAATTAGTAAAAAGCTATTTTTATTTCACGTCTTCCATCTGAAGGAACAATAATCTCAGTAGAGTGAGATAAACATTCTGATTCTGGAGTTGGCAGCTAAATGGATTGGTACTAAATTTTGTATATGAATCTTTACTAAAGGGAAAAAAGTTCAACATAATTCAGGTTTTCAAACTGAATTCTTAAGAAACATGTGGGTCCATGGTCAGATTTCCCAGTTTCTGTAAATGTTTGAATAAAACAGTTTTATAAATATAATTTAATTTTTAAAATTATAGTAAAAATCTATTTGTTATATGCAAGATTTTGAAAAATGAAGACCAGCAATCCTAAACTTGCTGGACTGAATAATATATCCAAGGTAGAATTCTTTCACAGGACATTTTTCACGGAAAGAGCTTTCACTGAGTTACTTGATTTGTTCTATAAAATCTCAATGTCATTGTAATAGCTAACATTTATGGGGTGTTTACTAAATGCTTATGCTAATACTTATGCTAAGCATTTTATATGAGATGATTTAATGCTCACAACAACCCTATGAAGTAGACTCTATTAATCCTATTTTCTGACAGGGTAAATGAGGATTAGGAGATAATATACAACAGGCCTAAAGTCACAAAGTTAGTGGAATAGTGAAGCCAGGATTGGCACCAAGAGAGTCAGACAGCAGGGCCCAAGCTCTTGGTCAGTAACACAATACTTCCCCTAAAGATATTTCTAGGCAAAATTCAACAAATTTGGCACAAACTAAATAAATATCATAAATTATTACAGTCAGTGATAATAGAACAATGTCTTCCCCTCTCCTCCCCCACCAACTAGCTATCAAAAACTAGATTGGCTACAAGCATTTCTGGTACTTTTCACATAACAAATTACTTTTTCATCCTCAGAGATGCTCAAGAGTATTTTGCCTCTCATGTACACTGCTTATCATGCACACTGATTATAAAGAAGTAGAGGAATTAAGATGTATCTTGCTTATAATTCTTCATTCTTTAGCTAAACATTATTAATTTTCATGTTATTCATGCTCAAGTTACTTTTTCCCTCATTGCTAAAAAGACGAGCCATTTTGAGTGTATACCAAACTTCAGGTTCCCCATAAGGAAAATTCTTGATATAATAACATGTGGAAGTTACATTTTAAAAGGTAAAATAAAAGAGCCCTATGTCAATAGCTTCTAGGTTGCCTAAACAAATAAAAATGCCTTGATTCTAGCCCAGCCAGGATATGTCACTGGCAGCTTCAGAATTCGTTTACCTTTTTTCTCAGAAGTTTTAACTTATCTTATCCCCTTCCAAAATCTACTGTCTGGAGAGTCAAGAATGCAAACTGTATTTCATATCCCTTACACCTCAAGTTTATCTCCTCCGTTTAGATGATGTGATATTCTGCCAAAATTGTAAGACTTACTAAATGCATTTGGCAGCCCAGGTTCAAGTAGCTAATTTTCTCTAAGAGGTTTTTTGTTTTTTCTTACATCAGGCATCAGCAGGACATCACTGTATAAACATAAACTGTTAAAGAGAGTTTTCAGATTTCAATGACATCATTTTTATGCGCTGCTTAGAAGGCTTTGAAAATCATTTTATTTTTATTCTGGTAACTAGTAACATGGTTTTAAGTATCCAGTTCATCCAGTACAGAGTAGAAAAATGGGCAATATTTATTAAATGCTTCACTCTCATAAAACTAGATCTTTAAAGGATTTACATGTCCCTGAACAGGATTCCTTTGTGTTCCTACCTTGGAAAGGTGGTAAGAGTATACAAGTCCTGGCTTTAATTTACTTTAAGTCCCACAGACCTCCCAGGAACATCAAAATACAATCTTTGAATTATTAACCCACTGTAGACAGAAATGTGGTTTTGAATAGACATAAGGCCTTTAAAAGGGAAACTACTAAAGAACTTGGAATTTCTAACCTCAAAAGACCTAACAGAACTCAAAAATACATGAACATACTTCTGTTCAGTAATGCTGATGGTACAGTTTCAACTTCAACATTAGACTAGCACGGCAGACCCAGTACCTATTAGATGCACTAACCATTTCTCTTTCATAGCCTTCTCTTTGCACTTCCTGCTTCCTAAACCCTCATCTTACAGTTAATTTCAGATCTCTTAGCCTACAAGGAATTCCCTCAGTACATGGTACTTATCCAAGATTACTGTACCCACAATTTGGTTCCTATGCTTTGTACAAGATCCAGTACAGGCTTTGATTCAAATGAGAAATGTTCTAGCTTTTAGGAAAATGACTTCCTCTTTCAAACTCATTCCAAAACAAAACAAAACAAAACAAAAAACTTAAAACTTTGTCATGCTAAAGAGAGAAGGTGTTTTAGACTCAGGGAGTAAAGAAAGTCAAACCCAGAGAGGGAGAGACAAAACCTCATTGCTCTTTTCTTTATCTCTCCTACAATTACTGGGCCCCAGATGTAGCTACAGTAATAAGACGTCAGCAGGGCAGCAAAGCAGGTTATATAAAGTTCTAGCTTTCTAGCCAAAAAAAAAAAAAAAAAACCAAAAAAACAACAATGGAAACATCAGGAAACTGGAAAGTTCTGGAGACAGGAAGGATCCTGGGAAGTAACACTATAAAAATTTTTTTGAACTCCTAGGCTCATACCCCAAGTTCCACATGAATGGATCAGATCTTAAACAGCATAACAAAGACTGTGAGAACTGAACTAAAAGGTAAGACCCAGACTGGACATTGAATAGTGTGTACAAGGGACATATAAGAATAGTAAAGGCTTTGAAAATGGAACTGACATTCAAACCACAAAAGACAGAAGACTAGATGCAAGTTGTGATCTACATTAATTGGGTCAATTACTTACTAACACAAAAATATCAACATTCTCCATAGGATTCAGATAAGACCAAGAGTCTCATAACATTCAAAATACCCAGGACACAATCTAAAATTATTTGACATATAAAGCACAAGAAAAATCTCAACTTGCATGGAAAAAGACAATCAATAGACACCAACACTGAAATTACACAGATATTGGAATTATGTAATAAAGATTTTAGATAAGCTATTATAAAAATACTCCAACAAGAAATGGAGAACACACTAGAAATTAAGAGATTTAAAATGAAGAAAAGAGATTTAAAATCTCAGCAAAAACAGAAGATATATATATCAGTATAAAGAAGAACTAAATGGAAATCTTAGAACAGCAAAAACAATAACCAAAGTTAAAAACTTACTGTGAAGGCTCAATAGCAGATTGGAGATGACCAAGAAAAGACTGAGTGCACTTGAAGATATATTCATAGATATTTTCCTAAATGAAATACAAATTGGGAAAAAAGTAACAAAGCCTCAAGTGTTTATAGTAACATGTCTAAAGACCTAATAGTTTTGTCACTCGAGTTCCAGAAGAAGAGAAAGCCCAGTACTCAAAAAAATTTTTGAAGATCTAATGGCTTAAAACTTCTAAAATATGGTAAAATACATAAGCCTACAGATTCAAGTAGCCCAGTGAACCCCAAACAGGAGAAAATTAAAGAAATCCATGCTTAGAAATGTCATAATCAAACTGCTGAAAATTAAGACAAAAATTTTGAAAAGTAACCAGAGTAAATGACAAATTATTTATAGGAAAACAACAATTCAAGTTCATCAGAAAAGAAAGAGGCCTACAGAATGAGAGAAAATATCTGCAAACAATGCAACCAATGGGGGGTTAATATCCAAAATATACAATAGCTCATACAACTTAGTATGAAAAAAACAAACAATCCATTCAAAAACTGGGAAGAAGACCTAAATAGACATTTCTCCAAAGAAGAAACACACTGATGGCTAACAGGCATATGAAAAGATGCTCGACATGGCTAATTATTAGAGAAATGCAAATCAATGAGGTATCATCTTACACCAATCAAAACAGTTATCATTAAAAGTTTACAAATTATAAATGATGGAGAGGATGTGGAGAAAGGGAATGCTTGTACACTGTTGATGAGAATGTAAATTGGTGCAGCCACTATGGAGGTTTCCTTAAAATCCTAAAAATAGAACTACCATATGATCCAGCAATTCCACTCTTGGGTATATATCCAGAAAAGATTTGGAAAGGTTATGCACACTAATGTTCAGAGCACCACTATTTACAGTAGCCAAGACATGGAAGCAACCTAAATGTACAACAATAGATGAATGGATAAAGAATATGTGGTATACACACACACACAACACACACACACACACACACACACACACACACACACACACTGGAGTATTACTCAGCCACAAAAAAGAATGAACTAATGCCATTTGCAGCAACATGGATGAACCTAGAGAATATAATGCTTAGTGAAATAAGTCAGACAGAGAAAGACGAATACTATATGAGATCACTGATATGTGGAATGTAAAAATAACACAAATGAATCCATACACAAAATAGAAAGATTCACAGATATAGAAAACAAACTTATGGTTACCAAAGGGAAGGGAGGGTGGGAAGGACAAATTAGGAATATGGGATTAAGAGATACAAACAACCATACATAAAGTAGATACGCAACAAGGATTTACTATATAGCACAGGAAATTATACCCAATATTTTGTAACTACCTATAATGGAATATAATCTACAAAAAATCAAATCACTATGTTTTACACATGAAACTAACACAATGTTGTAAATCAACTATATGTCAATAAAAAATAACATGAATTATTAAAAAAAAAAAACAAAAACGGAGTGAGGAGGCCAAGATGGTGGAGTAGAAGGACACTCGTAGCTCACCCTTTCCCACAAACATACCAAGACTCACATCCATAGACCCACTCAGCCAACCAGAGCACCTGCGGAACTCCGACAGAACATCGTCCTTTTCAAAAGATAGTGACGCCGAAAATCCGGTAGGAGAAAAGGAAAAAAGAAAGAAGAAAAGGCAAAACAGTGCGGGACCGGTCCCGTAGAGAGGGAGCGGCAAAGGAGGACTGGCGCACATTCGCTGGGTCTCCCCTCTCCAACTGAGAGGCCAGCGGGTCGGAGGGGGAGCCTCCGAGGCTCAGATCTGTATAGAGCAGCCCTTGACTGACAGAACGTTAAACGGGCACAGAGGGTCCCCCCGACACCCAGCCCGAAACGCAGGCCGGCAGCTGGGGGCAGGGCCAGGCTGCCCAAGCCAGGCAGAGGACGGGGACAGCTGCACTGAGGCAGCCCTGGGGGACTGCAGGAGGCTGCGCGCCGTGGCTGTGGGTGCACAGGGCAGAACAACCTGGGCCCTCCATAAAACAGCATGGCTGATGTGCCCTGGGGGGAAGGGTGCATAACCCAATCTCTGAAAACCCACTGGAAGTTTTCTGGTGAAGAGAGGCGGGGCTCAGGCACAGCCTCCATATCCTCCTGAGCTTAGCACCCAGGCGGGGTGCGGGGCGAAACCTGAATCAGCACCTAAGGGCTTAGTGGCCTCAAAGGCCAGAGGGAGACTTGTCTACCATGAGGCAGATAGGATCCTTCCATCCTGATCCCTCAGAGAACTTGATCCGCCAAGACAAACAAGGAGCTGGGTTTTGGCCGGAACAGGGGCAGGGCTGTTCCTCGGTCTTCCCCGAGCCCGCCTGCGTAGCACCGACCTGAGGCGGAGCGCGCAGCGGCACAGAGCAGCAGAGCGACCTGCGCTGGAAAGGGCGGGCAGCCCCCCACCTTGCGGGCCGGAATGCAGCCCCTGACCGCGGTGCTGGGAGGGGGCGCGACCCACTCTCCTACCCGGCCAGTCTGCAACATCTGACTGTGGCATCAGGAGTGGCAGTGACCCGCCCGCCTACAGCAAAGGAGAGCTGCACCTGACCCAGTGTTTGGAGGGGGCACGATCTGCTTGCCAACAGGCACTGGGAGCAGCACAGACGAGGGCGCCAACAGAGGGCCTCTGGAAACAGCAAGCTGAGCTTCCAAAACAGGACAAAGACAGAAAGACTTCGCATTAAAAGCACACAGTCTCCAGGAGAACACCGCTCCCCCTTTTTCTTTTTTTAAATCTGTTTTTATCTGTTCTATTTTCTATTATCCTTTTAATTTTTACTTCTTAAACAATTATATACACCCCCAGTTTTAGTCCCTTTTAAATTTTTAAAAAATATTTTTATTATTATTTTTTAAAATCCACATCATTTCATTTTTATTTCTCTTAGTTTTGCTGTCCTGTTATTGATTATACACAGATTTCAAATACATTTTTTCCTCTTTTCTCCTTTTTTGAAGGTTTTTAAAGGACGTCTCAACCCGATTGCTATTCTGCTTCAACTTGCTCTTCTATTATTCATTACACTCTGTTTTCAAACTTTTTTTTCTCCCTTCTTTTAAAATTCTTTCTCTCACTCTCTCTCTTTTTTTTAAGTTTTATTCCTACATAGGCATTAGATAGATAAACTCCTTAAGGACCACAATAGATAACTGATACTCCATAAACCACAGTGCCAGAGAGGTATGAGCAAGATGAAGAAGCAGAGAAACCATTCCCAATTAAAATAACAAGAGAAATCCCCTGAAAGAACGATCAATAAAATAGACATCGATAGCCTACTAGATCAAGATTTCAAAAAAGGAGTGATCAAAGTACTGAAGGAACTAAAAGAGATACTGTGTAGAGATATAAAATATGTCAAAAATGAAATTGAAGCTATAAAGAAGAGACAAGTAGAATGGTAAACTCATTGGCTGAGATGATAAATGATCTAAAGGCTGTGCAAAGCAGACTAGATAATGTAGAGGAACGAATAAGTGACCTAGAAGACAGGACAATAGAAAGCACCCAATCGGAACAGCTACAAGATAAACAAACAAAAACAAATGAAAATAGCATAAGGGACCTATGGGATAATATAAAGCATGCCAATCTTTGCATAATAGGGGTCCCAGAAGGGGAAGAAAAAAAAAGGGGATTGAAAAGGTATTAGAAGAAATCATGACTGAAAACCTCCCAAACTTAAAGAAGGAATCAGATATCCAAGTGCAGGAAGCTCAGAGGGTCCCAAACAGGAAGAACCCAAACAGACCCACACCAAGACATATCATAATCAAGATGGCCAGAGTCAAGGATAAAGAAATGATCCTAAAGACAGCAAGAGAAAAGCAAAGAGTGGGTTACAAGGGAACCCCCATAAGGCTCTCAGCTGATTTCTCTACACAAACACTACAGGCCAGAAGGGAGTGGCAAGATATATTCAAAGCCCTGAATGAAAAAAAGATGCAGCCTAGGATCCTTTATCCAGCAAGGCTATCCTTGAGGATAGAAGGAGACATAAAGATTTTCACAGACAAGAAAAAAACTACAAGACTTTAGCAACACTAAACCCATGTTAAAAGAAATATTAAAAGGTCTACTCTAAATAGAAAAGCAGCAGGATGCTACAGAAATGAGAAACTCACAACTGGAAAGGTGATAACTCATAAATTACAAATAAAATAAACACAAAACTGTAAAAGAAGACATCTAAATCATTGAGAGTGGGAGAGGGAGGCAGGAAAATACAGAATATTTTTTCTTTCTTTTTAAAATTTTTTGTTCTCAGTAGGATGGGATTGAGATCATGTTACTATCAATTTAATAAAAACAGTTATACTAATGGGCTAATACACTTACAAAAAAGCATAACCACAAGCCAAAAACTTACAGGGGAGTCACAAAAACTAAATAAAATCCATGATAATACAAAGGAAAATTACCAAACCACAAAAGGAATAAGAAAGGAACAAAGAGGATATACCAATTCAACTGCAAAGGTAAGTTCAAAATGGCAATAAACACACATCTATCATTAATTACTGTAAATGTTAATGGACTAAAGGCTCCAGTCAAAAGACATAGAGTGGCAGACTGGATAATAAAGCAAGAACCTTCAATATGCTGCATACAAGAGACCCACTTTAGGGAGAAGGACACATACAGAGAGTGAAAGCGTGGAAAAGGATATTCCATTCAAATGGAAAAGCCAAAAAAGCAGGTGTAGCAGTACTGATTTCAGACAAAATAGAATTTAAAACAAAGGCCATAAAGAAAGATAAAGAAGGACATTTTATAATGATTAAAGGAGTACTACAAGATGAGGATATTACACTCGTTAATATATATGCACCCAATATAGGAGCACCTAAATACATAAAGCAATTACTAACAGATATAAAGGGGGATATTGATGGGAATACAATCATAGTTGGAGATTTTAACACTACATTAACATCATTAGACAGATCTTCCAGACAGAAAATAAATAAAGCAACAGAGAAACAATACAATAGAAAAATTAGATTTGGTGGATATTTTCAGAGCATTACACTCCCCAAAAATAGGATATACATTCTTTTCAAGTGCACATGGAATGTTTTCTAGGATTGATCATGTACTTGGGCACAAAAGAAACTTCAGCAATTTTAAGAAGATAGAAATTATCTCAAGCATCTTTACTGAACACAATGCCATGAAACTAGAAATCAACAACACAGAAACAAAGGAGAAAAAAAGGAAAGCATGGAGATTAAACAATATGCTATTAAAAAACCAATGGGTCAATGAGGAAATCAAAGCTGAAATTAAAAAATACCTTGAGACAAATGAAAATGAAAGCACAACCACACAAAATTTATGGGACACAGCAAAGGCAGTGCTAAGAGGGAAGTTTATAGTGATACAGGCCTTCCTCAAAAAAGAACAATCTCAAAAACAATTTACCCACCAACTAAAAGAACTAGAAAAAGAAGAACAAAAAAACCTCAAAAGGCAGCAGAAGGAAGGAAATTATAAAGATTAGGGAGGAAATATATAAAATAGAGATTAAAAAACCATAAAAAAAATCAATCAAACCAAAAGCTGGTTTTTTGAAAAAGAAAAGAAAATCGACAAACCTCTGGCCAAACTCACAAAGAAGAAAAAAGAGAGAGCACAAATTAGCAAAATAAGAAAGGAAAATGGAAAAATTACAACAAATTAAATAGAAATACAGAATATCATATGAGAATATTATGAAAAACTATATGGAACCAAACTGGATAACCTAGAGGAGATGGACAAGTTTCTGGAAACATACTGTCCACCAAGACTGAATCAAGAAGAAACTGACCATTTGAACAAACCGATCACTAGAAATGAAATCGAATTAGCAATAAAAAAACCTCCCTACAAATAAAAGTCCAGGACCAGACGGCTTCACCGGGGAATTCTACCAAACATACAAAGAAGAACTCATACCAGTCCTTCTCAAACTCTTCCGGAAGACTGAAAAGGAGGGAATACTCCCAAACTCATTCTATGAAGCCACCATCACCTTGATACCAAAACCAGGCAAAGACACTACGAAAAAGAGAATTATACGCCAATTTCACTGATGAACATAGACGCCAAAATCCTCACCAAAATATTAGCAAATAGAATCCAACAACACATAAAAAAGATTATACATCATGACCAAGTGGGGTTCATCCCAGGGACACAAGGGTGGCTCAACATATGCAAATCAATCAATGTAATACATCACATCAACAAGAGAAAGGACAAAAACCACATGATCATCTCAATCGATGCAGAAAAAGCATTTGATAAAATTCAACAACCATTTATGATAAAAACTCTCACCAAAGTGGGTATAGAGGGAACATATCTCAACATAATAAAAGCTATATATGACAAACCTATAGCCAGCATAGTACTCAACGGTGAAAAACTCAAAAGCTTCCCACTAAAATCTGGGACAAGACAAGGATACCCACTAACACCACTCCTATTCAACATAGTCTTGGAAGTCCTAGCCACAGCAATCAGGCAAGAGAGAGAAATAAAAGGGATCCAAATTGGAAAAGAAGAGGTAAAAGTGTCACTATATGCCGACAACATGTTACTATATATAGAAAACCCTAAAAGGTCCACACAAAAACTACTAGAGCTGATCGAAGAATTCAGCAAGGTAGCATGTTACAAGATTAACGTTCAAAAATCAGTTGCATTTCTTTACACTAACAATGAATCAACAGAAAAAGAAAGTAAAGAAACAATCCCATTTAAAATAGCACCCAAAGTAATAAAATATCTGGGAATAAATCTAACCAAGGAGGTGAAAGAATTATACACAGAAAACTATAAACCATTGATGAAGGAAATTAAAGAAGACTTTAAAAAATGGAAAGATATCCCATGCTCTTGGATTGGAAGAATCAATATTGTTAAAATGGTCACAATGCCTAAGGCAATCTACAGATTTAATGCAATCCCTATCAAATTACCCAGGACATATTTCACAGAACTAGAACAAATCATAATAAAATTTATATGGAACCATCAAAGACCTAGAATTGCCAAAGCAATACTGAAGAGAAAGATGAAGCTGGAGGAATAACTCTCCCAGACTTCAGACAATACTATAGAGCTACAGTCATCAAGACAGCATGGTATTGGTACAAAAACAGACATATAGACCAATGGAACAGAATAGAGAGCCCAGAAATGAACCCACAAACTTTTGGTCAACTCATCTTCGACAAAGGAGGCAAGAATGTACAATGGAATAAAGACAGTCTCTTCAGCAAATGGTGTTGGGAAAACTGGACAGCAGCATGTAAAGCAATGAAGCTAGAACACTCCCTTACACCATACACAAAAATCAACACAAAATGGATCAAAGACTTAAACATAAGACAAGATACAATAAACCTCCTAGAGGAAAATATAGGCAAAACATTATGACATATATCTCAAAAATGTTCTCCTAGAACAGTCTACTCAAGCAATAGAAAAAAAAGCAAGAATAAACAAATGGGACCTAATGAAACTTACAAGCTTCTGCACAGCAAAGGAAACCATAAGTAAAACAAAAAGACAACCTACGGAATAGGAAAAAATTTTTGCAAATGAAACCGACAAAGGCTTGATCTCCAGAATATATAAGCAGCTCATACGACTCAATAAGAAAAAAAATAAACAACCCAATCCAAAAATGGGCAGAAGACCTAACAAGAAATCCTCCAAAGAAGACATACAAATGATCAATAGGCACATGAAAAAATGCTCAATATCACTAATGATCAGAGAAATGCAAATCAAAACTACAATGAGGTATCACCTCACACCAGTCAGAATGGCTATCATTCAAAAGTCCACAAATGACAAATGCTGGAGAGGCTGTGCAGAAAAGCGAACCCTCCTTCACTGCTGGTGGGAATGCAGTTTGGTGCAGCCACTGTGGAAAACAGTATGGAGATTCCTCAGAAGACTAGGAATAGACTTACCATATGACCCAGGAATCCTGCTCTTGGGCATATATCCAGAATGAACCCTACATCAAAATGACATCTGCACCCCAATGTTCATAGCAGCACTATTTACAATAGGCAAGACATGGAAACAGCCTAAATGTCCACCAACAGATGACTGGATAAAGAAAATGTGGTTATTTATACAATGGAATAGTACTCAGCCATAAAAACCGACAACATAATGCCCTTTGCAGCAACATGGATGCTCCTAGAGAATGTCATTCTAAGTGAAGTAAGCCAGAAAGAGAAAGAAAAATACCACATGAGATCGCTCATATGTGGAATCTAAAAAAAAAAACAAAAAACAAAGCATAAATACAAAACAGAAATAGACTCACAGACATAGAATACAAACTTGTGGTTGCCAAGGGGGCAGGGGGTGGGAAGAGAGAGACTGGGATTTCAAAATTGCAGAATAGATAAACAAGATTACACTGTATAGCACAGGGAAATATATACAAGATCTTATGGTAGTTCACAGAGAAAAAAATGTGACAATGAATATATATATGTTCATGTATAACTGAAAAATTGTGCTCTACAATGGAATTTGACACAACATAGTAAAATGATTATAAATCAATAAAAATGTTTTAAAAAAAAGCATTAAAAAAATGCTTAAAGGTAGGAAGATGTTGAATAGTACTCGAAACACTGACAGAATGTTTTCTACCAAGTTGGTGCTCAAAAGCTAATGAAGTGGAATCATGCAACCTTTAACTTAAACAAAATCACTTACCTCTACTTTGCTAAGAAAGAGAAGGTTTATGCTGTTCTTCTTTGTAACAAGGATCTTCCTCCCCTTACCTTTACTTCCTCCCTCCATATTCTTTAAACTAGACATTGGTTTATTACCCCCAAAGAAAAGAAAAATCACATCAGAAATACAAAGGAAAACAAAATAAGTTAATTATTGGCTTGGTAACATCAATAAATCAACCTTGTCAATGAGAATATTTTGGAGATAATTTCACTACACTGGATTTTCATTTACCGAAGTAGAGAACCCACAATTATCACTACTATACTCCTGCCCCTTCCCCACCCTTCCTCAAGTAAGGCATTTCCTCTGTATTGGCCTGGAATAGTCTCCACATTCCCATTCCAGCTCCCCATCTCTAGGTGGAAAAATTAGGCTACCTTTTAAATACTTATGAAGATTTCCCTTTGGCTTTAATTTGGTTTTCTTTCTTTCTTTCTTCCTTCCTTTCTTTCTTTCTTTCAAAAAAAAAAAAACAAAACAAAACAAAAAAAAAACCTGCTACATCTCTCTCATCCCCTTCTCCCCCGTGTAGGGTGCTGTACCATTTCCATAATCCTCCACCAGGAGTCCCTCACTTCACTAAGAGAAGAACAAGCAATCAAATGTGTAAGTCATATTCCTGACTTTCTCGTCTTAACACTTTCTTGCAGTAGTAATCCAGGACTAGGAGAGTCAAGCACCAAGCTAAACTGGCATGCTCAGTAAGCTCCATCATGAGTAAGTTTACACACTTTTCCTCGTCTCTCTTCCCGCATCGTGAACATTGGTCCCAAAAAGCACAAGTCAGAAAAACAGGCTACACATAAGCTGAGGAGCGGGAGAAGAAAGACCAGCATGAGCTGCAGGGCACAAGCTACCGGCCCCCCATCTACTCGTAAACCCTGACTTACTCCCCCAGGGGTTGCAGCATTCCTAGAGGTACTGCAACACCAGGTCGATGCGTGGAGTGGATGCAGGAAGCTCCTATTACAACTCCCTGCTCCAAAAACCCATTTAAGATATTGTCCTTGGTTAGAAGAGTTATCAAATACAAAATTAATAAGAATAGATAGTACACATCATCTTAGCCAAAAGGCTGAGAAGTGATTGATTCTCTTTTTCCTTTTCTTCTTCTTTTTTTTTTTTTCTTTTTGGTTGTGGTACAAGAAAAAATTTACCCTAAAAATGGCAACATTTTGCTTTTCCTAAATAGTCAGGAAAAAAGAAAAGAGAAAGCCTAAGTGATTTTTCATAGGTTCTAAAACCCTAACCAAATTCCTCAACAGGTTTTATTCTTTCTACACACTGTTCCAATTTCTCATCCTCTTCTTACTTCTCAACCCCTGCAATTCAGTGTCTATCTTCATCGCTTCATCAACAGAGAACTTGCTAAGGTCACTAATTCATTACATGTTACAAAATCTATGAACATGGTTCAGCCTTTATCTACTATCACGTGTTAATCAGTCCTTCTGAAGGAGTCCTTTACTCCTTTATCCCTGGTCACCCCTGTATTTCCTTTGCAGGCTAATCTTCATCCACTCAGCCATCAAATGTGGATTTCCAAAAGCATGGGTGGTAGACAGACAACCTTTCTCTCTCATCCTCTGTACTTTTTAAAGAAAAGCATTTCCACAGCTTTAATTGCCACATATACTATGATCACCTCCCCCATATTTATAGCTCTCATCCAGGACGATCCTCTGAGCCTTATATCTTTATTTCAACCTCCTATCCTACATTTCCATTTAGAGGTCTCAAACTCAGCATGTTCAAATTCAGCATATACAAAAAACAAGGTATTGATCGGTCCCCTAAAACATGACTCTACTTTGGTTTCCCCATCTTAGTGAAACTTGCAGAACTAAGAGTTCTACTTGAACCTTCCTCACCTCACCAGTCATATCCATTCTATCACAAAGTCCCATTAACTCTTCATCCTCTTGATTACTACTAGTCCACTCTAAGAATCATCATCTTTCATCTTAATTACTGCAGTAGTCTCCTAACTGATCTTCCTACATTCATCTGGCCTTTCTCTAATCGACTGCAGGCAGTGTGATATTTTAAAAATGCAAATGTAGTTATTTCCCACCCACCATTCCCAGCCACCCTCATTGCATCCGAGTCCAAGATTGCCAATAGACACAAACTGATCCAGGCAACTGTAACTGCATGTAAGTGTGGGTGGAAGTAAAAGAGAAGGAGCTACAGAAACAAGTCTGAGAATACGCCTGAATGTGTACGCCTAATTACATTTCAAAGCCTCCCGCAAAGTTTCTAGGCTTGTTCACCATTTGAAATCATCTATGCCTTTTCACAGGAAATGTCAAGTTTTCTCTATGGTAAAAATCTTCATCACTTTCCACTTTTATTTTTCTCTCTTCATGGCACAAAGAAGTCATATAACATGGTTGAATTTCAGGGGGCTTTGCCTTTTGAGAGGCAGCACAGTGGAGGAGTTAAAAACTTGGATTAGGAAGTCAAATAGATAAGAATTTAAATCATAGCTCTGCAACTTATTATTATTATTTGAGCTTATGTCTTTATTTTAAAATAGGAATCTCTCATAGGTATTTTTGCTTTTTTAAAGAATTTTATGAGCTCATCTATGCAAAGATTCTAACATATCATCTGATGTGCAGGAGATGGCCAGTGAATGTTGGTTCCTTCCTACCAGGATGGGTGGTGCCAAAATATTCTAGTCCAAAGAAAATCCCAAAATCATTTGCAAATTTCTTCATAGCCTAAGTTTGCTTCACAGATGCTTGGAAGTGAGTGTTGAGGTAAAGTTTTATTTCTGTTGATTCATTTTAGCTAACATATATTAAGCATTTCCTATGTGCTAGGCTTCATGCTATGCAATTTATATTCATTATTTAATCCCCACAAATTCCCTGTGATGTATCATACTATTCAATTTTATAGCTAAAAAGTGCCAGAGCTCAAATCTGAACTCAAGTCAACTGACTCCAGAGCTTGTGATTTTATCTATAGGATTCTGACATCTCTCACTGAGAGACCCAATCTGGAAAACTCAGAGAAGTAATGCCTTTGATTATCCAAGTTTCATCATGGACCTATGGAACACTTTATTTTGCTCAAATCCAGAGCCGGAAATTCAACCATATGAACTTCTTTTACATGAAGCAATTTCACTTCATTACATTACATGGCAATTCTAGGATTACAGACCTAAAATGTACTTTAGTTTTCCATGTTTGATATTACAGAAATAATCTTTCTGGAGTTATCACATTTAATAACTCTTTCTGGCAGTGTTAAATACTGATACCCTAAAGGATTATGCATACAGTGTTAAAGATAGGATCGGATCTGGCAAGAGAGAAAATTTTAATTGTGATCTTTATACAATCGAGAATAGTTTAGAAACTTGATTCTGACAGCCCTGTGTATGAAAGCATGTAAGCCTCTATCTTTGACAATACTGATAGGTTTTCAAACAAACTATCTCTGAAAGGAAAGTTTAAGCCCCAGAGAATATTCCAAATATACAGGGCTGTGCACCCGGAATAGTTATGCAACATGATATGAACTAAGTTCATATATAAGGAAACATTTATTTTCCCCCAAGGCTGACTAAGGGTTGAAATCTATCCCATAAGGGAATTCTATGGCAAAACCCAAAGAAAAACACATCTGTCTGACAGCCCACAAAGAAATCCATAGGAAAATATGAGATGTGTCAGGAACATTAGTTCACAAATCTGAGTACATTTCACAGTATTCGTGGAAATTTGGATTCAAGAACCAATGTGAAAACCACAGAGTACCTATAGCTAAATAGAGTCATTGCTTTGCTTTGTTGGCTCCTGCAGTTCTGAGAAATCTAATAAATATGATAGAACCCATTAATGTTTTGTTTAAGTATATCCTAAATAGAGTAACCTCAGGGCAAAGACCTTTGCTGGCTGACAAGTCTCAGCTTGCCTTTGGCCACATCATTTGATCATTTGAAATAGTGAAGATGTGTTAAAGTATACTTAATAATCTTGTACAATGCTGAGTATATGATAGGTACTCAATGGAATATTGATCAATTGAACAATTTCTCTTAGAGCACTAATGCTGTTTTTAAGAGGGCAATGTTTAGCTAATAAACTCCTGTTTCTTTTTTTTTTGTACTTTCAGATGATCGACTTTCATCTTCAGAAAAACTTGTAGCCCAAGTATCAACAAATCCCTTTTTAAAAGACAATTAAAAGCATGGAAAATGTTGAGTGGCATATTTAAAGAGCCATCATTTAAAAAATATATCAATCATACAAACTTTTTAATTACATCTCTATGCAGGTAATTTTAAAATAATTGGAAACAGTAAAGAGAGTTAGGTAGGACTGCTTAATTCAATTTCTACATAATAGAAAGGCTGACTTTCACAAAATAAAATAATATAACCTTGCATTGATCACATGAATCACTGGGACTAACCCATAAAACATGAGTGTACTTAGAGTTTTAGTACTCAGAAAAACCTCAGAGATCATACATTTCATTCCTCTCATTATACAAATGAAGAAGCAGAGCCAGCACATAGAAATTGACTCTTTCACCAAAGTACCAAGTAGAAAAAACAAACATGGATCCACATGGGATCAAGTCCAACACTTTTTCAATATTGCAGATGATCAACAACTCACTGGGATCCTTTGAGATCCCTAATGTCAAACAGAAGAGCAAAAAATAAATCACAGATTTTTAGAAAATGCATATAAGCTATATAGCTTAATGAAGGTCAATATTCACAATAGCACAATTAGCTCCTAGAAAAGTGACTCACACTGTAGCACTCAATGAATATTTGATAAATTAAAAAAATCATATTTTCATATGCAATCACCACTGAAACATAAAAGACACAAGCCCATCCCCATATACCTTGATCTGAAGGCAGCACACTTCTGTGGGCAAAAGCCACAGCTACAACGTTGATGTCAGACTCACCTGAGTTTGAATGTAAACTCTAAGAATTATTCCTTTGTAAACTTGAGAGATTTCTTCTAACTCTCAGCTGTGAGCTTCCTCATCTGCAAAATGAAGGTAATAACAATGACCTGCCATTGTTGTGTTCAGGTTCTAACAAAATAGTAAATGAGAATGCCTAGCATTTACAGAGTGCTCTATAAACATCACTCTATTTCCACTCATTGATGAATTTGGTTTTAAATGAGGAACAGTTTTTCCACTTAATTCAGATAATTCTCTGTGTCAGAGGCACTTAATACAAATGTACCTTCAATTCTACATTAAGAAACATTTTCTTTGAAAATAATTTTCTGTTTATGAGGATTTACTCTTCTTTGGTTCTAACCACCTATCTTTTGTCCCCTCAACAAACTCAGTAGAAAATAAAGGTCTAAAAAGTCTAGGAAATAAAAAAGTTTCATTTGAGTAAGCCTGAATTTAGTGATACTTAGGAACCACATTAAAAAAGAAAAAAGAAAAAGGCAGCAGCCTGAAGATTCTTAAATTAATCATTGATTAGGAGTTTACATAATTTAGAAGTAGTAATCCAAAACCTGTTTCAAATTAGACGAGAGAAGAAAAGTGATGTGGAATTAGTTACTGTTAAACTGGAATTCTTCTGATTGTGCTATTTATCAGGTAGTATTTCAGATAATTAAATAGAACTATGAGTAACATGAAAGATTATAGTTATGGTTCATTTTTGCACAGGTCTGTTGAGACTTAGAAATTATGTGCAGGCAGAGTTGGAAAAATTCCAACACAGACCATACTGAATTAGGCAACAGCTGGTGAAGAAGGTTTAGTTTAGGGACTGTTCTGACAGCTGGAGAAAAAGTGATATGTGGTCGATACTAAATGTCACATTAAAAATTAGCAGTAAATAATTACAAGTTAATTAGAAATGTACTGTCTTGATTTAAAAGCTTAAACAAGCTTCCTTGGGCCATTTTAAGACCATTTTAAAGCTCTTTAATCTCTGCTCAAGAGAATTTATTTTCTAGCAGGTGTGCCTTAAAGCTAAAAATGTAGACATGACTTGAAATCATTTCCATGAGCTTCAAGCACTTCCACATGTTTTAAAAAAATAGTAATTTCAATGTTGCTTGAAACCCAGGAAAGGTCATGGGGAGAGGAAGCTGTGAATACCTTAATCCTGCAAAATCTCATGACACATGGCATGATGCAATGGGGTTTGGAGCCAGAAGGCTTGGGTTCAAGCCTCTGCTCTGCTAATTACTAAGTAGGAGGTTTGGGGTAAATTCATGCCCTTTTCAGACCTTAGTTGTCTCATCCAACTTGGGAATAATAACATCTACCTTCCAAGCTATTGTGAGAAGTAAGTGATCTATATATATATAGAACCTAGAATATGGTTCTCAAATTGTGCACTGAGGCACCCCAGGGAACTGCAGGACATTTATAGGGGAAGCACGGGATATTTTAAATTTCAAGGGAAATACAGCAATATTTGAAATCTGTCAGCCACTGTGTGAACTACTAGTTCCAGGCAGTTCACAGCTTCAACATCAGATCATACTACATTCCTTTCAGTGACATCATATCTCTGTGAAGCTGAGTTTTGGTGATTGTTGGACAAAAAGCAAATTAGCATGAAAATCAGTGTACAACAGGAAATGAAGATGGTGGTGTTGAATCTGATTCTGATGTCTGAGAAGTGTGCAATGCCCAAGAGGCCCATACATCTTGTTAGTAAGTTAACTGTGGTTAAGACTAAAACAATTTTTTTCTTTCAACTATGTGTATTATTTTTCTCAAAAAGCTACTAAGTTGTTAATATATACATTTGAAGTGGACTTAGCCACTCAATCAACAGTATAGTTGTTATTTATTTTGGTCTAGGAATCCTGAGGATGTCGTAAATAGAAAATAATTGGAGAACTTCTGCAGTAGGTACCTAATTAATATTCGCTTCCTCTCAGGCTTGATGTACTTTCACATGATTGAACCCTTTCTCTCAAAATCTAGACAAATTTATTTCTGTTCTCGTCAATAATGGTTACCACTGTTTTCAGCCTTTGCAGTTTGATGGGGCCATGTGATTACCTTTGGCCAGTGGGATTTAAAGAAGTTATGAATTCTCCATTAACTCTTCCCCTGCTAAGCCATTTCTACTGAGATGAGGAGAAAAGAATTCCTCACTATCTAACTAGGTTCAATTGTCAGGTTACTGTATGAAAAACAAGTTTTCCGGGAAAGTCACCTGGACCCACTGTCAAGCCGATGAGAGTTGCTGGTTTGTGTGCTATGAAGTATAGGCTTGTACTATATGACTAATACTCAAACTTCTTTCTTTCTATTGCCTTCTTCACCATTCTCTTAAATATGGCTTTCTTACTCTTTTTATGGCCAATTCTAAAAGATAATTGGGTTAATAACCAATACTGTAGAAAATGTGGCCTGAAAAATAGAAGACTGGATGGTGGAAAACTCAAAGAATAGTTATTAACAGTATCAATAAACACCCTGATCATAATGTTATGCCCTAGATAACAAATAAGGGTCAAAAATACATTCAGTTAACATCAAATTATGGTTTATCACATTTGAAGGGTTAAAAAAATGTGAACATTTTAACAGGACAATTTTATTTATGTACAAAGACATATACAGCATGTTAAACCATTTTTATATAAAATATTGGAACCAAGGATGTTCAATAACAAGGTATTTTCTATATTCTTAGAAATTTGGCCTTATATCACAAATGGGGAAGCGATTCAAACATGCACACATTACTATGCTGGGGAAATTTCTAATTGGGCTATAAAAGTAGTCATTTTTTCCAGTGGTTATAGAATGACAGTAGGAGGATATTGCTTTACGAGGAAAATTTAAATAAGTTCCTCAATACTTCAGGTATTAGAAAGAAGATGAGATTGTCTAGGATGAAGTCAGGAAGAGAATGAAAATTATATTCATTGAGCCATCAGTATTTATTGAATAGCTTATGCTTAACATGCATTCCATTGTGCATTTCATAAACGCTACCAGGTAACTGGGACTCAGTATCTGATTCTAAAGGGTTATTAGTTTAGCAAGGAGACAGACCTGGAAAGTATAATCAAAACAAAATATGTCAATTACTAAAGAGCGACATATTGAAAAATCACAAATCTACAAAATTAACTTTTCTTGGAAGAATCTGTGAAATTTTCATCAAAGAGGAAATATTTAAGCTGAATCTTGAAAGATGAATAGTGTCAAGAATTGTGAAGTTTTGAGATTTTACACCATTAGAAAACTAACGAATTATCTTGCAACAGTTTCATAGATGCTAGCAGAAAACATAAAATTCCTGAATTTAACAGAAAGATCTTAATTACTCAGAGCCATAGTCATAGCCAGACTATTAGCAGTTTCTTATACCCATTCCCTGAGTCCCAGTTTCCACGGGTAACCCAACAAAGGCCAGGTAACACTTGCACATACAATAGGTTGCATTACAGGGGAGAAACCCTGAGCTAAGGGAGCCCAGTGTCTTTTATAACAGGCAATAATAGGCCAGCTCTTTGCTCAAGAGGAAGACACTATCACAGTCTTCCAAGGCTGCTTGTCATACAAATATGCCAGAAAAAAATCATCTGCAACAAATGCATTGAATGCCTCTGCTCTTAAGAAATGCAGAAATATAAGAGATCCATGGAGAATTGTCTCCCAACAAACAGGAGTCAACAGGATGGTAGCAGATGATATCTGAACAGGATGTATAATAAATTTGAATTGCTGGAGTACAGAAAACCTTTCAAAGAATGAACCAGTGGGAGGTGTAGGCATAGGGGCAATGTGTGTTGAAAAGAAAAAATAAATCCATAGAATTATATTGGAATTAGATTATTGAGTAGAAGAAAAATATATACAGTATTAGTCTTTGTTCATCAATATTTATTCAGTGTCAGCCTCATGGTAGGAATTCATTATATTAATTGAATAAACGGATGAATGGAAAACCTGCTTTGTCTTATAAGCATAGGAAGTCATGATAATTTTAAATGAAGAAGCAAATGATCATATCTGGCAGGAGTGTGACTAAAGCATTACTGTTGAAAGAACAATTTAGGCACTTTGCTTGTATTTAGTAGGTTTTTGTGATGGATAGGTTAGGGGAGGTGAAGGTTTAAACTGAAAGAAGAATTGAGGATTGAGAGTTGTTGAATTAATTTAGAAGAACCAACAAAAGAATCTGGTAGTCAACTGGATGTAGAAGGAAGAGTTTGAGGATAAATGTGAGTTATCTAGCAGGTTTAGGAGTGTAGGGTTGTTGAATAAATGGTGATGTCACTAACTGAGATAGAAAATGTAAGAGAAGATTCAAGTAGGAGATAATTAGCTTGATGTTGAGCTTGTTTCATTTACAACTTAAGACAATCCAAGTGCAATGTCCAGAAGGATTTCTGAAGCTCCAGAGAGAGAACGAACTGGCAGGGAGCAGTAGGCATTGAGATAAAATGCTAAAGACAAAAGAGTGAAGGAAATAATCCAAGGAGAAACTCTATGACTAACAGAAAAAAGGCTTGCTTATCTATGAGATGTACCAACATTACTGTGTGGGAAGGAGAAAAGGCTGGTTAAAATGGAAAAATAAATATCGGGAGAAGTAGAAAGGGAACCAAGAGAATGATATGCTAAAACCAAAGAAAGACAATTTCAAAAGGGAAAGTCATTAGCGAGGAGGTGTCAAATAGGATGGGTGCTAAAAAGTACTCACTGGATTCAGGTTTTTGGATCATCGCATATTTCAAGAAAATAGTAGGGGCAAAAGGCAGATTATAGAAGGAAGTCTTAATTCAGAGAGGGGAGAGATAGAGTCAATCAAGTTGGCATCAGCTTATTTGGTGTGTTAAGAAGCGAAAAGAAAGTACTTTTCCAAAAATACACCTTAAAAAGAACTTTCCAAATGGCACCCATAGATCATCACCTAAAATTCCCTCCATTATACGTCACTACTTTGAGTCATAAAGGTTTTTTCTTTTTCAAAGATTCCCCCTAATAAAATGTAATTACTCCTGAAAATAGTCATGCCTTAAACTCTTTCTCCGAAGCGTTGGCTGACAAGAATTTAACAGAGAAAATGTTCTTGGCTAATGAGACACCAGAGTGATCTTAGTATTCTAGAAGCAGAATAACAGAGGAAAGGGCCTATTAAGAGGGGACCTGTGAGGTCCCAAAGAAACATGGCTCCTATTTAATTAAAATTTCCCAAGTTTTTCCCAATTCCAAAACTTTAACACTAGTGTCTGGAACAAAAGAAGTAACTGGTACATTAATTATTTTACAGGGTACTTTACACCACAAGGAAGAATCACAACTAAGAAATTTGGGGAGAGGAGCACACACAGTGTGGAGCTCTTGCATACAACTCACATGCAGCTCCCTGAGTATCAGTTATACTGCAAAAGGAACCTGAATTGTGACCACATACAATTTAACAATATGCTGCAAAATTTAAAGGTTTTGAATACTCTCTTTACCAGAAATTCTACTTCTAGGAAGCTATCCTAATTAAATAGTCACGGACATGAAAAAAGATTTATTTACATAGATAGTCATAATAGCCATGTCTACTGAAAAGTTGAAAACTCAAATATCCATCAATAGAGGATGATTCAATAAACTACTATAATATTCTCTGATGAGAGAATATTATGTGGATATTAAAATTTAAGTAAATGGTAAAAAAAATATTCACAGTAAATTGTGAAGTTAAAAAATCAAGAATTTAAATAGTATACATATAGTATAATCAATTATATATATAATTATATATACATAGCTCTAGTTACAGGTAGATTTAGACATGACTAGAATAAAGACTTGAAGAACCATGCTAGTCAAAGTTATCATTCACTTGGCCTACTACAATAATCTCCTAAATGTTTTCATCTATTCTTGGCTTCTAATAATCCTACTTCTTCTAGACTGCAGCCATATAGTTTCAAAATGTAAATCCTATCATATAATTCCTAGTTAAAAATACTTAAAAGTGTCCCGTCCACTTTTAGGATAAAGACAATCTCCTTCTTGCAATTTGCAATGATTGTTCCCTATCTGGCTCACTCGCTTGCTCTCTCTCTCTCACCTCCTGCCCCTCTCCCCACTGCCCCAGGTCTCTCTTAACTCCACTGTCTGCATTCCTATCAACTGTACTTCAAAATTCAGTTCAAGCAGACACATGTGAGATATCCTTATCCTTCCTAGAACTAAGCATTGTTTTCATCCTCCCTAATTTGTACAGCATAAGAAGCTTCAAAAATCCATTCTTAAAGAGGAATTTATATTTCCTACTGTATTTAAAAACAAAACAAAACAAAACAAAAAAAAACAGGCAAAAAAGTTTTCAATCAGCCCTGAAGCATGGTCTGGGCTAGAAAACAAACAAAAATGCACAAAGGCAGTTGACCTCTCACTGAAGGGTTTCCCTGGCAAGCTGTCTTGCTTACCAGGAGAGCATAGGGCTGTTATCATTGGGGTATAGAAAGTGGAGGATCTACATTTTTGTCTTTGTCTCTGAACTATGGTCACAGAGGAATACTGAAACATTAGCAATAGTCACATCCTTCCTCATCACATGTATCACTCACACCAACTGTGTGTCTTTAGGAAAATCCTTTAACTTCTCTATACCTCAGTTTTCTACACCACAAAAATGGGAGCTAACTCGGTCCTATGTCTCTTTCTACATTTTGTCCTGATAGCTGTCACTCTAAGACTTGCTGGCCTTGGTGTTCACCTTAACTTGGTTTCACCTGTATACAAAATTGGACATGAAGGACATATACTGTTTTACCTTGGTCCTGTAAAGACCTGGGAATGGATTTGACCAATAGATGCCTCAAAGAAAAGATTGCTGGAGAAGTAGATATCACACGGTATTGGCAGACAAGTTAAAGCTTTTAGCCAAATACATTCAAATGCATAGGTCAAACCCCAGTAGCCCAAATGTTTCATGAATTTCAGTAGCTGGATAAACCTCTAAATTTGTATAGTGTGCGTGTGTGTGTGTGTGTGTGTGGCCTTCTTGCAAGGGAAATCCCCCAAAACTGCAAACAATCCTCCTTGTGTGCCTGAGGCCTAGATTGTTCAAGACTACATTGAGATAAATTCACAAACAGGTTGTGTAATGGGACACCTCAGGAGGCTGATAGGCTAACAGACCCTAATCTTAATTAGACCCTAATCCTCACAATACTCCACATTAAAATTCATTTGAAAAAGATACTAATAAAAGGGAAATAACATGTCCTGCCAGGAGAAACCAAGGTAGACAGTGAACTCTTTAACTCATAATTTTTCTTACTAGTCTTTTTGATTTTACAGCATGATATGTCCTGAAACTTTTAGTAAAATGGAGGTTTCTCATTTCAGCCTAACTGCTCTTAATTTGTTCCAAATGTAAAAGTTGCAAGTTAAGGTCTGGTAACCATCGCTGTATTGAGTTGATAATAGAAATAGAGCTGATCACCATCTGGTTTGGTTCAGAGTACAACTTGCTGCCTAATATTGCAGAATTTGAGTTGGAAGTCCCTTGTATTTCATGAATGCCACAAAAAAGAATTTAAACAAAAAGCACTCCCCAATAGTCATATGTCCTTATTTATTGCTCTATAGGTTTGCTAAATATGGAATATCACATTACTAATTTTGGCTAATTCCAGGGTACATAAACAGGCCAAAACCTCTTAACATAAATTATGCCAGAGCTGCCTAATGATAATTTGAAAACTTCATGGTGCTGGTTTTCCAGAGTTATGACAGAAAACCATTTCAGAAATAAGAAACAAAATTGGAAATTGGTTTCTTGTTGCATGCTTCCTTTACCAATGCTGCTGTTGCAGATCTACGAAAATATACTTGATTCTACCACATTATGAATAAATTGGAAAATCTGATTTATCAAGAACTACCAGTGATTTCTAAAATAGATTCTTGACTCAAAAGGAAGCATTTCACAAGTCCTTTCCAATTCTAAAATTCTCTGTTGCATTACAATAATTCTGGCAACAATCTAGCTTTATAAAAAGGAAATATTCTCCTAATTATATAAAATTATTACTAGGTATGATATTCTCTGAAGAGTTTGAGAGTCCAGACAATGAATATTTAATGACAAGGACCATGTTAATCTATTTCCATTGTATTCCCAATGTTTTGAATTAACCTTGGCACACAGGAGTCTACTTAATGAATGGAGCCCAAGAGACATATACGGGAAGGAACAAGTCTTTGAATAACAACTTCCTATTTGCTTGAAATTTCCAGCAATTTTTAATCAGGAGCATTTACAAAAGATAATCAGAAGGTAAAGTCTCCATAAATAACACAATAGCACACAATGCTCCTTTCAGGTATAATATCTATAGTGGCAGGAGACCCCAATTTCCTGAAGGCTCATTGCTCACTTATTTAGGGATTCATATCCAAAAATGCAAAAGCAAGGCAGAGACACAGTATGGGAATAGACCTCCTTGACAGAGTTTTTTCTTTATATGGTTATATAAGTACAGAATATCTCAAGGCACTTCCTCTACTGCAAGGAAACAAGATTTATTTAGACATAGCTTTCTCAATTAACAAAGGCATTAGGGAATTCTTTCTGAAACGTATGCCCAATTTTAAGCTATATTAATAATTGTATCATTTCATTTTACAAGCTAGACCTTCTAATACAACCCAGTTAAATAATTCTAAATATCTAATGGCCAGTTTCTTTGGTTAAATGACTTGAATGTAATCAACGATTTGCAAGGCTGTAGTAGAAGTCATCTAATCCTGCTCTCTGCATCCAGAGTCATATGAAAAAGCATCAAAGAAGGTACAAATGAATCGCTCCTATTTTTAAAGACCTTCCAAATAGATTTTAAGAACATCCATTCAATGACCTTCCAAAAATCCTTCTAGAATGAAGCAGTTCTTTAAACTTCATTTTCCTTCTACACCTTTTGGTCTACCTGTCTGCTAAAAGAATAGCTCTCATCTCCAAAACCTAATGTCCATGAACTATGGATTGTTTTGTTTGTTTCTTTCTTTTAAAAGTATAATTTCCATAATAAGAGCAAGGTTGAGGTAAAACAGCAAATTTATCTCCCTATTCCTTCTTTTCTTTTTGCTTTTCAATCTTCAAACTCCTTTCTTTTAAGGTTCTGCACATCATACCTCATAAGTATACTGTGTATTTGCTCTGTCACCCATCAGACATAACTCTGCAGAGAAAAAAAGTGTCTCTGTGGCACATTATAACTTGTGCCAATAAGTCCCCACAGTATCAAGAAAATTCCTTTGTACCGTGATGAAGGCATCTTCTAATAGCCAAGAAAGGAAATGCCAATCCACATGTGTATCTTAAAAGAAACTTCATGTACTTTGTTTTTTCTTTACAGCTGACAGCCCTGCAATCTGGGAAGCTAAGCAGAATTGGGTCTGTTTAGTACTTGGAAAGGAGACAGTTTGAGAATACCCAGTACTGTAGGCTTTCTCTCTCCCCGCCCTCATTACCCATACCCCACCTGCCCAGAACAGTGTGGTGGTGGAGGAAGCATACTGAACTCCAGATAAGCAATAGGGTGATTCAATACCTTTCTATGAATTACAATCCCTCACTGTGCTGAAATTCTCAGGACAGATTTTAAAATTTTCTTTCAGCTCTAAAAGTCTGAAATAGATTTTCATAATAAAACTGTCCATATGGTTAGGAATAGGGTATGTTGATGAATAACTGAATTTAAGGAAGTAGAATAAAGCTAAATGGATGCAAAATTGACAATACTCTGAGCTTATGTTCTCCTTTTCCTCTGCATTAGTTTGCTCTGACTTTTCCTCCATGTCTGAATCACATTTTTCCTCCACACTGTTATATGCAAGTTCTAGTTCATCCTCAAGACCTAGTTCAAGTCTAATATTCTGCCTGAAGCTTGTTATAATCCTCATTAAACTCTCTATCCTCTGAATATTATACCCACAGTCTCAACCATATGCTTCTGGGTTTAATTATTCTCTGTTTTTTTCTCATGTATTAGTCTTATCTGCCCATCCAGACTGTCAATTCCCTGAGGAAAGTTAAACTGCTGTGAGCTTTGGTACTACTCCTTCCAACAATTTCTAAGTATGACCTTGAGCAGGTTTTTGAAACTGTGCCTGAGTTTCCTCATCTCTAAAACAGAGCTAACAATAATAAGCATACTTGGTTGTTGGGACATAGCAGATAATCAATAAGTACCTGCTGATGGATTAATGTTTCTTTAATAATTTGGAAAGTGTTTTATAAGTACTTCAATATCATCATTATAAAAATCGGTTTCCATTGGACAGTATTTTAGACCTAAGGATAGGATAGTCAGGTGATTTAGTACTGACCTTGCTTCAGATCTTGATGTTCGAAAAAAAAAAAATCTCTCTTAGTAGTCATACTTGCTTTGTCTCTGCTTCTCTCAAAAAAAGACCAAACAGAAATCTGTTTGAGCTTTGGTGAATGTTTCTATTCAAAATAAAGTGGAATTTATTATATCCTTATTTTATGAATTGAATATGTCTGCTAAATATCCATAAGAAGGAAAGAAAGCATGCTGAGAGAATCTGTTATAGGCAATGGTTTAGACACCCCAAGCTTTTGATACATCATTCACAAGAGGGGTAAGCAGTAAGACTGTAAAATCACCAAATGAATATGATTAGGGCAGGCCAAAATATCACTCATCTTAGCTGTCCTTCCCCCTGGTGTAGTCCCTTGGGGATAATGGGCTTAGCTCACTAGAAAAATTTTTCCTATTTTCTCTTCTGAGAGTAAAACAAAAGCAAATGACAAAAAAGTTTAGTAAAAACCTGCTTACCTTTAATTGCTAACACTAAGCGGTAGAGAAAGGCTTATAACCGAGAAGAGTGTTTTCTATTTGTGTGTATGAATTATATGATTTTGTTGGCTACTGAAGGTTAAAACACTCAGTGTAGTTCCTGTACAAGACACTTCATTGTTACTATCCCGTATATAATATGCTGAAAGAACAACAGGTAACAAAACTAGGGACACTTAGGTTGGCTCTTCTTGCGGTACACATCATAAGATTCAAGACCCCAACTCATGGAACTAAGTTGCTGTGATTCAGCACGCACATGATGAAAAAGCTGCACAATATGAGGAAATGACCACAGAGGAAGGAAGATTTGTCAACATTACAAATGGAAAAGAAATTTTCTAAAAAGGCCTAGCCTGAATGTGAATTTAGCTTGGATGTGAAAGGAGAAATTGCCCAGCATTTTCCAAATGCTAGCATTGCTGGAAACATATATAGATCCATCAAGCAGGGTCAGCCTTCCTGCCCACTCATAATAGCTCAGTTTGAGGAGGATGATTACGGAAAAGCTGTTTCTGCTCCTTTGATTTCATACTGAATCCTGGAGTCTAGGATTATATGAGCTCAACTAAATTGAAGAGAAGCCCGGTTACTCTTGATTTTCCAACTTTAGAGAAGGGGATTAAAGACACAGACAGTCCACAACTGTGATAGGACAAAGGTCATTTATCCTATATACTATTGTCAATGTGATCTTTCTTTAAACCCTGCCCACCTGCCCAACAACTTTCAATGGCTCCCTATGGCTGATAGAATAAAATCTAAATTTGGTAGTATGATATACAAGGCTCTTCATGATTTATATAGTGCCTATTTTTCCAATGTTTCCACTGTCTTCCATATGAAAATACCTGTGCTTACTTGGATTCACTTATTCTTTTATGCTTTTACCCAGTTGCTTGGAATATCCTAGCCTTATACCACTACTCTTCCTGAATTAAGCAGGGAATAGGATAATATACTATGAAAAACTCCTCTCGATAAGTTATGTTATATTATATATACAAAATATATATAAAATGTCTGTCTCTTACATATAAAATTATATAAACTTATAATTCTCTCATATACAATCCAGAGGTAGGTTTGGCAGAGCAGCTCTGTCATTCGTAACACATAGCTCCCATAGCTCTGTGTTCAGGACAGCTGCTCTAATTCTGACCAAGTCGCAGCCAGTGGTAAAGGGGAAGAGGGTAGGTATGAAGGCCATCAGCTTCTTTCTTTAGGGAAATGGCCCAGAGTTGCATAAATTAGTTCTCATATACCAGTGGCCAAAATTTAGTCACATGGACTTACTTAGGTGTGAGGAAGGCTGGAAAATGTAGTATCTAGCTGAGCAGATTTGTGAAATATTTGGAAATCTGTTTTATGACTGAAACAGGATATCAGTGAAGTAAAACACTGAGCGAGCATTCATGAAGCAGACTCAGGAAGAGCAGCTGATGAGTAGTGCAGGGAATGAGCAAGAACAGGCGAAGGAACAAGCCATATCCACTTCTCTATATACAACATATACAAAAGGCTACTATCATGCAATTGTGCACTACAATATAATTTATTAAAGCAAGAAGGGAGATGAAGAGTAGGCAGAAATATACAATAAATAAATACTCACTTGGAGAATTAAGTAGTTTTTTAACGGTTATCATTGAAATATAATAGCATATTAAGTATCTAAAATATAATGCTCTAAAAAAACAAGCAGAACAAAAAACTGAATGCGCACTAGAATTACAACTATGCAAATATATGTTTGTGGGGAAACATTTAGAACTGAAAGCACCAAATGAGTAACAGAAATCACGTGACAACAAACACACTTATGGGTGGCTTTTAACTTTATCTTCCAAACTTTCTGTAGCACTGTTAAATTAGTAATAAATGTTTTCAATTTACTATTTTTAAAATTTACCTTTGGGAAAGATCTTCAGCTATCTAACTTTGAGGTAACTAGTTCAAGATGAATAGAGCTTAAAACCAGGACATAAATTGAAATGTTTGCATTTTCTTGCATTCAACACTGTGCTAGGTGCTGTAGATATAAAGATGAATTGAATATGATCTCTGCCTTTGAAGACTGTCAAATGTAAAGGGGAAAAGCCTTTTCAAAAATATAACTATGATAGTCACATGAATATGCAATGTGACTCTCAGAGGAGATAATTCAGTTCAGCCAAGGAAATCTTCACAGAAGAGTTGGCATTTAAATGGGGCTTTGAATAGTGATTGCTCATCTAAATTTTTTTTTAAATAATAAAATAAATAAATATAGCTTTGAAGAACAAGTAGGAGTTCATCTGACAGACAAGGGAAAACAAGCAGATAGATGGAATCTGAAAACTTACAGCATGGTAAGTAATAGGTATGGTGGCTGAAATGAAGGGAAATAAAAATGAAAATTAACATATTGAATGCTCACTACATACTGAGCACTGTAAATAAGTCATAGCTAATTTAATCCTCACAAAATTCTAGGAGTTTAAAACTACTATTGTTCTTATCTTATTGTTATCTTATCTTATTGTTCCATAATTTACTGTTATGGAAACTAGCCTTAATAAAATTAGGAAGCCTGTCTGAGCAAATCACACTGGAAGTGGTAAAGATGGAATCTGCATCCAGGTCTGTGTGACCTTAAAGCCCTAACTTTATTTACCAACAACTACAATACTGAGGCAAGAAAGTACCTTTATGGTCCTATCAAGATAGTTAGACTTGCTAATATTTTGTAATAACTATAAATGGAAAGTAACCTTTAAAATTGTATAAAAATATAAAAGAAACTTTAAAAAAGGAAAGTTAGGTTTAATTCCACAAAAAATGTAAAATAATAAAAATTCCTAAGGTACCTTGGGAGGCTAGAGAGATTGGAAGACCAGTAGGAGCACAATGAAATAGTCAACTAAATCTCTGAATCAAGGAAATGAAAAGTAAATGGAGAAGACTCAAGAGGCATTTCAGAAATTGAACCACAGAACTTAATGATCATGAAGAGGAAGGAGCTCAAAGTTTATACTTTAGCGACTAAAAGGTTAGTAAATAATTTAATCAAGAAAGTGAATAAGAAAAGTATAAAGAAAAGAAAAAAAATAATGAATATGACTGGGGCAACTTGAGTGTTAAGGTATCAGCAGTACATCTCAATGAGCACATTCAAAAGGTGGTTATAAGCACAGCCTACGGACAGAATTCTCTTCTAGAGTTTCTCCTGATGTTTTCACTCACCAGTTGAAATTCTGCATTTCAGCAGAATTCCTTTTTATCTTAATAGTTGGTAAAATTAATAGTTTAAAAATAAGTCTTTTGAAATAATGAAAATTCATTGTTGATACATTCTTAATTAATAAAACTAAAATATATTCCACATTTAAAGAAATCATTTCAAATTTTAAAATATAACCAATGTTTGATAATTTAAAAATAATCTCATATTTTCCCAGCCATATCTGCAGTTTAAACAACAACAAAAAATAGCTCAACTAGGAAAGAGAGAGATTTAGTTTGGCTCTATGTGCAATGGTCATTTTTTACTTGAGATTTCCAAAAGTCTAATGTAATAGAGACATCTTTAATTGGACAACTTCAAATGCCTTCTGTGCATGTCAGGGAAATGAAAATGCCAAATGATTCATCAGAAATCCAAATCTGTCAGGCACAATTAGGAGTAAGAACAGCCTCATTAGGAATTGTTGATTTGGGACCACTCTGCTATTGGAGATTTTCTGATTTTTCTTTGCTGACTGAAGGGTTCTTTTGTGTCAGCCCTCAGTCAACCTGCTTTAATAGATTATTTCCAAAGCCAACATAAAGTATAATTTCTTAAAAGACTTCTTGTAGAAAAATTTTAAAAAAAGAATGAAGAAATGAGTGGAAAATAGTACAATCAGCTATGGAGCATTTAAAAATCAAGTCTATATATACTCCCAGAAATTTTGCACACCAATGTGAGATTAAATTTCTTCCTTCAATTTCTTATTTTCCTGAAACTCAGACCAATGAATATAATAATATCATTTAAACATCTATAATTCATAGTGCTGAGTTAAACCATAATGCTGAATATTATTTAAAAATTCAAGAAAAAGTACAAAATATGTAAAGCAGTTAAGTCAGATGGCATTTAAAAAGCCTTCGAACTCATTGAAGAGATGAAAATAATAAATATAAAATAGTTAAATAAAGCCAAGTATGTAATAAATTATTAAGTTCTATAGTATATGCTTTGCTACACAGTATTATCAAAACTGAGAGAGGACTTAAGCTGTCCCTAAGGCAGAGTATTTAGAGAAGAGGAAAGGCATCCCAAACCCTTCAAACTGTAGGCCAAGGAAAACATTTAAGGGAATTCTCATGAAAGATTCTGAAACAGTGGAAACCTTTCTCCAACTCTTTCAATTGATGAGAAGTCCCTGGAAATCCCTAAGGAAATTTGTAAGGACCCAAGTGGTTGTAGCATTAGTAGTAGAAGTAATAGTAGTAATATAAAACCATGACTTTAAATCAGCGCCTACCACCCATTCAGTGTTTCGTATGTGCCAAGTACTGTTTATAATTATTATATGAGTAATCCTGACAACAGCCTTAGAAGTAGATATTCTTATTCCCATTTTGCAGATTAGGAAACTGAAGCTTCTCCAAATTGTGCAAAATCTGAAATGACTCACACACTTTAGCTCTTCTTAGAAGAAATAAACTGTAGAAATATATTTATGCAGCTCAGCTGGTAGCATTCCAGTTAATTCACTAATAAATACTAACTGATAACCAACCATATGAATGGTTATGCTAGGAATTTACAATTTAAGGAAGACTTCTTCAGGATGATGGAATTGATCATAAAACTGATTCTATCAAATGACTATAACTCAATAAAAAAATGCTTAAAAAAAACCTGGTTCTATCAGTAAATACATATGTAAATATCCAAACGTCACTCGTTCTGATGATTGCTATTTCACTAAGGGAACTAAATTCAGGCAAAAATCACATTGCTGATTCCTATCATTAAGGAAGGGTTAAAGATTAGAAGAGATAAACAGCTCAGAAGGAATTAAAATCAGAAAAAGGGAAAGCGAGGAGACACTTGCCACTAGAGGAAAAATAGAATGTGGTTATTCACATTACCAAAAGCAACAGTAATTCACCATGAGTGTGATAACAGACCTAGCAACATGGGTATGGACAAGCTTTATTTTTTGTGTAGATTAATGTTGGATGATCTTTCCAGCTACAGGGTATTATAGTGAAGAATTACTTCAAATATCACTAAATAAAGACACTGTATTCTGACAGAATCATTACCAAATTGAGAAAATCAATATCAAATCAGTAATTTGTCTAGCCTAAAATTTCATGCCACAAAAATTTTAGTTAATCTAACTAGCTAATAGATATGTCTACTCACTCTTACATTCTGGAATGAATAAAATAATAGTGTGGAATTAGGAAATAACTTTTAAGTTCAATCAGTAGAAACATGAGTTAACTGTGTAAGAAGAGAATGTACTTCTGTTCCTCTACAAAGCAAAACTTATTGCTTAACATATGTATTTAAAGTTAGAATTACACAAACAATTAAATTCATGGTGTTACAGAAATGAAGCATAAATACAACTGATGGAAGAATTCGGCCATTACTCAGAGATTAGAGAGTTTGATAGATTTAGTATATTCCAACTTTTCAACTTTCTGAACATAATTAGGTCCTGCTATTTTGCTCACCAAAGATCTGCACAAACAGATATGGGCATTTTTGTGCCACTGAGCTCTGTCCTAAGCACAAACATCGGGTTGAGCCATAGCTTTTTTTTCCCTGAATCAATTTTTCTTCCTTACAAGAAAAAAGAAACTATAAGAGCTAGCTGGATGCTTCAGTGCTGAAGGAAATTGTTTTGGTGTAATCCAAAAAGAGGAAAAAAGCCAGGAAATTTAGAAAGCTCAGGCCATTTTTAAACCACACCCGGTCTGCTGCACGTAGGCTGTGTGACTTCTGTTTGGCAACTTCCAAAACAGCTATATGCACCATGCAGGCTCAGAGTTTAAGTCTTAAATACAGTATGTGTGGCCTTAACTGGCTTCTACCAGCTGACTATCTCATTTTATGCAATCCAAATCAGCCACAATGTTAAATATCTGTTTAACTAAATCATACTGAGTGCAAAACTGCCAGGCAAGCAAATGGCAGAAGAATTGGACTCTTAGGTTTAAAGATATAAGAACTAGTTACTGACTTGTCAACAAAGAAACTATTTGTAGTAAATCCTCAACTGATTAAAGTGAAACTAAATAATTCTAAAAATTCAGCTAACACCACAGCAAATCAGAGATGTGGTTAGAGATTTAGGAAGAGGATAATGATCAGTGATAATTAAAAAACACCTGATAAACTAAGGAGACCATCTTTCACCATAGGTACAAATTCTACCTCTTACTTCAGGTTCAAAGGATTTTAGTACTGTTAAATTCCTTTCCTACAAATATCTTTGTTTACTGGGAATTTAAATTATTAAAACGGTAGTGCTTTGTGGTATAGAATGTTTTTTATAAGCAATATAATTTGTTACAAAACAACATATATTACTTTTGCCACGTTGGGAAGTATAGTTGTTTGCCCAGGATTGAATTTTTTATTTTGTTGACTTTGTAGTCCTAATCTACAAAACCTTCTGTCGTGCTACTTTTGAAACAAAAATACGAAGGTTTTGGTGTATGTAGAAGTGGGAGATTAGTATTTTTTGAACGATAATATGATAACTCAGGTCCTAAACAACATTTGTCTGGTCCAGATTCCCTTGGATGTAATTTGTTGGTTTAGATTGTTCTACTTTAATTGACTATGAACGCAAAAAGAAAACAATCCTAGATTAAACTGTTTAGAGAAGACATGCCACACTTAAAATGGAAAGGAGGGGAAAGGGGGTGGGAAAGGATAAATTGGGAGTTCGAGATTTGCAGATACTAACTAATATATATAAAATAGATAAACAACAAATTTATACTATATTCAATATCTTGTAGTAATATGGTGAAAAAGAACATGAAAATGAATATATGTATGTCCGTGTATGACTGAAGCATTATGCTGTACACCAGAAATTGACACAACATTGTAAGCTGACTATACTTGAATAAAATATATATATTCAACAAATACAAAAAAATAAAATGGAAAGGAGCAATATCTTCTATTCCTACTCTATAAAAATCCAGACTTATTTGTCATTTGTTCTTTAGAAATGATGGTCTAATGAGTATAACACTTAAATGGTAATATATTTACTTCTATTCATTTTCAAAAGCAAGGCTCTGATGGAACATTTGTGTTTCTAATTTTTTTCCTCTCTGGCATATAATCAGCTTGCTCTTTTCCAAATGACATTTTGTTTCTGGGCTTTGCTATAATGCTAATAATCTTACTCATTTCCTTGTTAGATTCATTAACTTACTCTGAGCCATAGCAATGTTTTAAGTGTTGTATCAAAATCCAAACTTAAATGAAACTGTTTATTAATTTTGTAATATAATGTTATCATTTAATTTGTGCCACAAATTAGTGTTCTTTGTCTTCTTTTATTCACTTCCCTTTATTTGATAATATTCTCAATCAAGTCAAATTTGAATATGCACAAATAGAATTTCTATGAATTACCTTTCTATCAGAACTGGGTAAATGGCAATGCCAAAGTAGAAGACACTGATCATATTTCAGTTACTGAATGAATTTTTCAAAATGTTTTACACACTGAGAGCATTTCCATATGCCATAAAAACTGAATGTTAGAATTTTTATATAGAAAAACATCTGTATATCTGAAATAAGCTTCTTTATTTTCTATGGTTAACATGAAATGCTACACTGTTACAATCACAAAAGGGAAATATTAAATGACACCTGACCCCTTCTAATTTCTGTATGTGAAATTAATAAAAGTATTCTTTTATTTTAAACATCAACCAGATCTAAATCTAATGGCCAGAACCTTAATAACAACTGTATTTTCAATCACACTGGATATTTTTCCATATATAAAACTATATTAATAAACATGTAGTCTTAGAAACAATTTTTAAAATTTTATCCAAGTTTTATCTTATTTGTCATTCTAATTTGGAGAATGGATGGTATTACATATGTAACTAACTCATTAATACAAAACTTCATAACTCCATGTAGCTTCAATAAAAAAAAAAAAAACATTCTGGAAAAGGAAAAACTATGGAGACAAAAGATCAGTGGTTGCCAGGGTCAGGGGAAGGGGGTGATATAAATGCAGAGCACAGAGGATTTTAGGGCAGATAAAATATTCTACATAATATTATAATAATGCATATATGTCATAGTACTTTTGTCCAAACACATAGAATATACAGCACCAAAAGTAAACTCTAAGGTGAACTATGGACTTTGGGTGGTTATGATGTGTCAATGTAGGTTCATCCTTGGTAATAAGTGTCCCATTCTGGTGAGGGGTGGCTATACATGTGTATGGGCAAAGGGTATATGAAAAATTTCTATACCTCCCTTTCAATTTTGTTGTAAACTTAAAATTGCTCTAGAAATTTAAAAATCTTTAATAAAAATATTTACAATTATCTTTAAGTAGCTTTTAAAGCTCAATTTTAAAAATTTGAAGGAATGCATGTCCCATACCCTGTTTATTTCCTATCAAACATTGTATTATCAAGGTAGTCACACAAGTGACTGAGAAAAATAGAATTTTTCCTAAACTCCATGCCATCTCTCACTTTCTGCAATATTCATTTCATCAAGCCCAACTACTTTTAGTAGTCAAACAAACTCATAGAAATAAACAAACAAATTCATAGAAAAAGAGATCAGATTTGCAGTTACCAGAAGCTGGGAAGGGTGAACTGGATGAAGGTGGCCAAAAGGTACAAACTCCTAGTTAAAGGATACCAGCAATGTAATGTGCAACATGATAAATATAATTAACACTACTGTGTATTATATATGAAAGTTGTTAAGAGAGTAAATTCTAAGAATTCTCATCACAAGGACAAAACTTTTTTTTTCTATTTTAAAATTTGTCATCTATTTGAGATGATGGATGTTCACTAAACCTACTGTGGTAATCATTTTACATGTTTGTAAGTCAAATCACTGTGCTGTACACTTTAAATTTATACAGGGCTTTATGTCAATTATATCTCATTAAACTGGAAGAAAAAAGTTAATTGCAAAAACAAGTTTTAATATTTCTTAAAATCTGCCTATTTTCTCTCATTTCTTTTATACCTACCATAGTTTCATTTTTTTCTCACTTGAGCTACTCTGTTACTTCCTTTTTTCACCAGCTTAAGTCTGTTCCGAATACATCAATTACAGCGCTAATAAGATATTACTTCAATGTGGACAGCACTTTAGTAGACTCCTACCATCCACAGGATGAAAGTCCATGCTCCTAAGTATAATGTACAAAGCTACTGGTAATCAGGCTACTCCTGTTTATCCTTCTTATGGTAGAAATCTAATTCTAACATAGCCTGCTTTTTATCCAACAAATATTTCTTGAATGGTATTTTGCTGAGTATCTTCTTCTTTAAATTACCTATTCATGTACTTTGCCCAGTATTCACTGATTTTTTAAATTCATAAATGTTCATGTTATTATACTAAATGATTTTTCTTCACCTATTGAAAAAACATTCATCAGCATTAATATATTTTTACATAATAAATTCTTTAAAAATTTATGTTGTCATCAATTTAAGACAGACCAAAATTTCTGTGATCCCACTTCATCTAAAATTGCGTTTTCAGTAGTATTACTGACTCACAGTGGCTACACCAGGAAGATTCAGAGTAAGGGAGAGGCAAAATCTTCTCCTTGGACTTCAGAAGCCAACCCCAGTGATTCATATACCATCCATCCTTGTCTTTCACCAATTAACATTCATATTATCTTCATTTACCACCATCTCTGTACTTTTCTGTTTCTTTTAACAGTCTTTATTTTAAAGTCTACTTAGTCTGATATAAATATTACTCCAGCTTTCTCTTGATTTCCATTTGCATGGAATACCTTGTTCTATCCCCTCACTTTCAGTCTGTATGTGTCTTCTAGATCTGAAATGGGTCTCTTGTAGGCAGTATATATATACAAGTCTTGCTTTTGTATCCATTCAACCATTGTATGTATTTTGGTTGGAGCATTTAATCCGTTTACACTTACAGTAATTATTGATTGTATGTTCTTATTGTCATTTTGTTAATTGTTTCGGATTTATTTTTCTAAGTCTTTTTTTCCCCTTTTGTTCTTTTGTTCTCGTCTCTTATGATTTGGTGACTATCTTTAGTGTTATGTTTGGATTACTTTTTCTTTTTTGTGTGTATATCTATTATAGATTTTTGGTTTGCAGTTACCATGAGGTTTTGGTATAGTAGTGTGTGTGTGTGTGTGTGTGTATATATATATATATATATATATAAAATATATATATAAAATTGCTTTAAGTTGCTGATCTCTTAAATTCAAATGCATTTTAAATACCTTGCATTTGTACTCTCCTCCCCTCATGATTACTGGTTTGATATCATATTTTACATTTAATTGTTTTGTGTGCCCCTTAACTGCTTATTGTGGATACAGATGATGATTACGACTTTTGTCTTTTAACTTTCCTTCCAGTTTGTGTGTGGATGATTGCCTACTTTTACTGTATGCTTGCCTTTACCAGTGAGATTTTCCATTTCATAGTTTTGTTTCTAGTTGTGGCCTTTTCTTTTCTGCTTAGAGAAGTTCCTTTCGCATTTGTTGTAAAGCCATTTTGATGGTGCTGAATTCTTTTAGTTTTTCTTGTAAAGCATTTTATTTCTCCATTAAATTTGAATGAGAGTCCTGCTGGTTAAAGTACTCTTGGTTGTACATTTTTCCCTTTCATCACTTTAAATATATCATGCTACTCCCTTCTGACCTGAAGAGTTTCTGCTAAAAAATCAGCTGATAGTCTTCTAAGAGTTCCCCTGTGTGTTATTTGTTGCTTTTCCCTTGTTGCATTTAACATTCTCTCTTTATCTTTAATTTCTGTCAATTTAGTTATAATATGTCTAGATGTGCTTCCTTTAGGGTTAATCCTGTATGAGACTTTGTGCTTCCTAGACTTGGATGACTGGTTTCCCAAGTTAGAGAAATATTCAGCTATTATCTCATCAAATATTTTCTCAGGCTTTCTCTCTCTATTCTCCTTCTGAGATCCATATAATGTGAATATCAGTGTACTTGATGTCATCCCAGAGGTCTCTTAAACTGTTCTAATTTCCTTTTACTCTTTTTTTTTCTGTTCTGCAGTAGTGATTTCCACTACTGTCCTCTAGCTCATTGATCCATTTTTCTGCCTCATTTAGTTTACTATTGTTTCCTTCTAGTATATTTTTTTATTTCAGTTATTGTGTTCTTTAACTCTATTTGGTTGTTCTTTATATTTCCTAACTTTTGGGGGTGAGGGTATAGCTCAAGCGGTACAGTGCATGCTTAGCATACACAAGGTCCTAGGTTCAATTCCCAGTACCTCCTCTAAAAAAAATAAATAAATAAACCTAATTATTTCCTAACTTTCTGTTAAAGACATAACTTCTTGCTCTGTGCATCCATTCTCCTCTCAAGCTCTCTGATCATCTTTACAGTCACTACTCTGAACTATTTTTCAGGTAAATTGCCTATTTCCACATAACTTAGTTCTTCTTCTGGGGTTTTATCTTATTTCTTTACCTGGAACATATTCCTCTACCACCTCATTTTATCTAAATTTCTTTTTTTATTTTTATGAATGTGGTAGGTTAATTATGTTTCTCAACTTTGGAGAAGTGGTCCTCTGTAGGAGACATCCTATGCATCCCAGCAGTGCATTCCCCTCTTGTCACCAATGGCCAGGGCCAGCTAGTCCCAGGGTAGAGTCTGGCCAGTGTTTGTGGACTTGTTCCAGAGGCTGTAGGATCACAGTTTTCCTGCTTCTTGTGTCTGCCCCCTGTTGGGTGAGGCTTATGCAGGTTCCTGGTAAGAGGGGCAAGTACCAGTAGGTGGATCAGGATCCTGCCCCTCTGGTGGGTAGGGCCATGTCTAGAGGCAGCTGTGGGCTCAGGAAGTCTTTAGGCAGCCCTTCTGCCAATGGGTAGGGCTGTGTTCCCGCCCAGTTAGTCATCTGGCCTGAGGCGTCCCAGCACTGGAGCCTACAGGCTGATGGGTGGGGCCAGGCCTTGGTGCTAATGACCCAAGCAAGATGTCAGCCTCAAGGAGAGTTCATGCAAATGAATACTTCCCTTATGTCTGCCACCAGCTTTTATGTCCCAGGGTGAGGCACAGCCACCACCTTACATCCCCAGGAAAGCCTCCAACACCAGCAGGTATGTCTGGCCCAGGTTGCTATGAAGTTACTGCTTTATCCTTGGTCCTGGTGCACATGAGATTTTTTGTGTGCTCTTTAAGAGTGAAGTCTCTGTTTTCCCCAGTCCTGCGGTGCTCCAGCAGTTAAGACCTGCTGGCCATCCAAAGCCAAATGTTCTGTGGGTTCCTCTTCCTGATGACAGATTCACAGGTTGAGGAGCCTGGCTTGGGACTCAGAACTCTCCCACTCATGTGGAAGAATCTCTGGAGTATAATTACTTTCCATATTCTCCAGTTTGTGAGTCACCCACCCAGGGAATATGGGATTTTATTATATTGCGAGTACACTCCTCCTACCATCTCATTGTGGTTCCTTCTTTATGTCTTTAAATGTAAAAGATTTTTGGTAGGTTCCAGTCTTTTTTATCTATGGTTGTTCAGAAGTTAGTTGTGATTTTATATTCATGAGAGGAGGTAAGCTCAAGGTCCTTCTATTCTGCTATCTTAATCCAGTAATCTCTCTGATAAAGGCACTTTCAAAACTACATGTTTTGACTTTAAACAGCCTCCTTGCAATGAAAGATTAAATAGATTACCACATTTTTCGTTGCACCCAATCTCCACCCTACCCTTTTGTTATATTTTTCTCTTCAGACCATCAAAGCTTACATTCATATTTTATTCATTTGTATTTTGTAACAGTAATTCCTAGTTGCTAGAGTTCCACATTTATTTTTTAAATAGAATAAAGATACTACATTATAGGTATTTAAGATTAAATAAGAATTATACAGAAATCCCTTATAAACTGTAAACAGCTAGAGAAATATCTATTCTAATATATTAATACTTCTCAACATTCTTTCTCTGAATTCTCATCCTGACAAAAAAGGCCTACTTACTGTGCCTCTAGAAGGTAGTTTTCTCCTACTACTGATGCATAAATTGTTACCCCTACCCAGAATGCCAACACTCTATCTAAAACTATTTTTTAGTACCAAGACCAAGTTTATCCCTTTCCCTTAAGTCTTTACAGAGCCTTCCAACCTGCAGTGACATTGTCATCTGCAGCTGTACAGCATTAACATATTAAGTCACTAGGCAATAAGAATTACTCTTATATTGTTCTACTGGATAGTTATTTGCTTTTTACACTAATAGAATTTTCCTTCTTATTCACTGTCTTTCATACTAAACTGTAAGCTCCTTGAGAGAAAAATCTAAGTATTAGATTTTTGTCCCCATACTCCCTTCTGTTTTACGCATACTGGTGTCACCAGTGTATTCATTTCATAAGCTTCCAGAGACCAGGGAATATAAATGTGCAACATAGTTGTGGTATAACAGAGTTAAAAGTTAATTTAGTAGACATTTAACTGAACTTTGCCTCAGAGACTGCCAGTGTTCAAAAAATAAAATGAATTACATAAATTAAAATGAACATAATCTACAAAGTATAAAATATATATATATAAATGTATATATGCAATATAGTTCAATATGTCAACATTAAGGAGTTAATTCTTGGTTCTTTATATTAAGAATCAGTACTAAGAAGATGAAGATAATCTTTATAAACATATAATATTACAGGTTTATGTGATAAATGTAGATGGGTTTGGAATACTGGCTTGAGATAAATAAACACTGACTCTAAAACACATTAGTTAATTTTAAAAAGAAATCCATTTTACTTTCATTTTATATCTTGTTTTCCTTATAAAAATTGATCAAAATTCCTTTAATTAGTTTATTTAAATTTTCACTTGTTTTAAGTAAATGAAAGCTTACACAGTGATATTGATGATAATAAGTTTTCTTTGACCAAGAAAAACATCATTCCAATAGCAAGTTTCCCATGTTAAAATCCCACCTGAAAATTGTATGTCAACTGACAAGACATAATATTTTAGTTTTTAACCTTTTGGTTTTAATAGTATTATACAACTTTATTACAACGCAAATACAATCAGTTATAGGTAGAGTAACTATGGCACACGCCTGCAGTTACATTTGGTGTTCTTGGAATATATGGGTCCAAGGAACAAGAAGCTACTGCTTCATTGCCAAGAAGTCAAGTTTAATTTGCTTCCTTTTTCCCTCCCTCTACAACTGGCCAAAATACAAATTCCACTGCAAATGCAACAACCAGCAAATACAGATGCCATCATAAACACATAATGCTGCCAAGTAGGAAACCCTACATTGACGAATAACAGAACTCCCCATGGCAAGTGGAAGATATTCTGGGCAGCATATTTCAGGTCACAAAGCTGTATTACAAATAAAATGCATGCATCCCTTGTAACTAAAAAATACTTGGGTTCTTTTTTTAAACACTGGCATTTATTATCACTCAATGGGTAATTTTTCTGTCTGGGTTCATACTTTAAGTGGTTTGATAAATTTTATAAATCTTTCATTCTGAACTTCTGCAACACATAATTGCTGTCAAGGAGATCCTGATGTGCCTTAAATAAAGTTTGCCTAACTCAGTTAAAAAAAAACACACACACACACAAAGAGTTTTCAAACTTTGCCTAATATTCATAGTCTGATAACCTACTTTGACTGTTAGTTTAATAACTGAATGACTCTCCTCACCGACTTCAGTTAGTTTGGAGACAAAATGTGAATTCAACAAATACTTACAAGCACCTACTATGGCATGATATGTGTTAGATGCTGTAGGGAGAGGAAATTAAAAATAAAACCTCTACTCTGCAGTAGAGTAGATCCATTTTTTTTCTGGATAAGTGTAGAAATCACCTACACAGGACTCTAATAAATCAAAGCAGCATTTCAATAGAAAATCGGGTCCCTTGTGGGATGTTATAAGAAATATCATTTGCCCACAGCTGCCCCAAATTCTGAACTCCTCAAAGCAAACATTCCGAGCATTACATATCGATAGACACAAAAACTAGAAGAGAAAAGAATCTTAAAGCGCAGATAAGATAGAGTCTCATGACCTCCCCAAATAGCTTTGACTTGAAATCCAAAATATTTTGCATTCAATTTCATGAAATTTTCCCCCATCACATTCACTATGAAATGTCAATGCTGAGGGGTGACATCACCAAGATGGAAAAGTAGGAGACCCCAGCTTCCATCTGTCAACAAAGATCAACAATTAGACAGCTATCCATGAACAAAGTCAGCTCTGGGAGAATTCAGGAGTCCACTTAAGAAACTTCAGTAACAAGGTGGGGACCTGAGAATAACCAGACAAAAAGTAAAGGAAGAACAGCTTTTTTGCCTACCCTATCCCCCTAGGCTAGCACTGCTCCTTGACAAGATGGAACTCCCCGGCTAGAAAGAGCTCCCCTTGCAGTGAGTGATCAGATGCCCCAACCTTTCATGGCACTGCGTGAAGAATCCACTTCAGTTTCACCCCACCCAGAAAATGGCAAAGCTGAGACATACAGATATGGCTAGGAATAAGGAAAAACGGCAGGGGCTACCAGTACCAGTCACAGAGTGAGAGTGACCATGGTTCCCAGTGATCTCCTCTACAGAGGACCCCAGAAGTTTTGCTACTGAGGAAATCAGCACAACCACAACAGACCCTACAGATTTCACTGGTTTATGCCCCACAAGTTTTCACATTCACAGACACCAAACATCTTGAGTCCCTCTCTTCACTCCCTGCTTCCCTCCCTACCAGAGCCTAGGATCTGCACTGGCACCCTGCCTCTGCAGCTTCATGAGTGCAAAACACCAGCCTGACCCCCTTGGCTGACCCCCCAATGCCATATACATCCTTGGGGCTAGCTCATGCAGCTGTGCACTTGCATACCTCTAGCCTGATTCCTGATGCACCAAACTTCACTGCCACGCATGCACCTGTGGCAAGACCCTGCAGCCACAGGAGTGCATGCTGATAGCCGGGGTCCCAAAACTGTCAGTGCACCCAGTTGGCTCCAGCCCTTGCTGCTTGCCCTGGCCCCCACCACTATGTGTGTATCTGCAGCCAGCACCTGTCATTACACAGGAATTTGTAACTGGCCCATAGAGCCACACAATCCTGGCTCTAGTCACCACCACTGCCTGCCTCGGTCCCTAGACACTGGACCTGGAAGCATGGTTGAAGAAACCTGCAGCCACTAAAGATCCCCCACAGCGCTCACCAGGGACCACATAATTGATGTTATGTACTCCAGTTGGCTGAGCCACTGAGACAGCATATTCCTCCTCAGGATCCAGAGTCACCACATGCACCCACACTTGCTACCCTGAACCACTAGACCTAGGGTCACATCATACACCAGATGCCCTGCCACACAAGTGAAGGTCTTTCCTTACTGAAGTCAGCCCATAAAGTCTGGAAGAGGTGACTACTTCTTCAAACGTGCAGACACCTATGCAAGCCTACTGGCATCATGACGACTCAGGAAAACATGACACCACCAAAGGAACAAAGTAAATTTTCAATAAATGAAGCCAAAGAAGTGGAGATCCAGAAATTGCCCAATAAAGAATTCGAAATCATTGTTATAAAGATATTCAGAGAGCTACAAGAGAACACAGATAAACAATTACTAAAATCAGGAAAACAATATAAGAACAAAATGAGAAGATCAACAAAGATATAGAAAACATAAAAAAGAACCAAAGGGAAATATTTAAACTAGAGAATATAATAACTGCACTGAAAAAGTCAATAAAAGCTTTAAGAGCAGACTGCACAAATGAAGCAGAAGAAAGAAACAGTGAATTCAAAGACAGATCATTTGAACTTATCCAGTCAGAGAAGAAAAAAGAAAAAAGAATGAAAAGAAACAAAGAAACCCTATGGGACTAATGGGACACCATTAAGAGAAACAATCTATGCATCATTCAAGTACCAGAAGGAGAAAGAAGGAGAAAGGAGAGTGTGATGCTGAAAGGGAAAAATTGCCAACAACAAATACTTTACCTGGCAAAGTTGTCCATGAGAAATGAGGTGAGACAAACACTTTTCCAGTGAACAAAGGCTCAGGGAGTTGATCACCACTAGACTTGCCTAATAAAAAATGCTGAAAGGAGTTCTTCAAGCTGAAACAAAAGGATGCTAATTAGTAATATAAAAACATATGAAAATATACAACATACTGGTGAAGTTTAGTATAAAGTCAGATTCAGAATAATACTATGATATGGTAGTGTGTTAGCTTCTTTACAATAAATGTTAAAGAAAAAAGTATTAAATATAGCTATAGTTCCTACAATTCATTAATAGATACACAATATAAAAAGATACAAATTGTGACATCAAAAACATAAAATGTGGAGAGAGAAGTAAAATTGTAGAGTTTTGTAAATATAATCAAAGTTCAGTTGTTAACAGCCTAAAATAGACTGCTATATCCATAAGATGTTCTATGTAAGCCTCAGGATAAACACAAAACAAAAACCTATAGTAGATACTCAAAACATAACAATAAGGTAATCAAAGTATACCACTATGGAAAACTATCAGTTTACAAAAGTAGACGGTAAGAGAGGAAGAAATGAACAAAGGAAACACAAAAGAGCCAGAAAACAGTTAAAAAGATGACAATAGTAAATCCCTAACTACCAATATTTTATTTAAGTGTAAATAGATTAAATTCTCCAGTCAAAAGACACAGAGTGAATAAGTGAATGAAACACATACACACACACACACGAGGCCCAACTATATGATGCCTAACAAAGACACACTTCAAGGACAAACATAGATTCAAGAAAAGAAATGGAAAAAAAAATGATGTAAATGAAACCCAAAATAGAGCAGAGGTAGGTAGCTACATTTATATCAGACAAAATAACTTTTACGTCAAAACTGTAAAAGGAAACTAAGAAGGTCATTATATAATGATAAAAGGGTCAATTCATCAAGAGGATATAACAACTGTAAATATATATGTACCTCACAGAGTACCTAAATATATTAAGCAAATGCTAACAGATCTGAAGGAAATAACAGCCAACAACACAATTAATAGTAGGGGACTTCGATACCCTACTTTTAATAATGGATATATATAATGGAAACAAAGTATCAATAAGGAAACATTGAACTTAAATTACACATTAGACCAAAAGGTCCTACATACAGAATGGAACAGTCCATCCAATAGCAGGAGAATACACATTCTTCTCAAGTGCACATGAAACATTCTCCAGAGTAGATCATATGTTAGATCACAAAACAAGTCTCAGAAAATTTAAAACACTGAAACCATAGCAGGTATCTCTTCTGACCATAATGATATGAAACTAGAAATCAGTAACAGAAGGAAAGTTGGAAAATTCACAAATACATGGAAATTAAACAACAAACTCCTAAAAAACAATGAGTCAACAATGAAATCAAAGAGAAATTAGAAAATGTATTGGAAACACCACATGCCAAAGTGTATGGGGTGCAGAAAAAGCAACACTAACAGGAACATTGATAGCAAAATGCTTACACTGCAAAAAGAAAGAACTCAAATAAATATCCTAGCTTTACACCTCAAGGAACTAGAAAAAGAAAAATAAACTCAGCTAAAAGTAATCAGAAGTAAACAGATAATAAAGATCAGTGCAGAAAACAATGAAATCAAGAATAGAAAAATAATAGAAAAGATTAATGAAACTAAGAGCTAGTTTTGTAAAAATAAATTTCATGAGCTTTTAGCTAGAATTACCAAGAAAAAAAAGGGAGAACCTAAATAAATAAAATTACAAATGAAAGAGGATACTACACAAACAAAAAGACTCATAAGAGACTACCATAAGCAATCATATACCAACAAATAGACAACCTAGAAAAAATGGATAAATTCCTAGAAATATAAACCTACCAAAACTGAATTGAGAAGAAATAAAAAATCCAAACAGACCAATTAAATCAGTAATCAAAAACTGCCCCACACATAAAAACCTAGAACCAGATGGCTTCACTGGGAAATTCTACCAAATATTTAAAGAATAATTAATGCCAATCTTTCTCAAGCTCTTCCCCAAAACTAAAGAGGACAAAACACTCCCGGACTTATTTTACAAAGCCAGTACTATCCTGATATCAAAGTCAGATTAGGATACCACAAGAAAAGAAAACTATAGACCAATATCTCTAATGAATATACATGCAAAAATTCTTAACAAAATGCTAGCAAAGCAAATTTGACAGCACATTGAAAGGAATATAGACCATAATCAAGAAAAATTTATCCCTGGGATGCAAGGATGCTTCAATATATGCAAATAATTCAATGTGACAAACAACATTAAGGAATGTAGAACTCAAATCATTTATCATCTTAATAAATGTAGAAAAAGCATTAAACAAAGTTCAAAACCCCTCCATGATAAAATTCTCAACTAATTAGATATAGAAGGAATATACTTCACATAATAAAAGCCATGTATGACAAATACACAGCTGACATCATACTTAACAGGGGAAGATGGAAAACTTTCCCACCAAGATCAGGAACAAGACAAAGATGCCCACTCTCACCACTCCTATTTAACATAGTACTGGAAGTCCTAGTCAGAGCAAACAGGTAAGAAAACAGAAATAAAAGGTATCCAAATGGAAAAAGAAGAAGTAAAACTGTTTTGTTTGCTGATAACATGATCTTGTAAACAGTAAACTCTAAAGACTCAAAAAAACTCATTGAACTAACAAATGATTTCAGTAAAATCAACACACAAAAATCAGTTTTGTTTCTACACACTGACAGTAAAATATCTGAATAAGAAATAAAGTTAACATTCCCATTTACAATAGCATCAAAAATAATAAAATACTTAGGAATAAATTTAACCAAGGAAGTGAAAGCTCTATAACACTGAAAATTTGATGAAAAAAGTTAAAAAATATACAAGTAAATGGGAGATATTGCATGCTTATGGATCAGAAGAGTTAATACTGTTAAAGTGTCTATACTTCTCAAAGCCTTCTATAGAGTCAATGTAGCCCCTATCAAAATTTCAATGGAATTTCTCACAGAAACAGAAAAAACAATCCCAAAATTCTTATGGAACCACAAAAGACCCTGATTAACCAAGTAATTCTTGAGAAAGAACAAAGCTGGAGACATTAACACCTGATTCTAAACTATATCACCAAGCTACAGTAATCAAAACAGTAAGGTAGTGGCATAAAAAACAGACACAAAAACCAATAAATTAGAATAGAGAGCTCTCAGAAATATATCCACACACATACAATCAACCAATATTGACAAGTAACCAAGAATATTCAATGGGGAAAGGACTAGTCTCTTTAATAAATCACACTGGGGAAACTGGATATCTATGTACAAAGAATAAAACTGGAACACTGTCATACTCCTCTCACAAAAATTAACTTGAAAATGGATTAAGGTCTTAAACATAGATAACTCCTAGAAGAAAACATAGTGAAAAAGCTCCTTGACATCAGTCTTGGCAATAATTTTTTTTGGCTATGACACCAAATGCACAAGCAACAAAAGCAAAAATCAACAAGTGAGACCACATCAAACTAAAAAGCTCTACAGCAAAAGAAATAATCAATAAAACTTAAAGGCAACCTAAGAAATGGGAGAAAATACATGCAAACCATGTATCTAAAAGGAGGTTCTTAACTAAATTATATATGGAACTCATTCAACTCAACAGCAAAGTAATAATAATAATAATAATAGTAATGGTAATAATAATAATAATAATCCATTTTAAAGATGGGCAAAGGACCTGAATAGACATTTTTCCAAAGAAGACATTCAAATGACCACCAAGCATTAAAAAGTACTCAATATCAATAATCAACAGAGAAATGCAAATCAAAACCACAAGATACCACCTCATACCTGTTAGAATGGCTCATTAAAAAGTTCAGAAATAACAAATGTAGAGAAGATATGGAGACAAAGGAACATTGGTTCATTGTTGGTGGCAATGTAAACTGAAACAACCACTATGAAAAACAATATGGAGATTACCTTAAAAAATTAAAAGCAGAACTACTATATGATCTAGCAATTCCACTTCTGGATATATAACCAAAAGAAATGAAACTACTATCTTGAAGAGATATCTGCACTCCTATGTTCAGGTGCAGCATTATTCATAATAGCCAAGACATGGAAACAACCTAAGTATCCACTGATGGATGAGTGGATAAAGAAAATGTGGTGTACATATATCTAAAGGAATATAATTCAGCCATAAAAAGAAGAAAAGCCTGCCTTTCGTGACAACATGGAGGGATCTAGACGGCATTATGCTAATTGAAATAAGTCAGATAAAGAAAGACAAATACCATATGATTTCACTTATATGTGGACTCTAAAAACATCAAACTCATGAAGAAACAGAGTACACTGATGGTTACCAGAGGTTGGGGGTTGGGAGAAATGGTAAGATGTTGGGCAAAGAATACAAACTTTTAATCATAAGATGAATAATTTCCAGGGATCTAATGTACAGTATGAATTATAGTTAACAATACTGTATTGTATACTTGAATGTTGCTATGTGAGTAAATCTTAAATGTTCTCACCATAACAACAACAGAACACAATAAAAAATGTTAAAAAAAAAAAAAAACAACAACAGGACAGTAATTATGTGAGGTGAAGGATACGTTAATTAATCTTTTTGTGGTAAACAATTTGCAATATATACATGTATCTAATCATTACACTGTATACCTTAAACTTATACAGTGTTATGTATCAACTATATTTCCATAAAATTGGAGGAAAAAAAGGAAAAGAAAGAAATGTCAACACTATTTAACACTGCCTAGTTGAAGAAGCCTATAGGCCTAAACATCTTACACTGTGTTTTCCCTTTGATTCAGTAATCCTATTCCTGGACATATATCCAGAGGAAACTTTAATTTGAAAAGATATATGCACCTTAGTGTTCGTAGCCACGCTATTTACAATAGCCAAGACAAACAACCTAAGTGTCCATTGACAAATGACTGGATAAAGAAGCTGTACTATACGTATACAATGGAATACTATTTGGCCATAAAAAAGAATAATATAATGCCATTTGAGCAAGATGGATGGACCTAGAGATTGTCATGCTGAGTGATGTAAGCCAGAAAGAGAAAGAAAATACCGTATGATATCACTTGTATGTGGAATCTAAAAAAATAACACAAATGAATTTATTTACAAAACAGAAACAGACTTATATACATAGAAAACAAATCTATGGTCACCAGGGGAAAAAGTGGGAGGGTGGAGGATGTGCAGATACTAATTACTATATATTAAATAGATAAATAACTAAGTCCTACTCTATAGCACAGAGAACTACATTCAATATCTTGTAATAGCCTATAATGAAAAAGAATATGAAAAGGAATATATATATATATACACAACTAAGTCACTATGCTGTATATGAGAAATTAACACAACATTGTAAACCAACTATAATTCAGTAAAAAATAAATGAAGAAAGAGAGAGAGAGAGAAAGAAAGGAAAGAAAGGAAAGAAAGAAAGGAAGGAAGGAAGGAAGGAAGGAAGGAAGGAAGGAAGGAAGGAAAGAAAGAAAGAAAGAAAGAAAGAAAGAAAGAAAGAAAGAAAGAAAGAAAGAAAGAAAGAAAGAAAGAAAGAAAGAGAAAGAAAAGAAAGAGAGAGAGAGAAAGAAAACGAACGATAGATATTTAGGGTTATGGAAAATTTTTAAAACATGTTCTTTTATATTTTTTCTACCAAGAAGTGTATTTCATGCCCACCTGAAAAACTGTAAGAAGCCAAATAAAAGGTTCTTTTCATTCACATTTTATTAGCATTTGAAAAACTTCACCTACTCGTATATTCAGATCTCTATAGCATCAATGCTTACTCAATGGCTACATCTTCTACAATTATACTTTTAAAATTCATTAAATATACAAAGATTAATGTTTACTGGATTTATGTATATATCCAGAATTCATTGCTTATATTAATATTTCCAGTAATTATTTTAGCTGATAATAGCATGTTAAAATTACCCAGTACCATTGAAGGTTTTAAAAGTTATAATTCCTCAATTTGATTTGTTAATCATTTCAAGAGAGCACATTATGTAAATTGCATAATGTGGAACTATTAAAAATAGTTTATTTTACATACAGCAACATTAAGAAAGTCAAATGTAAAGATATATAGAAAAATCCTATGATTATTATATTTAGCTTGATTTTGATTAAAATATTCGTCCCTTTTGTAGTTTAAAATAACATAAAATCAGCCTAGCAGTTTTTACATTTCAGAAGTTAAAAAATTTACTCTAGGTGGCGTACTTCTATAAGCTTGTAGAAGGAAAAGAATACAACTGAAAATCAAGCTTTTTTCGTAATTTCTAATCAATGACTGTCAAAATTAAGAATTCAAAAACTAGTCCAATGGTATGAAATTTGTTAATAGAAAATTAAGTTTAAAGTTATTATGCTAACTTGGGATATAATTAACAATATAAAATACTCTGTTATGATCCTCTTTAGACTAGCAACTATTTCCTTGTATGAAAAACTTTAGATAAATCACACGCAGAAAAATAAAATACCTAGCAGTAACCTCCCCCATGGAAAAAGCCCAATATTGTGTTCAACTAATTTTACATCTTTAATTTGCTTTTTAAAACTCCCTCTCATTCTAATATTAAGACTGCATTTGTGCAAGCATCAGAGTTCTGACCCTGAGTGCCACTTGCGATGCTACTTACACCATGTCTATTTCCCAACTGCCATTACTTTTTTTTCCAGCCAGCATATATATCATGCTGTTTGAAGTTCTTTTTAGCAAGACAATTTTTACAGTTTTTCTTCAATCGTTTTTATCTTGAACCATACAACTTTGATTCCCTTAACAAGAACTGCAGTCGTATTAGAGTAATTTTTTTTTTAAGTCAAACTAGGGGAGGAGACATTGGGGAATTACCAGCCAATGGAGCTGTGTTGTCTCCAGTTCTGTCTGTCATACTGAGTATGACATATAGACCTGTAGGCCAGTATAGTGAAATGGATCCAAGATCAGCTGTCATTTTGAGTCCAACTTTTGAAACTACTCTATAGTTACCACTCTGTAGAGCTTCAAATTGATTTTAAATTGATATATTTTTGTACACACAATTACCTAGAATTTTTAAAGAACATGCTTTTTGGTAGACCAACTCTTTTGGTTATTCCTCTGACAGTCACATTTTTACATAATTCTTATCCATGATCTCATGTAATATTTAAGTTGCCTAAAAAGGAACTGAATTCACAGTTAAGGGAAATTCTTAATAGTTTATCTCTCAGGTTCATGAGGCATAAGCTCAGATTTCTTCAAAGTTACTGTCTACTCTACTTGGAAATGTTCATTATCATTTGGACATCTGCAAGTAAATATTTCTCTATTAATGACTTATTTGCTAAGTACTTGTCTCCAAGTTTGTTTTGGTGGCAGCAGTTTGCTGAGGTAGAGGAATTTTTCTAGGACCTAAAGACTTGAAAATGAGTTGTACATTCTTATGTTTGTTTTCTTATGTTAAATAGTAGAGATGTAATTGATATTATTGGAATTCAGTCATTTGTGGCTGAAATGGTTTGTTGCAAATGCTATTTCGTTTGTTTATTTGTTTTGGAGAGGGAGTAAGTAGGTTTATTTACTTATTTTTTTAGTGGAGGTACTGAGGATTGAACCAAGGACCTAATGCATGCTAGGGATGCACTCTACCACTTAGCTACACCTTCCTCCTTGTTACAATATGCTTCTTATTGAAATTTGGGCATCAAAATTTCTAATTACTATTTAGGTTTTATATCAATACACAATGAATATAGAATAAAGGATTTGATTTATTCTTGCTTTCTACCATGTGTACTGTAATGCAAAGCTCATACATTCTATACCCCATTGTGATTATTACAATTAGGTGCAAAGTGAAATATAATGAGGTGCAAAGTAAAATACGTATACAGAAATGGAGAGATGTGTATATGAACGTCTGTGTACGTGTATTTAAATTCCATGCTAGAAGCTGGAAAAACAATAGTAGACAAAAAAAAAAAAAATTGCCTCTGACCCCATGTAATTAAAGAATCTACTGGAGGAGATAATCACCTGAAAATATAATTAAAGTGACACATGTTCCAAGTGAAAGTTACAAGATAATATAAAATATATGACAAACTGTTTTCCACAGTGACTGAATATATGCTCCCCTTAATCATCAGCACATAGGATTATGGGTGTTTTATTTATTTTAGCCATTCCAATACGTTTCAGTGGTATCTCATTATAACTTCAATTTTCACTTCTCTATTAATAGCTATTTATGCTGAACATATTTTCATGTGCCACCACTACAGCCTCTTCTTTGAAGTGTCTATTCAAGCCTTTTGCCCATTTTCTACTTGGATTGTTTTCTTACTATTGAATTTTGAAAGTTCTTAATATATTCTGGATTCAAGTCCTTTACTGAGTATCTGTTTGCAAATATTTTGTCCATGGCTTGTCTTTCCATTCCTTTAACATGATCTTTCTCAGAATTTTAAAAGAATGTATTTTTCACAGAAAAGTCCAATTTATTCATATTTTTTAAAAAAGATTACACCTTGTTGTCACTTGAAGAATTCTGGCCTACCTGTAGGTCAAAGAGATTTCTTCCTGTTTTTTTTTTTTTTCCCTAAAAATTTTAGTCTTACATATTGTCTTTAGATCCATGACCCATTTTGAATTAATATTTTTATAAGATGGTAGGTCTAGGTTGAGGGATTTTTGATATAAATTTCCAATTGTTCCAGCACCATTTGTTGAATACCAATTGTCCCAGCACAGTTCCTCCATTGAATTGCTGATGTACCATTCCCCAAAATTAGTTGCCATATTGGTGTGAATCAATTCTGGACTCTGTATTTTGTTCCATTGCTCTATGTGTCTATTACTTTGACAAAACCACACAATCAATGCCACACTGTACTGTTTACTGTAGTAGCCATATAGTCTTAAGTATCTTGCAGTCTCATTCCTTCCATATTATCTTCATTTCCAAAATTGTGCAGGATGTTCTGGTTCCTTTGCCTTTTCATATAAATTTTAGAAAATTTGTCTATCTGCAAAGAATCCTTCTGGGATTTTGACAGAAATTGTATTAAATCCATTGATCCTTTGGGGAAAACAGACATCTTTATCAAGTTGTCTCCCAGTCCATGAATATGGTATGTCTCTCCATTTGTTTGGGTCTTCTTTCTTTCACTAGAATTTGTAGTTTTCAGCAAACATATCCCTTAAGTTTTTAAAAATTTATACTTAGTATTTTCCACAATTCTAAATATAAGTGGTAATAGTGTTTATTGTTAGCATATAAAAATACAATTTCTGTTGACCTTACATTATTCTGTGATCTTGCTAAAGTTACTTATTATCAGGATGTTCTTGGAGGCTTCCTGGGATTTGTTATGTAGACGATCAGATTTTCTATGTAAGTTTTGCAGATTTTTTTTTTTAATCAGACTGAGGTGGTTTCCTTCTATTGCTATTAGTTTTTTTTTCTTTTCACCATAAATGGGTGTTGATTATGTCAAATGCTTTTTCTCATATCAACTGATATGATCAAATGGTTTTTCTCATTTTCTCCTTAATATGATGAATTACATTAACCAATTTTCAAATGTTAAAGCAGCCTTGCATATCTGGAATAAACCCCAACAGGCTGTGGGAACAACTCAAATGTCTTTCCATGGTGAATGGATTACCAGACTGTGATACATCCATACAATAGAATACTACTTAGCCATACAAAGAAACATACTATTGACACATACAACTACAATGATCGAGCTAAAGGGCAATATGCTGAGCAAAAGAAGCCAGTCTCAAAGGGTTAGATATTGCATGACTACACTGGTAAAATATTCTGACAGTGACAAAATTATAGTGACAGAGAAAAAATCAATGGACAGTAGGCATTAAGGTTAGATGAGGATGTAGCAAGCAAGAAGTTCCTGTGATACATACTCTATATCCTGATTGCGGTGATGGTAACATGAATCTACACATGTAACACTTCATGAACAGAAAAAGAGAGAGAGAGCATGTAAAAACTGTGAAATCTAAATGAAGTCTGTACCTGAGTTAATAGTATTGCTGCAATGTCAATTTCCTGGTTTGACAATGTATTAAGATTACACAAGACAGTAAGGAGAAGCTGGTACGTGGGAACTCTGCATTGTTTTTGCAGCTTCTTCTAAGTATTAAAAGTATTTTTAAACAAAAGATTATTTTTAAAATACAGTAGGAAAAATAAGAGGGGCCTGACCGCTGAAAGATGTATCAAGGAAAGCTTTGTTTTAAACAGAAGGAATAGAGTACCAAATTTGTGGGAAAAGGAAGCATAGTAACCCCATCGAATTTAAGTATAGCTAAAATCAGAAACAAAGGGGGAGAGTTGAAGACAGTTCACCATTAAAAATATCTGAACCTTCCTTCTGGTTCTGATACTATATAGAACCTGATAGGTCATGTTTAAAGCAACAAATGGGAAACAACTGAAGAGTTTTAAAGAAGGGGAAGGATGAAAAGGCATTATTAGTGATGTTATGTCACCTAACTGCAGTGGAGAATGGACTAGGGGGAAGTGAAGATGCTATCTGGCCACTGTTGTAGTCCAGGAGTCAAGCAATGGCAGCTGCTTGACAACAGAAAGTGGAGAAAAATTGATAGACTTGAGGTGTATAATAGAGCACAAAATAGATGGAATATAGTCATGATTTAAAAGACTGAAAATGTCCATTAGATTGGTGACATGGGACTAAACTATTTAAAAGAAATAATGCAGGAGGTGGGGGGAATGCCAGACTAGAGCAATTTAAAGGCTGAGAAAACAAACATGAGTTTAGACAAGTGAGGAAATTTGGCTGTAAAAAAGAGAGAAATGGGTAGTAGCTGGAGGGAGGGCTGTGAGAAAGAGGGAAGATTTTTTTTTTAAGGGAGTGTTTAATCATGATTTTAATAAATATTTTTAAGTGAAAAGGGAAAAATTAGGGAACAAGCTGAGCATATTTTAGTCTTAACAGGAAGAATCTGGTTGAAACAATAAAAAAGAGAAGAGATAATGAAGAAAAGAGATGACATTTGCGGTAAGTCAGGACACTCCACAGTAGTAGAGAGTATGGCAAATTCATGAAACCGAAGTATGGTTAAAGCATAAAAAATGAGAGTGACAGTGGTGGGAAATAGCTCATAAAAAAGTAGGGCTAACTTTCTTCTACTGTAAGAGGAAAAGAGGTGAAGCTAGGTACAAGAATGTCTGATACTGGGTATGTTTTATCTGATGACTTCTTTTTCTCTGTGAAATAGTAAAAGAGCTATATTAAGTCAACTAGAGCTGCTGTAATAAAGTACACAGAGGACAGCATGTCTTAAAACAACAGAAATTTATTTCATCACAGTTCTAAAGGTCAGAAGTCCAAGATCAAGGCATCAGCAGGGATGGTTTCTTCAGATGAGTCACTCCTTGGCTTGTAGATGGACATCTTCTTTTTGTCTTCCCATGATCCTTCCTCTGTATGTCTGTGTCCTTATCTCTCCTTACAAAAATATTACTCATATTGGATTAGGGCTCACCCATATGACCTAATTGTACTCAATGATCACTTTAAAGACTCTACCTCCAAATAAAGTCACATTCAGAGATACAAGTTAGGACTTCAAATATGAAATCTGGGAGACAATTCAGCCTGTAACAAGAGGTTACTTGCCAAGACTGAGAAAGGAGATAGGATAAATCAGAGGCTCAGAATAAACGAGGTTTGAAATAGTCCTAAATAGTTTAAAATAGTTCTCACATTGACTATAAATGAAGCAACATCTTTAATAGTAATTTAGTTTAAATTCAATTAAATGAAAAATGAAATTCTGACTTTATTATTCCATTAAAAAATGTTTTACAAGCCTAAAAATCTGAATTCTAATCCTTACTCTGCTAACAAGCAATGTTCCTTGGATATATCTGGCTCTGATTTTGGTCACACTAACAGGACAGACATGCATTTCTGAGAATCTCAATACCTCATCTCAAAATGGAGTACAACTAAATCTCTCTGATGTTCCTTCTAAACTCCTATAATTCTTTTAAGTAAAATGAAGTTACTTTGAGATTAAATGGGTCATGGCATTAGGAAAAAAAAAGATTCTTTGAAATATTTGCTAATAAAAATGTATGCTTCTAACATACTAAAACATTAATTTTCTGCTTCTTTTTTTTCTGTATCCTCCTCTGTTTCCAAGTCAATGTTATCCTCATGATTGAGGCTGTTCTAAATATGCGTTTTTCTCACCTCTGTTGGCTTAAATACTAGGCACTGAGTTGCAACGATACTACTTCTTTTGTTATATGTAATTATCCACTTAACTTTAAATCATTACATTCTGAAATAGCATTCCTAGCATGTCTAAAATAAGAGTTTTACATGTTAAAAAAAAAATGTTGAATAGTGGAACTAATAGTCAGAAACATATGTGGCTAAAGTAATAGAAAATCCAAACAATGGCTTAACAATCAAGTGTTTATTTTGCTTACGTAGTAAGTGCAGAAACTAGCAATTGCTCTTGTTAATTCAGGTATTCAACAATGTTATCAGAGACCCAGGCTCCCCTAATCTTTCTATGGAACCATCTTTGAAATGTAGCTTTCATTCTCATATTTGCTATTTCATGGTTGTAAGATGGCTATTGACCTTCAGACATGCTGTTGACATTTACAGCCAGAAGAGGCAAAAAGTGTCCCCTACAAAGCTTTGACAACAGGTTTCTGTTTATTTCGTTAGCCCTAATTAGGTTACATATCCATACTTTGGATTATCTGCACTTTCCAATATGGTGTCCATGAGTCACATGCAGCTATTAAAATTAAAATTAAATTAAAAATTCAGTTTCTCAGTTGTCTTGGTTACATTTCAAGTGCTCAACAGCCACATACAGCTAGTGGCTGCCATATTAGGCAGCACATATATGGAATATTTTCTTCAGTGCAAAAAGTTCTGTCTTAGCATAACACAGACCATAGAAATGAAACCACTTCAGTTTTAGAACAATCATGACACTACCCCTAGGGTTGGGGTAAGGTCCTAAACTCCTGGAAGAACAGGGATTATGCTCCTATCTGAACAATAGACGATACTGTTAATAAGGAAGGAGGTAAAAGCGGTTGGGTAGGCAACTGTTGACCACAATGAAGTTATCAGTATACTTAAATTGAGGTTTATAAATTATCACACATTAACAATGTACTTATAAATAAAAAATTCCTGGCAAGGAGGTTATTAAAATTATAAAAAATAAAGTGAAACTTACGGCTGATGTTAAATTACTTACTACACAAATACTGCTAAACACTATTCTAGTGACTCATGGGGAGAGATTAAAGGGAAGAGAGGTAATGGAATAATACGCAGGCACTATTTTCTTTAGAGCAAAAAAATCTGAAGCGGCTGATTACGTTGAAAATGGTTACTAAATTCATGGGCAAAAACAGTGTATCTTATGGTAACAAAGACTAGCTGATAAGAACTATCTTCATATGGAGAGTTATTTCACATCTGCTCATTACTCATGGCAGAATAAAATGAAAAAACCTGCAAAATGAAATAATTAGACTAGATGTGGAGAATAATTTATTAACAATTATTCAAAAGGCTAAAAAGCTGATACTGACAGTTTTCTTCCTTAAGATTTCCAGGTTATCAATTTTTCCATGATCCCCATTTGCCCAAATCCAGCAATGACAAGCATGCCGGAGTTTCTGTATAATGCTGGTAATAAATGAATGAATGAATGAACACATAAATAAATAAATAAATAAATAAATAAATAAATAAATAAATAAATAAATAAATAAATAATAGTTATATATATGTAATTTATATATGTATAAATTACAAACTACAATTAACAGTATCTGCCCTGAATGAATAACTGCTTATTTTAAAAACTGATTCATGTCTGAATAAAGTCTTCAACTCTCAAAGTTTTTCCTATTCTATTGAACCATGCAAAATACTGCTAAAGGTAGTGTAATTGGTTGTACATTATGAAAAGAAAGAAGAAATTCTAATTATCACTAAGGAGGTAATAACAGAATTGTAAAACTTTTGCTTCTAAAGATAGTTAAGATTTTCTTATTTTTTCCTAAAGTAAAAATAACTCATACATGAACTCTAAACTATTTTATACATTAAAAAAAAAAAAATTATGTCTATAGCAAAGAAAAATTTTACAGGAAGTGCTGAAATTTGGAGAATGATATATTTTAAGCAAAATTTATCAGAGTAACATTACAGCACAAAAAATAATAGCCCACTGGAATGCAGAGCAAAATCCAACGTGACACTATAAAGAGAATCAAAATAATTCACCAGTATTTTGCTTCTGCCAGTTATATGTGCTATGTTATTTCCTGCCACAAATAAAAAGGCGTTAACTAGAAACTGAGTTCTAAAACAACATATTCATATTCACTATTTGATTATAACAAAAAGAATCTGAATTTTCATATGCAAGTTTAATACATCATCACAGTTTATTTAATAAGGTTATTTCTAGATCAGCTTATGGTTTAAAAGCAGTTATATATGTGTGATATGAAGAAAATGATGTACAATCAATAAGAATCTTATTAAACCTTTCTTCTATGGGCTTTTCCCCATCTTCCTGCTTAGCAGTAAATGGCATTTTTAGGTTTTATAAACACACTCTTTGCAACTGCCTTCTCAACAGAAAATCAGAATATAAACAGCACTGGGCATCTAGTAAGTAAGTCACAAACCAGTAGTTCATTTTTGCAGTTGTGAAATGTAACGTGAAAGAGTTTTTGAAACCTTAAGACTGGGTGATCTGCAGTGTTTCCAACATGTCTTCGACTGCCTTGAGAGAGTATTTGGTTTCCTTCTTACTTCGACCTGCAAACTAATTTTTTAAAAATGCAATTAGGCTCCATTTCAGTGGCAGGTTCAAAATCACAATCTTACCTTCAAATTGTTAATGAGAGTTAACATTATCTATTTTATCACAAGCATGAAATCAAATATGATCTTTTTCTTCAATAAAAAACAAAATTTGGGTTTTAAGGACATTTTCATTCAGGCTTCATCTTCAACTGAAGTATCAAAAATTTCCCCATAAAACTGGCCACTTTAAGGTTTAGTATGATAACCTATAAAAACATAAATTTAATTTTCAATCTTTCCTTTTCAGACTAGAAATCCTTTATGAAATGAAAAACATAATTTAGAAATGAAATTTATGTAGAAATGTGGACCATTTCTACTTGTGCGACCTCTAAACAAATTTTTACAACTTCAAACAAAGGTAAAATATATAATGTAAAGGACTTTTATTAATCATTTTTAAAGTCGCAAGATTCTTCTAAAATTATTTACAGTAGGTTGCAATTTTTAATTTTCCAGATTTATTAGTTGACCAAATAGTATGTTTCTGCAGCAAGGAGCTTTCAAATAAAACTCTAGGCTACATATTGAAATGATATAAATATGTTTCAAAGCATGCATTTCTATTAAGTCATAATTTATTTTGTAATATCAAACTGGGACTGGATTTTACAATGGAAATAAGACATAAGTGCATTAAATACTATCTTTGAATATTTAAAAGCAAATTTATGGTGTATTAAATTCAACACAGTGCATAATCAGTGGGGGAAACATTGCTGAATACCCCATGCTGATTTCAAAACGAGTTTTCTAAATAGACTGACAATTTCCATCATTTACCAGTTTAGCTTAACACTACAAATTTACTAGTAAGTAAGTGTTCCTTGTAAAGGCAGGGGAAGGTTTATTATATCTATATTATCTGTTTTTCCTCTGGTTAAAGTACTGATTAACATTTGCTTTTAGCAACATATAGTATTTTCAAGTTAAGATCTAAGCACTCAATACATTTTCAAGTGATTGATCTTTTCCTTCAAATACCAATGCTGTCTTAAGTACTTAATACTTGATTTATGATGTGTTCCTTCTCTTTTGTAATTAACTTAATTTGGCAAACTTCATGTGACCTGTTGAGAAAGATTAAGTGATCAAGCACAGGTAACATCATAGAAGCAATAGGCTTCAGGAATGGTAACCTGCCTCTGACCTCTCTGGCTGCAGCTTAACATTATGATTATCCTACTTCCTAAAACATTAGCTTCTGTGGTTAAATCTTGACTTGATAGAGTAAATAAAGGGGGTTTTTAGAGGAAGCCAAGGAAAGAGAAAAGTTTCTCCTAAGAATTAAGATCACTTTGCCTTTCATAAAATATTACTAATTTAAGGAATTCAAATGATGAACTTACAAGTCATAATTACAAAATATGGTAACAGCAACACATTCAAAACTTTGCCTTTACATAATTTGCCTTGGTGTGTACAGGATGTGGAGTGTGCTTATTACTCCTATTATCCAGTTGATAAATTAACTTTCACAAGGACTTACGAAGAACAGAAAGCCTTTCTTTTACCACTGCCTATCCAAAGTAAACAGGAATGGTCCTAATCACATACTTAAAGGTCTAATTCTAAGAAAAAGCTTTTGATGGATTGGGGGAGGGGGTAGAAAATAGGACATCACAAAGTAACACTTATTTTAACTTTTTAAACAGCAAAATAAAAGTGAAAAATTTTTGTAGAGATCAATCATAACAAGTATTTTAAAATACAGCATTTTTCTTGGTTTGTACTTAAATGTAATAAAAAAGTAACAAATATAAATTTGTAGTTTCTAAAATTAGCTAATTAAAAAAATCACCTCAGATTGTGTGTCAACACTACTGACAACCACTGCAATTTAGGATAAACCAAACTAACTTATCTGTGTCAGAACAAATAAAAGAAAGCTGGAAATACAAATCTATCACTTCAAATTTTACCTGACATGCAATTATTTTGTCTATTCCAGAAATTATATGGCAATTTAACTGATTAAGCTGCAATCCTATTTTTGTCTCAAATCATGATTTAATTTTCTATTTCCCAAAAGGATAGTAACAGAATCACCTCTGCAATCATAAATAGCATATGGCTCACCAGCATACACGAATTTAACAGAGTACCAAAGAAACATTTATCTGGAAAATTATTGAGCAGGTTCACATTAAAGTTTTTCATGAGCATTAATCAAACTTGCCTGCCTCTACTGAACATGTTAAACCAATTACCTAATTGAAGAGCAAGTAGTAGCCATATTCAGTTTCATTATTTAATAGAAACAAAGAAAGTTCTTAAAATCTCATTTTCTCTAATTTTTAAATGCCTAGAAAAACATTACAATAAGGAATATTTATTATATACTTTATATTTGTTTATATGCCTAGACATGTTATAAAGTTCTCAATTAGACCCCAGAGATTTATCTAATTACTAAAATGACAATCTCTGAAAGTTCTACTTTTCCACATTAATCACAAATTCTGCATTTTTATTTTCATATAGTTAGATTTTGCTTAAGTAAACCTTTTTTCATAATTCCCTGTTGGATCCTAAAGAAAATTCACAAGAAAGAACACACAAATAATAAAAACTTATTTATAAAATTCAAAGGTCAATGATTTACCATTGTGATAACCAGGATAAACTGGACTAAAATTGACAAATTTACACAATTTGTGGAAAATTCTAGGGTGGACAAAGTAATAAGATAAATAAAATGGAACAGTGGATGGATGAATCTCAGAAACATGCTGAGTGAAAGAAGCCAGGCACAAACAAGCACATAACCTATGATCTCATTTTATAGATAAAGTTCTAGTACAGGCAAAATTAATTTATAGTGATGAAAATCAAATCAATGCTTATCTGCAGTGTGGAATGGGGCTGAATACAAAGTGGCAGAAGGGAACTTTCTGGGGTGATGGAAACTATATCCTGAATGTAGTGGTAAGAGAGGAGTATGTTTGTCAAAACTCAACTGTATACTTAAAACGTTATTATATGTAAATTATACCTCAATAAGGGCAGAAATATAAATAAGCCCAGTATAGACTAGCAAAATTACTCAACTAAGCCCAAACCTACCTGATACCTTACAGAATCATAAGCAAATAGGTTGTTATTTTAAGCCACTGTTAGCAAAAGCCAATGGCTACAAATATTTATGAGATCTGATTCACAGAAAGAGAACCCTGCCGAAAAAGCACTGAAGATAAAAACTTCAAAAGCACCAAAAGATTTTATTTAAAATCAGTTATTAGTAACTAGAGGCAAAAAAAAACTTGTGCACAACGGGTGACTCCCCGTTGAGGAGTATTTTAGGTTGCTGTACAGAAACCTGACATGATCCAATTGAGAGGTATGTTATCTTCTTGGAGTGGTATCCAAGATGGCAGAAACTGACAAAAACTCCTTGTATTATCTTTTCCTTAGAGTCAAAAAAAAGGCAAATCATACCTTCAGAAAGACATGCAAAAACACCACTGGGGACTATGGAGTTTATGGTGCAAAACTCAAAGACAGAAGAGCACAAATAATACTTTCAGAGTTCTTTGCAAAGAACACTGACACTTTATAGAATAGGGTTTAGACATATAAACAATGCCTTAAAATACTGAAATGATGGGATTCCTGTCTAGCGGTAAAGTCCATCTCAAAAGGCAGGGAAGGGCATGTTTGTCTGGTCATGTATTACTGAAGAGACAGAAAAAAAGAGGAAAAAAAAAATACCCAAACAAAACTCTGAATTTCATTACTACTGAGAGCTTGGGTCAGAAATGAAAAGACAAATAAGCAGAGGTAGGATATCAATTGTTCACATGAGAAATAACTGAGAAGGGAGTTGGAAACTGTAATTACAGTTTCTGGTACATTTATACCTGACATCACTTTATAAAGGCAGTATATTGTGGCCATTAAAAACATCAACTCTGGAGTCAGACTGCCTAGATTTGAAAACAGCTCCATCATGTCACCTTGAAGAAAGTTATTTAATCTTTCCATGCCTTAATTTCCTCATTTGTAAAACAGAAAAACTACTGAGCTTATAATAAATTTTCTACGTGTGCTACTGTAACTGTTGTTATTGTTGTTTGTTGTTGTTGTAACTGCAGTGGACATAGCAGGCATAATACAGTGAACTCAGAGCATGCAATTAGTGAACACAATAAAACGTGTACTGCTGTGGTCTGATGAAAAGTATGTTTCATCCTTTAATCCTCAGAAAACTTTTATTATGCCCATCTTACAGATGAAAAGCTAGGCTCAGAGACGGTAAATAATTTATCCAAGGTTGCATACTAGTAAATGACAGAGCCAAACTCTGAAGCCAGATAAAACAGATCTAGTATCTGTGTACTTCTCACAATTACTACAGCATACTAGCTTTCACAGAATGGGACTTACGACCCAATACAGAAAGACAGAAACACTCTGGACAGCTACATGGGGGAAACTGACACCTATTTCACATCATACATAAAAATCAGCTCCAAATGGATTGTAGATCTAAATGTGAAAAGTAGAAGGAAAAAAAACTCTAAAGACACACAAGATTATCTTTATGACCATAAGTAGCAAATGATTTCTCAGAACACAAAAAGCACAAACCATAAGGGAAATGAATGATTAGACTGAAAATAATCTTCAGAACTTTTGTTCATCAAAATCATTTGAAAATGACTGCAACTAAGGAGCTGAAAAGATTTGCTACACATATAATGAACAAAGGGTTCATAATCAAAAAACTAAAAAAAAAGTAAAAAGTCATAAACCAATGAAAAAGACAAGACTTCATGAAAGATATTCAAATGACCAATAAACATATGAAAAAGTGTTCAACCTCACTGGTCATCAGAGAGACACAAAATGAAACCATTAAGATACCACTACACATACACTGGAATGGCTATAATTACAAAAACTGACAGAAGCAAGTGATAGTGAAAATGTGGAACTATGAAACCTCTCAGACACTGCTGATGGGGCTATAAACAACTAGTTCGGAAAACAAACTTTATCTACTACAGTTAGATATAGGTATATCCTATAACCCAGTATTTCCAATCACACATATACACCCATCAGAAGTATATGTATACATACACCAAACGACTTGTACAGCAAGATCATAATAGCCTCAAATAGGAAATAATCCAAATGCTTATTGACAGCTGACTGAATAAATTGTAGTATGTTCATATAATAGACTACAACACAATGTAAATAAATGAACCATAGACATAAATAAGAATAAATCTCATAAACAGTGACCAAACAAAAATAAACACACACTGTACGATTCCATAAAGTTCAAACTAAGCCAAAACAATGGGATTATAAATTAGTATTCTTGAGGAAGACAGTAGGAGTAGAATCTGAAAGAAGGTACCATGAAGGTTTTGGGGTGCTGCAATGTTCCTACTTACTGCCCTGGATACATTTACTTGTATAATTCACTGGAATGTACATTTATGACTTGGGTTATTTTTTCTATGTTTGTTATAATTTAATAAAAATTGATTTTAGAAATATAGTCATATAGTCATGCCATGTCAGAAAACAGCAATCTGAGTAGCTAGTTGTTTCTCAAAAAAATCTTTAAAATAATGAGGTAGTTTACGTATCCGTATCATAATTTGCATATCAATCACCAACAAAATACTCCTTCCTCCCTCCCCAAGCCTACTCTGTAGAATCCTGTTACAAATCTGAGCTCTCTCAAACTGCATTTGAAGATGCACAGCCTAGCTAATGTTGTAAATATTCTGACTTGCAATATGCCAACAGAACATTCTCTATTATATGTAATAAAAATACACAAAAGTTACTTTAAATGGTGTGATCTTCAGGGCACCGAACAGTTTTAATCTCCTCAACCTAGAGTACAAAAACAAAGAAACAAAGAGCACCAAAACCAAAAACAAGCTAACAGAAAGCAACCCAACAAAGACATCTTTTTTAAAAAACAACATTGCAAGCAACCCTCTAAAACTCTAGAATGCTGTTATACCACCAATAGTAGCAGGACCTATGGAAGTTCAAGAGCTGTGTGATAGGCACAACAGGATGTAAAAGAGGACAAGCTACCACTCTGTAAGCCACAGAAATGAAAAAAGTATGAATTCATGAATCTGCAAATGGCCTACAAAACCAAGATAGTTTCAAAGGCTCCAAATCAAAGATAAGTGTAAAAAACTGCATGTAGATGTGACATTAAACAAGTCTAATAGTCCAAGACTTCAAAAAATCTCTGAAAAACCCAGCAAACAACTCCTCCAAAGGAGGAAAAAAAAATTCACACTTAAGGAAAACTACCAGAAACTGAAAAACACTGGGGGTAAGAGGGAGAGACGGTTCAGATAAGGGGGAGGGGAGGAAGGGAGGTAGTGATGCCCAGAGGCAGCAAATCTTAGAAGAAACAACAACAACAACAACAACAACAACAACAAAATGTATCAGTTAAAGCTGAGAGCAACACATAAGAATTCAAGATCTGTAGGCACATAGGGGAAGACGAGAGGGCTGGAGCCAGAAAACTCTGAACCAGACCTAGTTCTGAGAAAGACAGGATATACAGAGAGGTCATATTTGAGTTCTCTGTAACAAAGATGAGGAAGCATATAAAGGTCAAGCTGGGAAAGTTACCCTGTCCTATCATCTCTGACTCCCCTTAGATCATAAAACCTCCTCATAACAGTCCAGAAAAACTACCTTATGTAATCGCAGAGAACAAGAAAAAGAATATGCACTAACTCCATAAAAAATTATTATGGATAAAAAAGATGAAAGTAAAATATAGAAAATGACAGAAAAGGATTTGAAAGAAAGTGAATGATATAGGAGGTGAGAAAGGAGATCCAATAAACTCAAAACTGGAGACCTGAAAAGGAAAATGTAAGCAATCAAGCAAAAAAAAAAAAAAAATCATAATTCTAAAAGGAAATTCTATCAAATTAAAAGAGGACTGAACCTACATGTTAAAAGGGTCTATTGTATATTTGGGAAAACTGACCCAAGAAGAATCAATAAAACATTATTATAGTGAAAGTACTGGATTTTCAAAATAAAGAAAAAATTCCTTTGGGCAATCAGACAAAAACTTCAAGTCATTTATTAGAGAAAGAAAATCAGGATGGCATCAGACTCCTTGACAGCAATATTTCATCCTAAAAAACAATGGAACAGTATGTTTAAGTACTTAGGTAAATGTATTTTATAGTCAAAAGATGTATAAAAAGTCAAAATGTCCTTCAAATATAGACCGTAGACAGAGAAGTTACAAACATGCAAGATGTAAGAAGATGTGTTTTTCCACGAGTCTGAAGAGGCCTGAAGAATCTCCTAGGGATGAGCTTCAAAAAACTAAGAAATAAGTGAAGTTTCAGATAAGATCTGATGTGTAAGCACAGTACATACACTTCCTTATATAGTCTGGTTAGTTTACTTCTAGGCTTTCCTTTCTTTTTATTACTTGAGATACCTCTGATTAATAATGCACTCACATACCCAATCTGCTTCTGAAATGCATCATGCAAATTATTTATCCTCTCTGGATTTTTGTAATTACTTTTTATTTGCCAAATATAGACTGAGATAGAAAAGCTAATAATGGGGTCATAATAGTAAGAGACTCCTTTTGAGAAAAAAAAAAATGTGATCCTACAACTACAAATTAATTCCACACAGTTAAAGCACATTTGATAAATACCTAAAAGCATAAAAATCCAGTGACAGACAACTGGCTCTGTAGTTTGTAGAAATTTAAACAACTAAGAAATACATTAACTGACCTATATGATAATATAAAATTATCAATACTAACCTGATAAGCTCTGTTTATTTGACTAGCTGCCCAACTAGCATATTTCACGTTGTCCTTTTTTGTTTTTGCACTTGCTTTTGGATTAGAAGCAATATGACTTGCTGACTAAAAACAAAAAAAGAAACATCAAAACCAAAATTATTTTATGTAGCCAAGACAATCAAAAACATGTACAGGTCACAGTTGCAATGGGCTGATACAAAGAGCTTTTAAAAACTTGTACCAAAACAATTTTTTAAATGAAAATAAAGTTGAATGAAATTCACATTACAAATGAAAACATATTTTTTGAAAATATATTTTAAAATAGAAAATAATCCAAAGTAATGGGGAGAAAAAATATATCTTAAATAATATCTAAAATTTTTTTTACTAGTTGTCTACCACAGCTCTTGAAAGTAAAATTCCATTATCACTTAAATACTATAGGTTTTTACTGGTGTTACTTCTTATTACTGAATTACTTCAGCTTTCCTATATCAGAATTACAGAATTATTGAATATGAATATAAGGAACTTCAAAAATAATTTAGCCCAACCTCCTATATTAACAGGTGAAAAAAAAAATTAAGTCCAATAGAATTGATTTGACTTAACCAAAGTAAGTTAACAGAAGTCTTAGAAATAGACAGAGATCATCACTTCCAATCTGTTTCTCTTCTCACTATATATACCAAGAGTTGCCAAACTATGTTCCATAGAGTCAATTAGTCACCCTTTCCTTTTTAATTTGATCCAGTCGCTCCTTGTTAAAAATGTATTTAAACAAAGGATTGTTAATCTGGGATCCATGCAAGAATCTAGAAGCCCTCAAAATCATATGTTAATTTTTAAATGTATGTTCGTATTTCTGGGGAAAGACATAACTTTTATGCTTAAATATATCTTATCCTTAAGAGCATCTGCCTATGTGGTTTCTTTTCTAGCTAGCTTGTGTTTTAGACTTTTCCCCCACCTCCTTCTCTGTCAGTAAGGAATTTATACATCAAAATTAGATTTTTACCACTCTAATATGTCTTTAATGTCACCTTTTTGGTATGAATTTCAGCAAAAGGACTGGTTAACGGAATGACTCCAGAGTTAGCCACCTACGCTGGAATCTCAGCTCAATCACTTCATAGCTCTGTGTCTATCTCCCACAAATTAATCAGAACTCTGTGTCTTGGTATCAATTTCTGTGAAATGGTAACAGTAACTTCTAAAATAGCTGATGTGAGCATTTAATGACTTAAAATAAAAAATAGAGCTCACAACAATGCCTGGCACATTAAGTGCTATGTATTTTACCATTCTTAATAATTTGTTATCAATTTTTAAAATTAGTATTTAACTGATCTGGTAAAAAAAAAAATTGTTACCATACTGTTTCTACAAGCTATTACAACTGGCACTGGTAGAATCCAGGAAAAATTTTTTGAAATTCTTTTGAACAGTTTTCTAATTATATTTTGCCATTTCTTTGCTGAAAATTATTTCATCTATGTTTCTTCCTGCCTCTGTTTCTGCAATCAATTCTTCTTCACTGAGCCCCAATAAAATATTCATCTAAAAGTCCATGACAAAACTAGGATAAACTAAAATTTCAAAGAACTAGCCTATTAAAGAAAATTTTATTTTTTTAGTCATTCTGATTGTAGAGAGGAGCTCATTTATATAAATTTTAAAGGTCAGCAAATTCTTCCTCTATTCCCCATAGCTCTTGTTAACTGACTTTTTCTAAGCTCGTCATTTAGCATAAACAAATATTTAATTATCTGCTTCTTACAAACAACTGAATTTTCTATACCATAAAAAAAGTTTTAGGTTGGCATCAGAGATTTTACTTCTAATATGTCTTTTATAAGTATAGTTTAAAAATATTTCATACAATTATAATTTAAGGTAAGAAATACAATAATTTGGGGGCATAAACCCAAGAACATCAAAACAAGAAACACATAATATAGTTTTGTATCTGTTACTGTTTAATTTTATAAGGTGTATTAATACCTAAAAATAAAACTGCCTTACAATCTATTGCTTATAATTAACTAGAGGAAAAAATCATATGCTTATCAATGAAATTAAAAAAAAAAAAAAGAGGGATGTGATTAAATGGGATAGCTAATGGACTTTAAATGACATTTCATAAAATAACATTAAACATGCACCTCAAACTCACCATGTAAAGTCCAAACAAAGCTCTCATATTTCTGTTGTTCAGTTTCAATGCCTGTGCAAAATACTTTCTTGAAAGTTCGAGATTTTCAAGTCCACCTTGGGTATATTTAACCTGTTAAAAATTGCAGAGTGCTGAAACCTGTTTATTTTACTACTTTGAAATATAGCATGTTTCATCATACCATAGGCACTAGTAATTGAAACATATTCTGTAAACAAATGCAAGATGTTAAAAGAATTCATCTTGAAGTTGCTAAAACTAAACTAAATTTTAAAGCATAACCTACCTCCCAAAACTATTCTAGTCTATAAACAATAAGATCATTGAGTAGCTTTTAAAATAAAAATGCTAATACAAAAAAGCCAGTATAATTTCTATTTCAACTACCTTATAAATGCTTTACAACTTTATATGTTCTATTATTAGCATTGTAAATCTAGACTTGGATACTGAATTGTCCCTTCCTAGCCACAATGACGTTCCTTAATAATGAAGTCCTTTTAACCTTACAGCATTCAATTGTACTGCTATTCTTCATAGTTAAGCAAATAAGACAAATACTTCCTACTTTCCAAAATACTGAACTTAATATGAATTTCCAAGAATATGGATATAAAAATCCTAATTATTGTAAATGCCTTAGAAGCCATTAAATGGTGATTACTGTGACATAATCAATTCATAATTAGGAAAGAGAACGATACACAATTAAAAAATACGAAGAATTTCACTGTTTAAAATAAGTGCTTTTAAATGAAGTCAGTATCTCCATTATAGTATTAAAAATTTAAAACTATTTCCTCCACAAATCAATTTTCATCACATATTTTAAATTTTTATATACTTACCTAACATTAAGGACATATTCTTAGCTCTATAATAATACCTAACACCAACAAAAATAAAATCATATACAATTATTGTTTTTGAAAACACTTACTTCAGCATATTGCTGACAATATAAGTGGTTGTGTGGATTAGTCATCATAAGCTCCTCTAAACAAAAGGCTGCTTTAGCATAGCTGAAAAATATCAGAGTTAATTTTAAAAGCCACAAATTTTATCTAAAGTTACACCTTAAAATAATTTAAACATAATTTTAGTGATGTTAGACATTTTATTCCCAAAATAATTTAAATAGCTTTATTAATAAAGTACTTGTTATCTTGAATTCATAAATACAAATAATATTACATTTTTAATGAAATGAATAAACAAGCTTAAATCCTTAAAGCTGCCTATAAACAATCAAGAGATATTACACTTTTAACTGAGTTACTGCTATGACATCCAAACATTATTAACAACATAGGCTTCAAGATCCTTGGATCAGGTTACATATAAAGTAAGTTCTATAAGTCCACTGATCATTTAATAAACTATTCAAATAGCTAAAGTGTAAGGAGGAAATAAACATTTTATTAAATATCTCTATTCACTAAAATTCCTTTATAGATACATATTTACCAATATATTCTATTCCAAAGATTTCACTACTTAAGGTTACTGTCAAATACAAAATTATGATGAAGTTTCAAATTTCTAAACCCAAGAAAGGTAGATCAAGTTAGTGGTTTTAATATGCACTCTATCATGTGGCAGAGAAACAAAAATCTTTACTGAAAATCTAAGGAGAAAACTGAAAAGGGTTCTGGAAAAATGGTTTTATACCACTTGACTATAATTCCCCTTAATGTATTTTATATTTTTAAGTCATGTGAATATCCTTAACTATTTACAGGAAATTCTAAAGAACACAGGTGTTGTAAGATGTATTCCCAGTGAGGAGGTGATGATATTACAACAGAAAAAGGCTACCTATAATTATTTTTGACATTTGACACCAATATACAAAGGTACCTATCTTTACTCTAATGTCTGATAGACTTTTCAAAATATGTATGTTGCAGTTTCACATATGTGTAATACTAATAGCTAACTTTTATTACATGCTCATTATGTATCACACACTTCTCCACATCTGTTACATTCATTTAATCCTACCAAACCCCTAGGAAGTGAGCAGACAGACGACACTCTTAACCACTATACAACTGCCTGTATGTGCTACATACCATGATGAAAAATTGTGGTGGTAACGGTAGTGATAAAGATGTCAATGGTAACATAAAAACAGGTACAACAATCAAATCAAACGGCCTGAGGAATCAAAAATACTCTGCAGATTACCTGCAAAATCACAGCACTTTAGATTTATGAAAGATCTTATACATAGACAGATCCTCATCAGAGACCATGCAGCTATTTAGTCCTTTTCACTTTTATGTCCAAAACCTAGTACTGGTTCTTGACATATGGTAGGTATATAAAGAATGAGCAAATGACTGAATAAACAACTAGAACAACAGTATTATGACTACCTATCTAATATTTATTCATCACTGCATAGGAGAAAGGGAAGTAGTCTCTACTGTTAACACCCAACTTCATCCAAAAGATAGTTCCCTTATAAATGTGTTCTTTTAACTAGAGTAATGCCAAAAACTCATATTAATGCTAAGAATAAAAGTTCTTAAATATTTAAATGGGTTGAGCACAACTGACTCTGATTCTTATATAGCATAAAGTAAGAGAAAATGGGCATGAAGGTGTTTCTAATGTAAAATGAAAGCCAAGATACTTCTCTCAAAAATTATTTAGCATCACATACAAGAACAGGGTATCTTTCTCCAATTTTACGAAGTATAAAATCAAATTAATTTTTGTGGATAAAGTATAGAACTAAATAAACATAGAGCTGGAAGGAGCAAGAAATGGACTAATCCAGTTTTTCTCAGCCAGGCATAGTCAAGAGTGTTCAAGCAGTATTAAAGTGATTTGAGTGACTATTTTCTCAATTCTCCCAAGGACGGTGCATTGCCAGTACCATTCCAGATGAAGAAAGAAGCTAATTCATTCTATACAATGACTTAATGAAACTAAGATTATTTAGAGAAGTAAAATTAATTTGAATCTATTTAAAATAGAATAACTACTATTACTACTATGTCATAGTCAGTAACTAAATAAAATTTCTGAAGTCCTTCTGTTCCTCACAAAAGCATATGTATAGGTACAGCGTTTGTCCCTAGATTGCTTTATCAACATTATGATTTTTCCTTTAGGATTTCAATAATTCCATTTTTACAGAATTTTATAGTAAAGGTGGGCCTACTGTAATTATAATCATAATTAATTTATTCTAACTGCTCCTTGCTAATATAAAATTATGTTTTAACTATAAATCAAGCAAAAAAAATCAGTATCTTTGTTTAAAATATTTACTTTTGTTTATAATACATACTGTTGGGGTTAAGGTATAAATTATAACTAACGTTTTACATTTAGAACAAGTATCTCAATGTGGCCAATTAGTGTGACATATCACTGGAATAACCAGAATTTATAAATCAGAAGCAAATATAAATAAAAGTAACTTAAAAAATATATAAATAAAATTAACTTAGAGATATTAAAAAGGTATGTGGCAAAATTCTATACCACCTTTCTATAAAAATACTGAGTAGACCTGTATGTACATTCTACTGTACAAATTTATTTGGAATAAAAACTTCTAGATCTAGATTAGCAATGCTGCCTGTGACTTACTATAATGATTCATATACAGAAAAAAAAAAAGTCAAAATGTCAAACATATCTAGCAATTCCTAAATCACTACATTTTTGCCACTGTGCCCACAAAACTGTGCTAAACTGATGTTCCACAGTAATTTACCACTTCTACCAAAACAATCCTACCTACTACAATGACTTGCTCAAACAAGTCAAATAAATTAAATGAACATTCTGATTTTCATATAGTTTCATAAAATCTGGAGCTATTTATTTCCACTCACCCTAAATCTGAATATTCCTTCTAATATGTTCAGTGAGAAAAAATTAACAGTCATTTTGTAAATAACTAGCTTCAAGACCAAAAAGAGTTTTGGGTAGGCAGAACAGGATTATCATTTACCATAAAAAGAAATTATTTTTCAGGTGCTATTCCATCTTTGTATTTCTTGATTTCTTGGGATTTTTCAGTTCATTTCTCTTAAATATACATTCACCTCTATCTCAATAAACTCTTCAGAGACCCAAAATAAAGCAAAACTGAATGTGGTCATTATAATATGAAGCATGTAATAATAATAAGTATAATGATATATTAAAAATAAAGTATAACCTTTTGAGAACTAAATACAGAAATATTACAAACACATGCAAAAAAGTAAAATTGATAAAGAAGTAGAAAAAAAACCAGAGGTGATTAATTTATATAGTTCTCAGAGGATAGAGAACATGAAAGCAATATAAATTGATATATCTGACCATCAAACAATACAAAGTTTCTGTATGTTTAAAAAATCAATATTAAAAAGACATAATAAATAGAAATATATTTTTGACAGGAGAAAGGTTCATATCGTTTAAATAAAAGCTCTTTTTAAAAAGTGTAACCAATTTTCATTTATCAAATTTTGCAAAGATTAAAAAGAATGACAGCACTCATGGTTGTAAAGGGGACACACTAATAATTGCTGGTATAAGAGTAAATTGATACTATCTTTCTAGTAAACAATTAGGAATGATTTATCAAAACCACTGAAAATGTGCATATCATTTAATCAAGTAATTCTACTTCTAAGAATTTAGCCTAAGGAAACAATTAAAATAAAAATAGTACAACATTAAAGTTAAAATGAAAAATAATCTTTATATTCCCTTAGGAAATTGGTTAGGAATACCAGGGTAAATTGATAAGATGGAATAATACAAACCCATTGAAATCACATTGTGGAATGTTTATTTGTGATAAGGAATTTTTTAAAATTGTAAGTGAAAAGCATAAGCTACAAAAGATAAATCTATTTTAGGTTCCTCTTTGTTTCAAGAGGCACTGAAGGAAAAAAATAAAATGTAAACTGTAGTTAACTTAGGATGACATAATTACACATGATTTTTATCTTTGTCTTTATTCTTTACTGGGTTTTCCAAATTTTCTGTTCAGGTACTTCTCTAAAGAAAAAATTTCCTTGATGATTTGAAATGTTTATAAATGCTTTTAATCACACGATCTTCACAAGGCATAAAAACATTTTAAATAACTGTCATCTGACAAAATAAAACAAATATTACTGTTTTCACCACACTCCAAAAATTGAGTCTCCTGTTATTTAAATCATATAATGTATACTTTATAAATGAAGACTTTAAAACTATGAAAAATGGAAACAGTATCATTTAATCAAATATACTACCACTCTTGAAAGCATAAGAGAAAGCTGAATATGTTTATGTATGTGATCACACAAGCATATGTACATCTATACTGAACATGATTCAGAAAATAATTTCCTAATGAAAAGCAAAGAGAATCCGATAACCAGTATACGTAATAGAGAACTGAAGAACGATCCCCAGAATATAGTATACATTCATTAAAGACAGCTATTGCTTTTATTTTACCTCCCACTTTTATTAGAATTGCCCACATAACCACCTTAACTTTCTATTTCACATTACATATACAGCCCTGGGCAAAGGCAAGAGACAAGTCTTCATTCTATTTCCTGTGTCAGCTATTTGTAGTATGAGAATGAGGTTAACTATTATTCATGCACAGTAATATGCCTGAGAATCCGATTCTATTCTCTCAAAAGGAAAGAAAGAAACAATGTGATATACTTCAGATTCAGAAGAACTAAGGAAAAAAAGGGGGGAAAAATCCTGCCTTTAGATAGAGGTTAGCGTTAATGCTGTGATATTAGAAAACTTGCACTAAGACTGGACTAATCCTCTCACACTGGGATTTCCTCCTGTCACTGCAGCAATAAAAAAGCTAACAAAAACATTAAATATCCAATAAGCAAGTTCCTACAGCACTCAACATTCTTGATTATTCTTGGTTTTTACCCAGGCAACAGAATGCTTCTACTTTGGAAGAGCTGATTCTTTTAGTACTAAGGCTAATAGATGCATACAAGTGACAGAATTTTTAAACAGCATGGGGTATAATACTCTTTGTATATAAGAACAATTTAAATTCTAAAAATTCACAATTTTGATTCACTAAAAATAACCTTAGCTCAGCAAATGCATGCCTTTCTAATACTGAAGAACGTCATCTCTATTTGAAAGAAAAACTTATTTCCCAGACAAAAATAATTTAGCAAAACACAAATGATCTAGTTAAAGCAATTCACATATTATAACCAATAAACTGTTGATCTGTTTTTTAAATGTAACTATTTATTTCGTTAATTTAAAATGACATATGATTCATACCTTCTCACCAATCTTTTGGTAACCACTATGCCTTCTGAACTTACATAGTGATGAAAACTGCACTCCTAACAGCATTTTATGTGTGTTTAACAACTTACTCATGTTCATTGATATAAAGTTCTGCAAGTTCATGCCAGGCTTCTTGGTCTCCGACAAACCTGGTGAGAGGGAAGGGAAAAAAAGTAAGTGTGTAGGAATTCTGTAAATGAACAGCATGGAGGCAAAAAGGAAAATGAAATGCAAATTCCATTTTAATTAAAAAAGGTTTATCAGAATAACAAAACACAATCCTCTTGTAAGACACTCACTGTTCCAGATACTCATTCAGTTCCCGAATGGCCTCCACATTTTTCCCCTGGGCTTTTCGAATGGCAATCTTACGCTTTCTTGCAGCCTATGGGTTGACATTAATAAAGGATTAGGCCCTCATGATTCCCTGGGTTTTGTAAAGAAGGTAATTTGACTGTGCAAATTATTATCTCAATGCCAGTGAAATTCCATTGTAGAACTACTGCTTATTGGGAGTTTATAAACATACCCCATGACATCCCACTGGGGAATTCAAACATTCCTCCAACAATCACATATGCTTTACTTTTGATGTATACAATGTATGCATCACTTCATTCAAATAAATAACCATCCAGATTCTGATAATTACAAGCCAGCAGGGAATCCTAATCTTTATCCATCCTAAAGTCCTTTACTCTGTCTCATTCATGAGATCTGTATCGTAAGAGATAGAGGGATAATGGAGATTAGAAAATAATCTCACTGTGGCCACTTGAATGTCATTATACGAATATGGCTTCTAATAAAATGGTTTTAACAGAAAAATCTACCTAAGATTCTTTCAAAAGAATAATGTAGGTCCTGAAAGAAATATTTTATAATAGACAAAACAATTAGAACTTGCATTTTAAAGCTTTTTAAATTTAAATATAAAAATCAATGCCATTTATTTATATATTCATCAAATATGTAATGAACATCTGTTGTTTGCCAGGTACTGCACAGGACAATCAAAGTATAAGGATTGAAAAAAGGAACTGATAATTCCTTGCAGGAGCTCAGTATGATGAAAGAAACACACATCAAATAAAAGAAAGTGATAGATCTCCGATGATGTGGCAACATGGAAGTGGTGGAAAGACAGGAAGCAAAGAGGGTCCTAAATGTGATACCTGTACTGAAACAGAAAGGGCAAGTAGACAGTAAGAAAGAAAAGGAGAAAACTGTACGGAGGAACACAGGGAGCAAAGGCACAGGAGACAGTAGCATTGTGTGTAATCAAGACTATATGTTTGAGGTTGGAGTGAACAGAGACAGGAGGGTGCTATGTGAATTATTAAGTTTGCATCCCCTTCATCTCTGTTTAATTCAATGCAGAAGGCTAAACAATAAAACCACACTATACCTAGGGCTAGGTTAAGTTTATTAATTATGAGTAACACATACTCCATAAGATATAGACAAGTAGAAGTAAAATGAATGGGGCCTCAAACAACAAGGTCTTACTGTATAGCAAAGGAACTATATTCAACAGCTTGGAATAACCTACAATGAAAAAGAATATAAAAAATAAAAAATATGTATGTATAACTGAATCACTATGCTGTATACCAGAAACTAATACAACACTGTAAATCAATTACACTTCAATTTAAAAAAAAAGAGGGGGTGCTCTTTAGACCAAAGGAGGTAGCTACCTGTCCTGTAGTGGAAAAGGTACGTTTTTGCTTTGAAAAACTGAAAGTCAAAAAAGTAAAAAAAAAAAATCAGATTTAATAAATCTCTTATTTATTAAATAAGCCTATATTTAACAAATAAGACCAAGAGCAATATTTATTATAATAGTGATAACATTTTGGTAATAAAAAATGACAGGTGTGTTAAAAATGTATATCCTTGATTATTTGGCTCATGCCAAAAGCCTACCACAATGTCTGCCTCAAATATTTTTGAAATAATTTCACTACGTAAAACAACAGAAGTGCCATAATAAATGCAAAGTTTATCCCAAGAATTCAGAAGGAAAGGAAAAGTATAGCTCTGAAAGTAACTCAATCCTAAACCTTTGAAAAGAATATGAGACTTGAAATGTGAGCCTTATTCCAAGTCCTTCTGAAAATACATGAGTGATAAATTAACATAATTAAGCAACTAATTTCTTTGGGGCATACATTATCTAATTCTGCCAGTCCAACATTATTAAGGCACAGGTGAAGAAGGACGGTTGATCCCTGTGAGACAGAAATAAACCAGGTAAGCCCTATTTTTATTGCCCTGGCTCACTGCCATGAGAAAGTTTCTAGGGTGCTGGGCAAGGAGAGAAAACCAGGTTGAACCCTAGTAGACTCCAAGAGTTCGAGAAGGAGCTCAGAGTCCAAGAAGACCAAAAAGGCTATAGTTCATGGGACAGAGTATTGCAGAAGAGATAAAAATAAAGAATAAAGACTCTACAGAGATTCCCCTTGAATCTCAAGGGATCCCCTGAGTACTCTGCTTTGTACTGATCAGTACGTGTATAAGGAAACCACCCAAAGGCGAAGGAAAGAACTACTAGACAGGATTAGCAGAAAAGTGTCCAGAGCTGACACAGGGCTGGAGTAGTGCCTCTTTCTACAGCCAGACTGGAAAAATGTCATGACTCCTGGGGTACTGATAGAGTACCCAGGATGATACAATGGGGAATAATTAGCCCCAGTATAAACACTGTTCAGGTCCTGTCTAATGAAGACCCAGAAGGATCAAACTGTCTGCAATAACTTAATTATAACTTACATATATCCCACAAGAAAGCTCAAGAATATTTATAAGAATACAAAAATCAAAAGCAGCAAAGAAAACTTTAGAGGATGATGGTTTTGTTTACTTCCTTGATTATGGTGACAGTTTCACAGGTATATATAAATGTCAAAACTAACAAACTGCACACCTTAAATATGTGTTGTCTATTCTAAACCAATCATACGCCAAAACAGCCTTACAAAACAGCATTAATTAGACAAATGTTATAAGTTGTCTTGAATATCAATTTTCATTTGTATTTCTTTCTTGCACTTTTTTTCTTGTAAAATATTTCAATGTTCTGAATTTTTCTAAATTTCTTGTTTAGATCAATCTTTGTAAGTCTGTTTAAGTCAAAAGTGAAAACCTGCCTTACATTTTACAAACGATTTTAATAATGGTGTCAGAATTTCTATTATAAAGTATGAAACTTCAAAAAGTACTTACGACCATAAATTTGTACATGCCTCTGTAACATTATGTTCAAGGGGCTAGCTAGTAATTTTTCCTGAAAGACATGTCACATCTTAAACAGGCCATATGGGGAGAGATATACTACCCAGAAAAGGATTAAAGGATTAGGGGCTACCAGCAAAATATAATCTAGAACCCCCCCCCCCCCAGTTGCTGGGACTCAGAAACAGTCGGGCAACAGAAGGAAAGCAGAGTTCCAGGTTCTTTTGCCTCTAAGGCTTATGCCGATGGCCCTGGGAAATGTGGCATTCTAAAAGTTTCTTCACCCTTTGCACAGAGGCAGGTATATGTAATCCCACAATAAGAGTTCAAATATTTGATGTATCACAACAGGCAGTTGACCATTCAAGGCAAAATCTGATTTTTCCAAAATATGAAATTCAACTAAAAAGACAAGAATTATTGTACTTTCTTCTGAAAGACAGCAAGTATTCATTGAAGACGTATCATTTGCTAGGCATTGTTCCATGTAATGGACATAATTTTTCCCTCAAAGAGCTTTCAAAGGATAAAACGCCTACCTTTATTTTAAAAGCAAGCAAATTAAAAAAACCTGACTCATGTTGGGGTAATCTAAGGAATAAAAACTCAGTGAGCCTAATCCAATACTTGATTTTGAGACTGGTGACTAAAACTTTTACACTTGAGAGTTATTCTATAATAGCACTTATGTCTAAGTTTTCAGTGTTTTTGTGCTATTATTGCAGAATATACTTTCATCCACCTCCAACCCCTCCAATTCCACTTACCCCAAGTTTAGACCCCCATAATCTCAAGCTTAAGGCAGAACAGCCTCCAAATTACTTATTTTCTCTCTTTCCACCTCTTTTAAACCATCTCCCATATTACTGACAAAGTTATTTCTAAAAAATTCTGGTGGAATTTTGCTAATCAAAATTTGACTTCATTCTCCATTTTCTAAGAATAAAAATTAAGATTCTGTTATACTCTGTATCTTGTAATAACCTATAATGGAGTATAATCTGCAAAAAACTGAATCACTATGCTGTACACCTGAAACTAACATAATACTGTAAATCAACTATACCTCTATTTAAAAAAAAAAAGACTAAAAAAACTGTATTCACTTATTGATAATACAGGGAAAAATATTTAAATTCTAAAGTGTAACATACCATGTTGTTCACAAATACAAACCTTATTGCATTTCCAGTCACTCTGTATCATGAACCAACTCAAAGGTATAAAACATTGTTCCTTAGAGCCCTAGTTTTGCTCAGAGGCAAATCAGTGGGGAAGAATGGGGAGGTTAACTGTACAGACCACCAGAACCCTCTCTTCAACTAGAACAGAAATGAAATTTCAAGTGAAAACTGTGTTAAAGGAGGCAGTTCAGACAGAGAAAAATAAATGGCTTTCTAAGCATATTAAAAGCTATTCAACATCATTCACAATGCAAATTTTAACAAGATAACACTTTTAACTAATTAAATTGGCAAAGGTTAAAAATGAAAAAGTTGATAATATACCATATGGGAGGATACAGAGAAAGAATTCTCTTACACCACAGAAATGAGTATAGATGGCTAAAAAGCTCTTGTGGAGGGACATTTGCATCAAATTTTACAATACATGGACCTCCTGACACAGATATTTCACTTCTAGGAAACTACCCTACAAATGACATGCACTGCAACACTGTTTCTGGGAAGAAGATATCAGATACCAAATGGGACTTAAAGCTTTCCATCAAGACAGGGACTATACATCCATGCAATACACAGCTACTTAAAGGATGAAGCAAAGGATGTACTGACATAGCATGACCTTTAAAAGATATTGCTAGGTAAGGTATGCCACCATTTGCAGTTTCAACAACTCCCCCGTCAAAACATACACACACACACACACACACACACACACACACACACACAGTTATATGCAAGAGCAAAAAAAGTTCCGGAAGAATTCTTAAGAAATTAACAATGTTTGCTTACGTGGCAGAGGACTTGAGATTAGGGATGGGAAGAAAGATTTATTTTTTACTGTATACTCTTTTGTGTTGTTTATAATTTTTAACATGAGTATGTATTACTTTTTCAAGAGTATTTCAGAACTTTTTAAAAATAGATGAGGAGATGTCCCATTTCAGCAACCTCCCAAAAGGAAAATTTGAAAACTTCCATTCTAATCATTTTATTCTTTTTTCCTTAGGCAGCCCTTGTACTTTAATAATGGTAAGGCTTATTCACCCCATTCATGGGATATGATGCCTTCCCCCAGACCACCATCTTTGTCTCATTTAAGCCATACTCATCTTCTAAGGCCTACAAGGCTCAAAAATAATGCAGCAAATCATTTAAAGTCAGGCTTTAATAAGGCTACTTCAAAGTCCAAAATCTGTTCATTACATCATGCTTGTCTCTCTAAAAGCAAAGTCAAGGATGGTATCTAGTTTATCCTTCTGTTCCCAGCACCAAGCGAACTGCAAGCACTCAACAAATGTTTTTTGAAAGAATAATGAATGCACATGAGAGGTCAAGAGAGCTCCTTTAAGCTTTAATGAATAACCTCATTTCTATACTGGGTATCTAGGAACACAGAAGCACAAGACGAAAGAAAGAGTTATATGATCACTTTTAGACAATGCAAAGAACTAAAGTATAAAATCCTGAACTGTAACTATGGATATAACTGTGATGTCTTCTACATAGTAATTTAACTGTTTAATATAAGTAAAGTCTTCCCCTACAAGACTTGATTAGTTCTAGGTCTTACATGGCTTTGTTTTTCTCCCTCATTGTCTACCATTTTGTCTACCAGTTCATTCTGTGAATATAGTAACAGATACAGTGTCTAAGTTAACATTCACACTTTGGTGGCTCATGACAGGTACTCAATAAATATTTACAGAAGGACAGAAAAGACCGAGGGAAGATTAGATAAAGATAATATTTAATGAAAGGATAATACATTTAGCAAAGCTGAATTTAGTCACCTTGTTCTGAAATGTTTACCTAACAATTAAACGATTTAGTTACTACCCTCTCACACAAAGTCTATAAGGGGAATCAAGCCATAAACATGGAAAGTACTACAAAGACAAAACACTTAGTTACATATTATCTTAGGCCCTGAAGTAGCAAAATAATCTATTAAAAATATGCCCAACTTAAACCAACACAGAAGTTAGAAGTCTGACTTCTAATTCCAAAAAATGTTATAAGCTATTGTAACTTTTTTATTGTAATTTTTAACCTGGTATGAGAAAAATACATGAAACAACTTTTTCAGAAATCTGATTTCATATTTTCAATATATGGCTGCATAAAAAATGAATACCTTTGACACGGTGAAATCTTACAGTTGAAATAAATACATAAAATATCTTCAGGAATAAAAAATGGTGCTTTTTATAAGGAACTTTTTTATTAAGACAGATGGCAAGCTATTAGGATAAATCAGATTTAAAAATTATCCAAAACTTCTCAATTTTAACTGTTTTATTGGGGATATCTAAATTAACTGTTTTTTTTTTTTAATAACAGGTCAGCTTGCAGTTCTGTCAAAACTTTTCCTGAACTTTCTATATTCTGAGAAGCCTCACAAAATGATGAATCCTTACCACTCAAGTATCTACCCCAAAAACAAAAACAACAACAACAAAAACCTAGGAAGTTTCCGGAGAAAATTTCCCTGGGGTGGGATTATATTAAAAGCAAAAATCTAAACCATTTCACTATCTATCTATCTATCTGTCTATCTATTTATCTGTCTGTCTATCTATATCTCAAATCACCACATTGTATAACTTACACAATGTTACTTGTTGAGTATATCTCAATAAAGCTAGGGAAAAAAAACCTCTATTATTTCGGCAAAAAACATATGCATTACTACAGAGTAACAAAAGGGGTAAGCAGGGATTTATGACCAATAAATGCCTGGAATATTGCTACCAAGAAACTGTAAACTTTAATATTAATTAATTTCTAAACTTAGCATAAATAATTTAAAATGAATCAAATTACTAATATCCAGTTATCAAGCATTTCTGCATCTTATAATCTACAATCACATATTACAGGACTTTTTAAAAATGTGCATTTTTAATAATATACTTGCCAAATAAGGGAAAACCTTCATGTATTTGTATTATGTGTTAATATAACAATTTCTGTTTCTATAAAAGGAATGAAACACTGATTTTCGTTTAAAAAGTCTAAAAATATTTATTCTGTTTCAGCAGACATATATGTGCACGGACATAATAGAAAACTTTAAAATGCCTGATATGTTACCTATTTTATAAAGTCTCTAACTTTTCCTTTAGTAAAAGTAAGTCTGAGGGAAGCCATTATGCCAATACACTAAAAGTTCTCAATGTTTAAAAAAAATCTTCCCCAGGGTATTCTTAAAACAAATAATACTATATAAGTATATTTGAAATAATGCTTTGCCCAATAAACTGATATAAATATTTGTTCAAAATCAGGATAAATTAAAGATGTTATCTTAAGGAAAACATTATATATATGTATATTCTTATTCAAGTACAAGGCAGAAAAAAGCAAACTTGACACAAAATGACTTCATTAATGAATTTCATATACTAATTACTGAGGTGACTTTTTTCATTTTTTATTAAGACAACTAAAATACAACTGCCCAAACAAAACAAGTTAGTATTTCATAAACTTCAAAATATTATAAAAACAATAAGCTCTGTTTGGCTTTTTTTTTTTTTGGCAAGCAAATAAAATTCTTTCTTTCTAAATTTCAACCAGATCCTAATAAAAGATCTTATAAGTCAAATTTTATTGAACAGTTTTAAATCTAGTTTAAAATCATCATGAAATATTTAAAATAAAAAGATAAAACTTAGTTGCATATGTATTTTCCATTGTTTCCAAAATGAATTAATTTCACCTTTTAAAATAAAATTTAGATGGTCTTCAGGACAGTCAACTTACAGTATTAGTTGGATCTTCTTGTAAAATTCGATCATATAGCTGTATAGCATCATCGTATCTATTTAAAAAGAAAAAGAAACACCAAGAATTATTACCTTAAAATTTAGTGACAAATGGTAAACAAAGAAAAAGGTTAAACTGACAGGGCTTTATATGCATTTACAATTGTTACTAAGCCTCTTCTGATCTTCATATAACAAGTTAGTTTGCTATGATGTCATTTTCTTAGCAAAAAAATCATGTATGAAGTATTTTTAAGAAAACTTACTTCAAAAATATACTGATTCAATCTGATCTAAATAGGAAGTTAAAAATTAGCAGCGACAAAGAAATATCTTTGTGGTCCTAGTTATACGTAGAATTACAGCTAATAAAGCATCAAAAAAAGTTTAATTTTAACAAATACATTCATAAGGAAATGATCTATATATTAATTCTCCTTTAATGAATATTTATGACAGCTTTTCTTAGTTGAGCTGAAAGTTCAATTCATTGCTGGATTACAATCTCATAAAGAAAACAGTTAACAAAGTTATCAAATGAAAAAATAATCAAATATGGCAAAATATAACTAAGAAATCAAAATTAACAGTATGTGACAGAGAACCAAAGAAAGGGATACATCAAAAATCATACAACGAATTTTATGTAATCGTATACTTCTATATATGGTCATCTTATTTGGGGTGCAAGGAAATAGCTAAGTGATTCTGAAATTCCTTCCTAACCACATCCTTAACCTCCAACTCCCTTCCAATCAATTTCTCCACTCCCAGATATAGATCTTTAGAGAAAGCAAAAAAATAATGTTTAAAACATTTATAACAAGGTTTCTAAAACTAGGAACAACAGATAACATTTTTCTGATCTATTCATAAGTTCCCTTTGATAATTTTTTAATTTTAAGTTTTTCTCTTAATAACATTCAACACATGAATTTTCTATGTATCATGATGACACATCTTCTAATGAAATACTGCCCTACAATGTTAGTGCCCAAGCCTGTTTTTGTGATTGCAATCATTACCAACAGGTTAAGAATATTTTAACTGCAGCAAACTACTGAGAAAAAAGCAAACTTAATTTGTGCAAATGTGTCCATACCACACAAAGGCCAGAAAGCATCACTACACTTTACGAGTCAATCAGACTTAGCAATAGTTCAAAAAAAGAGTATTAGTTTGAACATCAAATACATGGTAATATACTAGGATGCTAGCCTCATAAGAACCTGCAATTATATGGGGAAACAGAAAATAAAATCATTAAATAGTAATAAAACAAAACAATAAAATATACAAACAAAGGCAAAATTAATGCTATAGAACAGGGTTCTCACAAGACATAGTTACACATAAGAATCAATTGGGAATCTTCTCCCAACTACATAACCTCTAGGAAATATATTAGAAATGACAGAGAAAAACAGGAAACCACTCATTTCATTAATATAATGATAATTTGAATTTTAGTATTTTCTAGTATTTTTTTTGTTTTTTTATTAGAAAACATAGTGTTTTTATAGTTGTATGAAAACTATACACATAAGGCACTAATACCTAGTTTTATATTTGAACATGTTTAAGTTATAGTGTAATGAAAAGTAGGAATTTATGTAAAAATTTGGTGTGGTGATTAATTTCATGTGTCAACTTGACTGGCCATTGGGTGCTCAGATTAAATATTATTTCTAGTTATGTCTGAGTGTGTTTCCAGATGAAATTAGCATTTCAATCAGTGGACTCAGTAAAACAGATTGCCTTCTCCAGTGTGGGTAGGCACCATCAATCCCTTGAGGTCCTGAATAGAACAAAGGTAGAAGAAGGAATTCACCTCTTTTTACTGCCTCTCACTGCTGGAGCAGGGACATCTCATTTCATTTTCCGCCTTAGGCTGGGATGTACACCATAGGCTCTCTTGGTTCTCAGGCCTTCAGACCTGGACTCAGACTGAATTACAGCACTAGTTTTACTAGGTCACTGATAGCAGATCCTGGGACTTCTCAGCCTCCATAGTTGCTTCATAATAAATAAGTGTATACCTAAACACACACACACACACATATAACAATATCCCATTGGTTCTGTTTCTCTACAGAATCCTAATACACTGAAGATCCACAAAAAGTTACCTTTAGTCAGCATCCTTCTCAAATCTACCTGTCTATTCTATATTACATGCCTAACAGGCTGATCTCAGTAAGGTGAGGACTGAGCAACTATATTTTTTTAAATGCCACAAATAATTCTAATTCACACAATCATGTTATGTGAACCAATGGTTAATGGTCCTATATAACAAAAACACATAATAACCACTCCTTCAGAAAAAAACAGCAAAACTTAACTAGGTAAAATGATGATGTGAGTTTTAATTAAAGAATAAAGGCTTAAAGAAATTAAAGTCCAATAGGTTTCTTAGAAACCTAAGTTAATACAAAAGATAATTTAAAAAATCATTCATTTTCAACTCTGGGATGTTGTTTTGCTAGTCACACATTGTAAGAATGATCCAGGAATTCATACTACTTGAAATAAAACAAAAAGTGGTATTAGAGTAGAACATTAATTCAGGAGCAATCCTTTGCAGATTTCTTCCATTCTGTCCTCTAATTCAAAAATATTTTCTGCTAACCTATAATAATACTATTTTATTTGTTTTTATTTAACCATGTCCTTGGCTTACTAACAGAAAAGATCCAAAAATATTACAATATACACAAACACTTAAGCCAAAAGCCAAGAAATAAAGGGCTTAAGAAAAACTGTATCAATACATCCTGCTTGAAAACAAGCTACCACAACTGACATACAAGTTAATCCTGTTTCACTTAAAACACCAAATTAAAAATGTTAAGAAGTAACAAGTTGACTCTAAAATTAATATGTAAATTTAAGGAACTCGGAATAGACAAAGTAGTATTGGGGGAAAAAAAGGAACAAAGTTGAAGGTTCACACTTCCCAGTTTTAGAACTTACTATAAACCTACAATGTCAATACAGTGTGGTAAATGATAACCATAAAGAAGAATGCAACAGAACTGAAAGCCCAGAAATAAACCTTCACATTTACATCCAACTAATGTTCAACAAGGATGTTCAAGCCAATTAAATGGGGAAAACAGTCTTTTCAACAAATGATGCTGAGACAACTGGATATCCACATAAGATAGAATAAAGTTGTACATCTACCTCACATCATAAAAAATACTAACTCAAAATGGGTCAAAAACCTAAATGTAAAAACTAAAACTATAAAACTCTTAGGAAGAAAGAAGCGTAATCTTTGTGACCCTGGGTTAGGCAATGGTTTCTAGAACCACCACCAGAAGTACAAGTAACAAAAGAAAAATTGAACTGGACTTCATTTAAAAAAATCAAAACCTTTTGTAATCAAAAGACATTATTATGCAAGTGAAAGACAACCCACATAATGTAGGATTTTTGCAAATCATATACTTGATAAAACACTTGTATCTTGACTACGATAAAAGACTGGTATCTTGACTGTAAAGAACTCTTATAACTAAATAATAAAAAAGACATAAACAAGTAAAATAACCCAATTTAAAAATAGACAAAGAATATGAACAGACATTTCTCTAAAGAAGATATATAAATGGCCAATAACTGCATGAAAAGATACTCAAGATTTCTGGTTTCTGGTCTGGCACATAAAGACCTTGTAAGTCATCACTCCCACACTCACAAGAAAAAAAGCTGAACAAACCAACTACTCTTCTTAGATCCATCAGAGAATTAAAGTTATAGGGCAAACCACTGCCCCCCAAATTGCTAGACAGGTCAGTATAGACAATCAAAGCTTACTGGTGCAAAGGACACTATGAAAACTGTTACAACTTATAAGCAAATTCAGTAAAGTTGTAATATACAAAATCAATATGTAAAAAAAAGGGTTGTGTTTCAAAACACTAAAAAGAATCTATAGAGAAATTAAGAAAACAATCCCATTTATAACTGCATCAAAAAGAACAAAATACCTAAAAATAAATTTAACCAAAGAGCTGAAAATCCTGTAAGACACTGATGAAAGAAATGAAAGACACAAATAAATAGGAAGATATCCCATACTCATGAATTAAAAGGTAGGTAGGTTTGTTTGTTTGTGTTTGTTTGTTTGTTTTTACAGTATGAATGGCCTTTATTGCTTGCAACAAGAAGTGGAAGAGAAGGGGATATAACAGCACTGGCTCCTGGGATGGCTCCACAGACTCATCACTACCCTTGAAAAAGCTGGAAGGATTAATATTGGTAAAATGTACCTACTACCCAAAGCAATGTTACAGATTTGGTGTAATTCTAATCAAAATTCCAATGGCACTTTTCACAGAAACAGAACAAACAATCCTAAAATTTGTATGGAATCAAAAAAGACCCCAAATAGCCAAAGTACTGTTGAGCAAGAAGAACAAAGCAGGAGGGATCAGGCACCCTGATTTCAGACTATATTACAAAGCTATAGTAATCAAAACAGTATGGTACTGGCATAAAAACAGATACACAGATCAGTGGGACAGAAGAGAGAGCCCAGACATAAACCCACACTTATATGGTCAATTAATTTATGACAAAAGAGCTAAGAATATACAAGAGGTAGAAGATAAATAGTGTTGGGAAAATTGGATAGCCAGAATGAAAAAACTGGACCTCTATCTTCATACCATACAAAAATACAACTCAAAATAGATTAAAGACCTAAACAGAAGACCTGAAACCATAAAAAACCTAGAACATGGAGGATAAGCTCCAAGACATGGGTCTTGGTGATGATTTTTTGTATTTGACACCAAGAGCAGAGTCAACAAAAGAAAAAATAAACAAGTTGAACTACATCAAACTAAAAATCTGCTGCACAACAAAGGAAACTGTCAACAAAATGAAAAGACAACTTATGGAATGGGAAAAGTGTTTTCAAATCTCACACATGATAAGAGGTTAATATTCAAAATAGTGTAAGAACTCATACAATTCAATAGTGAAAAACCAAACAATCCAAGTAAAAAGGGGCAGAGGAACTGAAAATACATTCTTCTTAAGAAGACATACAAACAGCCAACAAGTACATGAAAAGGTGCTCAACATCACTAACATCAGGAAAAAGTGAAAATCAAAACTACAATGTGATATCACCTCATATCTGTTAGAATGGCTCCTATCAAAAAGACAAAGCATACCAAGTGTTGATGAGGATGTAGAGAAAAGGGAACCCTTGTGCACTGTTGTTGGGAATATAAACTGGCACAGCCACTGTCAAAAGCAGTATTTAGTTTCCTGGAAAAACTAAAACACAACTACCATTTGATTCAGTCAATTCCACATGTATTTAACCAAAAAAAAAAAAATAATAATTTTCTTGAAGAGATATTTGAATCTCCATGTTCATTGCAGAATCTTAACAATAACCACGACATGGAAACAACCTAAGTGTCTATTGACAGATAAATGGACAAAGAAGTTTGGTCTATATACAGTTGACCCTTGAACAATTTGGGGGTTAGGAGCACCAAACCTCCACAAATTTGAAAATCCACACATAACTCAAAATAAGCCCTTCATACACATGGCCCTTCTGTAGTGAAGGTTCTACATCTACTGATTCAACCAACTGCAGACTGTAGCATTGCAGTGTTTACTATTAAAAACAATCCAAGTATTAAGAGGACCCATGCAATTCAAACCCATGTTGTTCAAGGGTCAATTATACATACAATCTAATATTATTCAGCCATGAAAAAGGAAAGAAATTCTGCCATTTATGACAACCTGTACGGACCTTGAGGGCATTATGCTAAGTGTAATAAGTTAGGAAAAGAAAAATAAATATTGTATGAACTCACTTACGTATGGAATCAAAAAGAAACCTGAACTCATGGATACAGAGAACAGATTAGTGGTTAACAGAGGTGAGGATGGGGAATGGGTAAAATGGGTGAAGGTGGTCAAAAGGTAAACTTTCTGTTATAATATAAATTAAGTCCTGGGGATATAATGTACATTATGGTTTACTACAGTTAGCTATACTGTGTTGTATATTTGAAAGTTGTTGAGAGTAAATCTAAATATTCTCATCATAAGACAAAAGAAATTTATAACTATGTGTGACAAAGGATGTTAACTAAGACTATTGTGGTAATCATTTCACAATATACACATTTATCAAATCATTATGTTGGGTACCTGAAACTAATACAATGTTATATGTCAATTATATCTCAATTAAAAAGGTAATAACAACAATAATAGCTTCTATACTTTTGAGTGCCTGTGAGAGTACTACACATGTATCATTACTAACTCCCTGGCAAATTGGTAATACTCTTGTTTTACAGAAGTGTGAGGCAGAAAAGGCATAAGAAGTTATGTGATTTGCCAGGTCAATAGCTAATAAATCCTTAGAAACAGGATATGAAGCCAGTTCTTACTCCAAAGCATGATCCCATTTCACTTAGCCAGAGATGGTAAATGGATTACACTCTTATATCAAATCCTATTTACTGAGAGTAACTGGCAGGATTTATGGCTGAAAAGCACTCTGACACTATTCTGAAGTTTAGAAGCAAAAGATCTTGCACAATTAATGATGTTGCCATGGGTGTAGAAGAATCTAAATGTAGGCCCTACGTTTGCCATTTTAAAACAAGATCACACTATTTATAAGATTCAGTTACCTCTCCATGGCTTCAAATCTCATGCCAGTCAGTCGCTTCACTCTGTGACTGCCAGGGAACTGTCTTCTCAACTCCTGAAGACAAAACTAAAAAAATAATTGATAAGAAGACTTGAAGAGTAGTAATTATGTAACATATACTAAATGGGCTACAAGGAATGGCTTACATAGTCTGCAATGTGTCTTCTTAAATAATTTCATTAATGTAATCTAATGATGAGTCAAATTAATCATTAATGAATATGTGCTGAAAAAAAGACTGAAATTACAGTGAGGGCAACAATCAGTTCTCAGAAACTGACCAAGCTCTTAAGCGGGAAAATGAGCAGATTACGAGGTCCACTAATACTTCTTCAAAAACTACTACCATATCACTTCTCCTTAAAAAATGCTTCCATAATGTGTCAGGCTCCACTTAAAAATCTACAATAGCTTCTTGGCTTTTTCTTCCTAACTATTGCATAGGCATTCTCTTGATAAAAATTAAGTTCTTTGGTAGTACTCTCAAGTCTCTAGCAAATACTATTAACATTTTGTTTAACGTTGCCCTACTGAAATCATATACTAATCAATCACCCTGTCAGTACACATATCCTACTCTGAAGGTCTTAAAATTGAGACATTGTCTCAATGGAGTACCAACCTCCTTTTAGTAGATATCCATAATTCACCCATCAACTCAACTAAAGAAACAATCAAATATTTACTGTGCACCTACTATATTCTCAGCAACATATGAGAGATTATAAAAGTCTTGAAAGTGCTACAAATATTAAGGATGATAAAAATGGCCCGTTCTAGTGCCCCAAAGCATAAGAGATTAAAAATGTCTTTAACTAACGAAGAACTTTTGTAATTCTTTTCGGCTTAAATGAGAAAGCAACATGAAGTAGTGTTTAAGACTCAGAATGATAGAACAAAAGAAGAGAAACCACGGCTTCCTGATTTATATAATGAATATAATGATAATAGCACATACAAATCAAATTAAGAAATAATTATGAAGATTAAATAAAGCGTGATGTAAAGCATTTAGTATAGTGTCTACCACATGCGTGTTCAAAAATACAGTTATCATTCTTTTCTTTTAAAATTAATTACTTAAAATTGAAATTAAAAATTGCTTCCATAATGTGTCAGACCCCACTTAAATACCTAGCATTAGTACTTTAGGTCATGTTCTGTATATGCTAGAATTTTCTAATAATTTAAATATACTTTTAAAATATTGCAAAATAATATTTAACAATATATACTTTGGAGGTCATTTAACACCCCAAAAGATAAAGTCGTTTTAAACTATATGCTTATTTTTAACTCCATGATATAGCATAATTTACCTATTAAGTGAATAACCTTCACCAACTAATTTAGCTTCTTCAGTAAAACTGGGATACTAAATATCTACTTCTCAGGATTGTTAAAAAGAAATAAGATATTGTGCCCCAAAGTACCTAGTTAGTCCCACCTACTCTTAAGAGTAACACTGAAAACCAGCTACAGAGAACATTCAATACAAGCCATATACTAAGTCTTAACTGCTTATACAAAATTCATGAAGCAAATTATATATAAAATTTTTTACAAGGGGTGGGGGCGAGGGTATAGCTCAGTGATAGAGCACATTCTTAGCATGCACGAGGTCTCGGGTTCAATTCCCATTACTGCCATACAAATAAATAAATAAATAAATATCTAATTACCTCCCTCCCCACCAAAATAATAAATTAAATAAAATTTTTAAAAAATAAAATAAAATATAACTAGTTTACAGCCATACCAATGCCAAGTCATCCCGACCATAGTCCAGGGCCGCAATCATCACCTGTTCATATATGATCCAAACTACATACATAGAAAAAACTGAATTTAATATAAAAATCTCACAACAGAAACTAGACAATGACTTCTACTTGGTTCTGATATTTTAAAGAACAATTACTTATAACTGAAAATTGATTTTTTGTATTTTATCTGGAATTAAGGAAGGAAAGCATCCTTAGGTTTTCAGCAATGTAAAAAATTTTAATATCTTATAAAGTAAAAAAAAAAAAAAAAAAACTCCAATTATTTAATATCTTTACTGTTTTAAAAGCGTCATCTTGAAATACATTTTGACCAGACCATGACTGCAGCTTTCTGAGGTTTAAAACAAAAATGACAATTTGATAGTTTCACTACTAATTGTAAGTCCTCCTCAAAATAAAGTATCATTTAGACATTCTGAGAAGTTTTTTAAAAAGTAACAAATGATAGATATATTGATATCAACAGCAGAAAAAACATAACAAAAAGATTTTTTTTAAATCTAAGAGCCATAAGTGAAACGTGCTGAGCACAAATAAATTTAAAAACTTACTATCATCTCCAAGCTTAGAAGCATATTCATTAATTAATTCCTCTCCAACTTCCACAATTTGCTCACTATTTCGTGAGTTTTCTTCTCTCCATTTTCTCATTTTATCTCGCATTTCTGAAAAAATAAAATAAGCTTGCAATTACATGTATATTTGATTAATATCTAACTGACAAGATGAAATCAACTTTTTAAGATAAGAAACTCATACTAATATCAAAATCTATGATATCTCAAATTTCATAAAGCATAAAATCAATTTAACAAGGGCAACAGATTCTTTAGAAGACCAAAAATGTATTACAGCCGACATTACAACTATCTTTAAAAGTAATGCCTGGCATGGGTCTGCTACAAAGAGCCTCATCCCTTTAAGCAACTATGGACCTTCTCTTTTTTGGGGTTATAAACAATGTTCAGAATTTGATAAAACCTAAGGATTATTTTCTGAGGAAAAAAACCAAAATTACATATTGAAATCCCCCCAAATTTAAGGTACTCCTAAAGCTTGCCCACTGACTCAATAATATAAAATTTTCATAATCAGGGTATCATACTAGGCTATCAGCACTGAAGGAATATTCATCACAAAACTCCCTTAAGAACAACATGACTACAGTAGTCCACATAAAATATAAAGATACACAACTATGCAAGGAAATAGCAGAAAAAATCAGAACGAAGGAAATCTTTTGATTATATGTGCAGTAAAGAATAAAATGAATAATGTAAAGGAAGGCCCAAAACACTAGCAAACAAACAAGTCAAGAGAACAGCTTTATATATTATAATACAACAGGGAACTCTGGAGTTTTAAAGAACAGTATTTTGGTAACAGCAGAAATAGCAACTGGGGGGGAAAGTACATAATCCAGTAATAGATTCCCGTTTTATACAGTTAAGATAGAATAAACTGTCCATTTCACCAATTACATAGTTTTCTTAGTCCTACCTCTGAAAATCTTATATACTCATCTGAAGTACTACCTTCTTCCTTCTATTGACATAAATGTTGCATAGATTTAAACAGCTGAATTAACTTATTGTTGAACAGGTGAGTTAAGCAATACACTAGCTTCTAAAGACTATAAGAGAAGCACACAAGATTTCCACTACTTTTATATGCATTATCTAAATCCCGACAGTTTGAAGTCTACAAAAGACAGCAAAAATCCTCGTAAGAAGAAAACAGACCCTAACTGAATTTACAAAAAAAAAAAAAAAAGTCTTAAAAAATCATTACAAATTAACATATAGTTAATTCCTTCTACTGAAACCTAAAAATCAGCTTGACTCTCACTCTGCACAGGAAGTAACCTTGAGCTGAATATTAAAGATTGAAGAGGAACTGAGCAGGCAAACAAAAAAGTAGGTTATTCATACCTCACAGGTTAAGGGCTCAGTCTCCAAGACTACTCCCACTTCAGACACCAATACAAGTCAGGGACACCCATAGTTCTAAGCAACTCCTTATAGTCAGTAGTTCTTTCTACAACTGAAACAGCCAAATGGAAGAGATTCATAGGGCAAAGTGCTGGGGAAGGGAGGGTAGAGGAGCTTCCACATTCTCCCTGGGTGAATCACTATCCCAGCACCTTGATGTGTTTACCAACATACAAGCTCTCCAAACCCTGCAGTTTAGGGGGTTTTATGGCGGTTTCATTCCATAGGCATAACTGATTACATCTCCAGTCATTGGTTATTAAGTCAATCTCCAGATCCTCTCCCCTCCAAGGAGGTCAAGGGGTGGGCTGAAAGTTCCAACCCTTCAATCAAGCCTTGGTCTTTCCTTCCTGAAACTATCCAGCTGCCAGTTATTTATTAGCATACAAAAAGACACTCACTGCTAGAAATCTTAGAAGATCTTGTGTTTGGAACCTAGGACTAAGACCAAATATTTTAATAGAAGATGTTCCTATCAACTCTATCTCAGGAAATTACAAGGGTTTGGGATCTCTGTGCCAGGAACTGGGGATGAAAACCAAATACGTATATATAACTTATATCACAATGTAACATACATGTTATCTTTAGATCCACAACTTGGGTTCTCACAACTCATTCAAACCACATTCCCTAAACCATAGTTACACTAAGTTCACATTCTCTGTCAATCTCGCAGATATTTTAAAATAGGGAGAAAAGCCTTGAGAATATAAACCATTTAGTTTTACAGATGTGTTCCATAACACTGCTCATATCCAAACACACAAATTAAGAAATGCTAGCCCAGACAAATAAATAAAATATGCTGTTTGAATTCATGAATTACTTCTTACTCTATTAGATAAATTCTTAACTTGCTTCAGAATAGGAATTCTCTGCAATGCCCTTTAAGAAACAGTAGATTTTCTGCCCATAAATGAGAAACTAAAAAAGAAAAACTGGTCCTATCTCCTTTTTTGTCAAACTTTTCATTTGCCAACAGTATTCAATTTTCCATCAGTCTCCTACTTATTCATAATCAAGGTAAATGCTGGAAAATCTCTCACTTTTAAAACTATTGATATGTCCCCCATGACTTCTACTTAATCACTCAAAAATATATTAATGTATTACTTCTATAGCACATGCTAGAAACATAAAAGATAAAAAAAGAATTGCCCCTTGTGCTTAAGAAGTTGACAAGTTAGCAGAAAAACTGTAAACAACAAAATAATGTGATAAAAGCTAAGACACTGGTATGTTCAGGTACTAAGAAAGCAAGGTGAGGGGGAGAATAATTCCACATGGCAGGCAGAAAGGGTTAAAGAAGATATCTGTGATACACGAATATATTTGTGATATATGAACTCTAAGGATCAGGGTGTTTGTTAGATAAAGTTTACAGCAAAGAGCATAAACTCTGGGAGAGGGATGAAAGCATCTGATGTGCTGAGGAGTACATCAGGGGCAGGAAAATTGCCCATCCCACCTAGATTAGGGGGAGGAGAAGAGAGAAAGAAAAGCAGTTTCTTCAGGGCATCGCAAAATGGAGCTCAAGTTAATTCTTCATTTATGTAACTTACCCGCAACAGGGTTGGGGAACATGCTTCTCTGTCAGAGACTACTCACAGAGATCCACCCCACCCTCCCCCCAAAAAACCTGAAGGATCACCCAACAGACGAGGGAAAATTAGGAGGAAAGCACTTTTTCTAAAAGCTAACTGGGGAAAACAACAAGCCCTTTCACCCAAAATATTTCCCCATTTACTCAAGCTTTAAATTTTAAAAGAAAATCCAACTGTGTATAATATGTACTTCAAGACATTTTTAAAGTAAGATATAAAATAAATGTATTATCTATATATGGTTATGACTCCCTCAAATATACATTCAAAGTGTTACATACACTTCAATTTTACCTCACAATACTTTTCATTATACAAAGGTTTTCCTTGTGTTTTAAAACTTCCATAGTTTTACATTTTTACCTTCTTCAGTCTTCTTTTCTACTATCTAAAGGCAATAGTGTGTAGAGTGAAGATGCAAAACTCAAACTGCTTGAGTTCAAATTCCAGCTCTGCCATTTTCTAGCTGTGTGATATTGGTTAATCAACACTTTGCACTTCAACGTTCTCATCGAAAAAGTGGAAATTAAACTCTTAGGTAATAACTTCTCTATATAATAAACATCAATAACTTCCAACTGGATGAATAAATAAACCATGTATTTACTTTTTACAGAGACCAACAGAGACTGTAGGAGTGTTAGACTTCGTGTATAGGTCTTTTACAAAAGTGTTACATTTTCCTACTACAAGAATTACACTACTCTTTAAAATAACCACTTCCATGACTTTAATTTATGATGTTATTCAACAAAATTCTTTTTTTTTAACTTTTTAAAATTAAATTATAGTCATTTTACAATGTTGTGTCAAATAACAAAATTCTTAAAGGACACAGGTCCAACTTACACTACCTCCTCCAAGAAAATCCAAATAAAAAACTATCCCTGAGAGTCTTCCCATCACCCTCTGTTACTATAAATCTCTGAAAGAAAAATCTACAATATTCTTTTCTTAAAAGTCCCCTAAAATAGAATTTTAATTCTACTCATTAATTACATTAATTACAAAGGAGCAAACTATATCCTATGTGTTAAGTGAGTTGCCTAAGTCTAAGATACTAAAATTATTCTAACACTAAAAAATATGACTTATAATTTTTGTGACTATTTGTTAAGGTTCATCTTCAATTCCATTATTTATTCAGCAGATTACTGAGTTCCTTCAATATGTCACACACTAAAACAAGACAGGTCTAGTCCCTCCCTCCATTCTAGGAGAGATAAAATTTCAAAACTTCACACAATTAGGTAAGTACAATAAATATGAGGACACATAGTTAATGGACCAGAGGTAAGCTTGTTCCTTATTTGTTTTGTTGTATATTTTTCCTTTTTTTTTTTTTTTTATTTTAGTGGAGAGATGGAAGATGGGTGGAGGTAGAGTGGTCAAGGAAGGCTCTGAAGTATGTGACCTTTGAGGGGAATTCTGAGAAATGATGAAGTATAATGGGAAGAGAGGAGCAAGGAGGGAAGAACACTCCTAGCAGAAGGAGTAGTTTGTGTCCTGTCCAAAGACAAAACGAGCACTGAACATTTAAGGAATTTAACAAAAGCTCATAGAGTAAGGGGAGAGCAGCTTAAGATAAAGTTGGAGACACAGGCAGGAGCCAGATCACCATTTTAGACAGTACTTAACAGTTTGAAAGCACTTTAACATAAGCCTTCTCTTTTGTTTCTCAATAAATTTGTAAAGTAGTTATTATTTGTTTATTATTCTAAATCTAGTATGTCACCCATTTTTAGAATGCCCACAGGGGAAGGTCCAAGTTACTTAAATCACCTTGTTTCCTGGCAGTTACACTTGTAACTAAGATTCTATACCTGATATTATCATCTAAGAAACCTACCTTCTGGACATACCTTCAAACTAGCACTTTCTAAAAAGCATGAAATATTCAAAATATTTTCAAAAGCATTAAAAATGGCAGCCACACATCTACTGAAGGAATATATCCTGACACAAACCTTTTAAAACTTTGTATTTACAAGTCCGTCTTTCTCCATTAGACTGTGAATTCTGTGAAGGTAGGGGCTGTGTGTTACTTAATCTGACATATCCAAGATCTAGCACTGAGAACTTAATACTTTTAATATAACGGATTCCCCCAAAAGAGGTAGGAACACTGCGGTTCACAGTGTGCTAGAGGTCACAAAACTTATAAATCGCTGAATTCAGTTCCAGTTTAAAAGAATTTACCTTTTCCCATAAGTGTCTGCAACTTCGTATAATACTGGAGAGATTTATTCACCATCAAACTGACAATATAATTTTTGTCCACGTGTTATCAGGCCATTGTTTAAACATTCGAACAAATAAGCTACTGAAGTCTATTGTCAAAAATATTAGGAATATAAATTTCAATTACACAAATTTCGTGCCTTAGAGAAACTCAAGGCTCTTCTCTTAAGCATGCATGCCTTCCACTAAAGTTTTTACGAAAGGAAAAATCCCTCTTACAGAATAGGTCCAATTTGGGGGTGCGTCCAAATTTAAAGAACATACTCCACCTCAGATTAACCTAGAATGAGGAATGAAGTCCACTCTTGAGCACATGGCCAAGATAAGAGGTTCTTTACCACTTTAGAAAAGGAATTACTGGTAGGGAGTAAGAATGAAATTGTGTTGTGTGTGTAACTGTGTTTTGAGGGGAAGTGAGTCACGGAATAATTTAAAAGGGGAGAAATTAGAAACCCAGTTTTAGAGCGAGAACGAAACGTAAACTGGCATGTAGAAGAATCAGACTTGTGTACGGGTTCTCTACACACTTTTACTGCAGAGTTGTAACTCAACACAGCACTTTAAAGGCCTTTACAGGCCCCGTATTTCCTCGCTGCAAAGACGCTTCAAGCAACTATCCTGCCTCCTCCGCGCCGCCCAGCAGCCACAGGAAATGTAAGACAGCTCCAGCTCCAGGGCCCTGCCGCTTTATAATGGAAGCTGGCCTGGGCCGCTAGACTGACGGCGGAGGTAGGGAAGTCAGTCTACCGATGAGCACAAGCGGTGGAGAACACCGCAGATTCCAGTCAGTGGCGGGCCAAGAGAGGCGTCAGCCTCAACCTCCACCTCAGCCACCACCTCAGCTCGGCCGGTTCAGTGCCGAAGAGACCGGAGAATCCAGCTTTCCGAAAGCAGCAAGTACTACCGAGCCGCTTCCCAGCGCTTTTGGTTTTTCCGCGCCCGCCCCGCCCGCAGTTACCTTCCCAAGTGACATCGTAAAGCTCTGAGACCTTCGCCATCTTCTCAGAACCAGAGGCCGCGGGGTGAGAGGGCGGGGAGACGCGATCACGTGACGTGTGGCCGGGCGGCGGGGAATTACGAATCCATTTCTCATTGGCCGACAGGGCGGAGGGGCTGGGATCCGCCGCGCACGTGCACGAGGCTCCGCGGAGGGGCTGCTGGGGGAAGGGGCGGGGCGACCTGGGCGGTGCGCCGCGCGCCGGACTGTGAGGACACGCCGCTGGAGCCGGCTAGGGGTGAGGTGTTTACTTTACCATGGATTCTTAACAAATACTGGGTTTTTAACGTGTCCCGCTTCTGGTTTTTAATATATTTAATATATTTTAAATATAATATATTTAATATATTTTAAATATAATATATTTAATATATAAGTGTGTTCATTCTCTTCCCTCGCCGTAATTAGCACCTTGCTCTCTTCAAGACGTGCTGCAGTGCAACATTCTGTTCAAATGCCTTTTCGGTTCCCAACTTTTCTCCTTCCATAGTGGGATTCTCTTTCCATTTCCTTTTTAATATTCGGCCAAACTGATACACTCCAAGGAATATTCGTTAAATCTCTTTGAAGAACTACTGGTTCTGCCTTTGCACATTATGTTCCTGTGGCCAAGGACTTCTTAATGTTCACGGGGTTGGCTTCATGCCATCCTAAACCGCTCTTCGTGAATCACTCACTGCCTGCCTCTCTAGATTTCAAACTGTAAGAGCAGCCAATATGTAAGTGCTTATACGTAAAGGAAATGCTAAATAAAAGTACACATGAGATCATCACAGGCCCTACACGTCACTCCTCTTCAGTCTCATAGCGAAGTGAGGGGGACTTTAGTCTAATTCCTTTCAGAAATCTTTGGACCTGGTCTACTAGAGCTAGGGAGAAATGTCTAAAGTAGAAGCTAAAAATGTGAGGGCCATAAGGGTATATTTAGTATTTGAAGCAGTGACAAAAAATGTAAAAGGGGAATGTGCAAATTGAAGAAAGAAGCCTAAAAATCCCTGCATAACAGGTGTAGTTAAGGATTAGTGAAGAAAAGGTAATCAAGATATGAGAAAGAAGGAAAAAAGGGAGTCATATCCCACAAGCCAAAGGAGTTAAGTTAAAGAAAAAAAGGAACTGTTAATGGCACCTGCCACAGGGAAGTTGCATAGGGATAGAGAAGACCAATGAATTTATAAGCTTGAATTAGATTCTGAATTAGCTTCATTCTTTCAAGACTAGACAGACCTTTTAAAGAAAACCGTTATTCAAAAAATTAAAAATCCTTCAGTCAGAAATTCACATATTCTAATGAATGCTTCAATAAAACAACCTGGTGTAGTGGAAGGAACAAGAACTCTTTATCAAATGGACTTGAATCCAGACCTCATTCAGTAGCTGCTTGACTTTCAGCACATGTATCTCTGATCACTGGAGTTGCTCAGATATAAAAAGAAGCTAACTATCGATATAAAAAGAAAATATCTACCTTAAGTTGTTAATCAAGATGAAAAGAGACACTGCATGACATTCTTGGAGGTAGCAGTCCTGTGGCTATAAGTACTATTAATATGCTAATGATGCCCAAATGCATAAAATCGAGCAGTCCTTACTTCTCCCCTGAAACCCAGTTCTGCTTTGTTGACATATTCACTTAGGTGCCTAGTATGTATCTCAAAGTTAACATGTCCCAAACAGAACTCTGGATTCCTGCCACCGTGTCTCCCAACTTGCTCTTCTCCCTCAAAACTGATGAAACCATCCACGTAATTGCACCAACGAAAATTCTAGGACTTATTGATTCCCTTCTTTGCCAACACTCCCCCCGTCCCAGTCTACCAGCAAATTATGTATTGTATATTTTTAAAACTTTACCAAATCCATCCATTTTTTTCATCACTACTACTACCTTAATCAAAGCCACAACCATCTCTCACCCGAATGACTGTTACAGCCTCCTAACCTCCATAGTTTCATTCTTGCTGTGTAAAATCTATTTTCTATACGGTGGCCTTACTAGTCTTCAAGAAAAAAACGATCACAAAAGTCCTTTGCAGCTCTCAAATGGCTTCCTGTGGCAATAAATATATACTCTATAAACACTTTACCGTTGATACAGGAAAAAGTAGGGTGAGAGAGGTTGGCCATGTCCCAGGTCTTGGTTGAGTCCTAGGGATGTTCCCCTCCAAGTGTGGGTCTTTGATGTCACAAAGGAAAGAATTAAGAGCGAGCCACAACTGAGTAAAAGTGAATTTATTCAGAGAGATACATACTCCATAGACCGAGTACAGGCTGTCTCAGAAGGCAAGAGAAAGGCCACGAGGTGTGGGGTTGGGTGCTTAGTTTAAAGTAAAAGTAGTTACACACTCCATAGACAGAGTGTGGTCCTTCTCACTCAGAAGGGAGAGTGGCCACAAGGTGCAGAGGCTGTTAGGTTTTATGAGCTCAGTAACTTCATATACTAACAAGTGGGAGGGTTATTCCGACTACTTTTGGGAAAGAGTCTGGGATTCACCACCCACTTTTTGACCTTTTATGGTTAGCCTCAGAACTGTCATAGCACCTGTGGGCATGCCATTTACCATGTTAATATATTACAATGAGCGTGTAATGAAGCTCAAGGACTACTAGAAGTCAAATCTGCCATCTGTAGCCTCAAGGCCTACTGGGAATTGAATTTGCTGCCATCTTGGTGTTAACTGCTGTGTCATTCCTTGAACGGCTGTCGCCTGCCCTCTTCCTTCCTGTCTCACTGTGGTTTATAGGGCTTTACTCAGTCCTGCTCCCTCCTACATCTCTTAACTCATCTACTACCATTCTGTCTCTTTTCACTAGACCCCATTCTCACCAACTTCTGTTTCTCCAACATGCCAAATTCCTGTCTGCCTTGGGCCTGGGATTTGTTCAGTGGAGTTGAAAGCCCAAGGAGTTGTCTTTTAATGACTTACATGGGTATTAAGGATTACAGCTAATTGAGAGAGTAAGTGTTTTCTAGTCACTTTAACTAAATGCCCTTGTAGCTAGCTACTGTTGCCTATCAGGCAACAAACTATATGACATTATCAGAATTTTTGAACTGAAAACTAGAATAATTTCATTTTAGACGTAAAAGACACTTTAGAACACTATTTAGGACAATATTCTTTAGAACAATATTTGTCAAAATGTTTTGCCTGTAACTCATAGTAGAGAATACATTTTACATCACACAGTATGCATACATACATTTAAAACTGAAACAAAATTTGCAAAGTAGTCTTTTAATGTGGCTTGTCCTCTATATTTTCTATTCAAATTGAATCAATTCCATTTTATTGTGTAAATATATTTAGTTGTGACCCACTAATGGAGTAATGACCCATGTTTTGAAAAACAACTAATTTGTACGTTTCCTAATCTGAGGCCTTGAAATGAAATGGTTTGCTCAAGATCTTACCATGGGAAATTCATACGGAAAAGATCAGTTGTTTAGATCATAGAAAAATGAAATGTTTACAGGAAAAATGTTGAAGGGAAATTTTTGTCACCAGTAGTATTCCCTGAAGTGAGTTAAGTGTTCATATTTTATAACATTTCAGATGTCCAATAAAGTTTGCTTTCCTCAAACACACTCAGGAAAAAACTGGTCTGTTAATGACAAAACTTCTATATTCTTTAACATTTTATAATGTAATTATAAATGTAAATAAAAAAGAAATATCTTCTATAGATAAAACCATGACGTTGAGAATATATACATCAAGCATACTTTCTATAAATCCACCTTAGAAAAGTTCTGTTTTACCTTTCACTTTCTCATTCCTTTGATAAAGAAGAGTTTTTATTTGTGTATGTTAAAAGTGCTTAATCCAGTTTCTCTGGTTGAACAACTGCCCAACATTGGTGACAAATATCAGGAAAACTATCCAAGCAGCCAAATACTAGATTATGCCATGTCAGACACCATGGGGAGCACTGTTTTATTTAATAATCTCAACATCAGAGTTAAAAAGGCACATAAATGTGATCTATTATATGCCCTTTTTCATGTTAAACTATTTTATGATTTTCATTTTTTCCTACAAGATCATGTTTGAATGGTTAGAATAATAGTACGTTGGAATGAACTAGGGGTTCAAAAAGGAATAACTTTGAATAAGCCCACATTTTCTTGGAGATGGAATAAGCTTTGTTAATTTATCAAGCCAGATTGACCCACAAAGTACTTGAGAGTGCTTCTCTTTTACAGTCAGAGTTTACTTAATTCAATTAATATATTCAGACATTATGAAAGACTAAAGCAACTACTTAAATTTAATAAACCTTATAGCATTTATAAAGTGGACATTATTTAACAACACAAAACATAATACCATTTTAATTGATTTTGCAATATTCAGCATCATCATCAAATTATTTATTTAGAATCTACTTTCTGCTTTGTTCTGTCTTATAATCATAGTGAATTAAACTATCCCACGTTATATAGCACAGTTTACAACCCCTACTTACTACACAACAATTATCCATCAAAATAAATTGGTCTCACTACAACTCTCATATAAAATTTATCATAGTTTTAAATTATGTTATTTTTTCTAATTAGTGAATCATAACCATAATCCCTTTGTATTTAAGGGAAAATATTATTTGTTTCATCTTATTTCCATGTCAGTAGATTTTTACTGTGACACATTCACATTTGGAAGGAAGTTTTCCTTAGAGTTTTATTTACTAAAAGCCAGATTAATACAGAATTGCTTGAGGAACTTTCTGAACATTGTTTTTTATTACATTTTTTAAAGATATGTAATTTAATATGTTCCCCTAAAACACAAGAGCCTATGCCTTCTTTGATGGCACAGCCATAGCATTTTTAGGCACTTCTAGTTTTTCCAAGTTTGCTGTCATTTGTAATACATAAATGTTTTAAAATGTGCCAGCCATTTATTTCACATTCAATTATATTATTTTAGAAAACAAAGGAGAGTCTCTGGGAAACATTTCTAGTGAGATCACCTTGGTCCTTTCACAGTAGAATTCACAAAGTGATAATTACCCCTCTGTGCCATAGTTGTAACAGTGAAGAGGAAAGTACATCCAGAAAGAGTACACCCAGAATTTCTCCCTCATGGGCAATAAATTAGAGCTATTTCTTTTGGAGATTTATAACCATACTTAAAAGTCCACTTTTTTAAACTATATTTGCTTAATTTCCCCAAAGTGCATTTTCTGTTCTGATACACACGTACTTCTGTGCATATGTAACAGTCCTTGTGCAAAAATGTGTTTTCACAAACATCCCTTTTGGGCAGCAAACATCCGGGAGTTTCTATGTATTGTTACTGTGACCTGTGGTCTCTGGAGCCCATCTAGACTCCATTTTCTACAGTAGACTTGTAACTGAATTAGTTGTTTACTTGAAAAATGTTCTAAAAAATATCTATTCACAGTATACGGATTGCATTATGAGTAAACTCACACAAAAATATAATGAATATTAAGTTATACTTTTTTTATAATTACATATTATTCTGTTACAGTAATTTTCATTTTTCAACAGTCCTTCTCTTTGGTGGTTTGGTAGCATCACTCTAGCCGCAAGTGGCTATTTGTTCAGACCTGTCGTTCTGAGGTATCTTAACCCTTGTCACCAGACCACAAGGTCATTTACTGGTCATCTTTTTCTGTCTAAGGTCATGCTGACCATTCTTGGCTTAAATTAGTTTAAAGGCCAATAGCCACATTGGGCATAATGTGGCCACATTACTTTTCAGATCATAAATCATACACCTTTTTTGCATATAGGAGGGCTTATTTAGTCAACCTCATGGATTTATTTAGAAAAAAGACTGGTTTCCTGGCAGAATGTGTGTAAGAAAACTGTCCACCCCCTAAATCCATTCCAGCAACCCCATCCAGCACCACCTCATTCCTGAGGAAATAGCACAATATCAGAATTTTTTTTAACTTCATGTAGCATAACTTCTTAAATTGTACTTAGGATTGTTTACCTTAAAACTACGAAGTGAGGAATAATACAGATGCGCTCCAAAAGCTACCTTTGGTTCAAATTGCTGCACCTCACTACAGATTCTTTATAATATTTTGACTTCCTCTGCTCATTATGCTTCTACTGTTATTTCTTTTGCATCTTTTTATAATGAGCTTTAACATTTGTACTGTGTATGGATTGGAAGTTGGGACAGACAGAGGGGGAGTGACTTCAGTTGATGCAATTTTTCTAGCAATAGCAAGACTGTGGAATATTAAACATAACCTCAATCGAATCATGAAAAGACATCAATCAAACCCAAATTGAAAGCCATTCTATAAAAATAACTGACCAGTACTCATCAGAGAGTGGCAGTGGCATTATGTATTGCTCTTCTAAGCTTTTAGACAAATTCTTGGTCTTAAGCATCCATTGGCAGATTCTGATGTCATATATGTGGTAGAATTAAGAGTATAGAATTATAGTTATGAAACAATTTCCAAAGTAGTTTTTATTAGATACAAATTGTACATATCAAGTCATAGAGGATGTGGAGCTCCTTTACATTCTACATAACAGCAGTGGATTCTTTAACATATATATATGTTGCTCTCCTCCACAGAACTTGCTGGGTTTTAATCCCAGGTTGTGCATTCTAGCTATATAAATTCAGCAATTTGAGCAAGTTATCTTAACTTCATTGAACACTAGTTTCCTCATATGTTAAATGAGCATAATAATACTTGCTAATTATAACAAGTACTACAAGTAATAAAAAATTCCTCACACAGTGTCTAGCATATAGCATAATAATACCTTTAGTATTACATACCATTTATTGAGTACTTGCTGTATACCAGACATCAGACAAAATGTTCCTTGTAGATTATTTCATTTAATTCTTACAACCCCACTTTATAGATGAGAGAACTGTTAGAAGAGGTTAAATAACTTCCCCAAACACACTATGATATACTCCTTCATATAGTATGTTCTTAGTAAATAGTAGCTGTGTCATTTTGGGCTTCTGGGAAGCAGATGTTGAAATGGAGTTGGGAATGCAAGAAGTTCATTAGGGGACAATCCATGTGAAAGATAAGAGGGGGAGGAAGGAAGATTGGGTAGGAAACACTTTTAGACCACAGTACAAGTCTGATACCTGTGAAAGAAGAGAGTAGGAAGAGGATTGGACAGAAAGAGCCTCCCACCATGATTTACATGTGACAAAGTATCAGCCAACTCAATGAGAAGAGCTCCTGAGCAAAGATTACCCATTAGAAGAGTCCTACATTGAGCAGAAATAGCCAGGCCTTAGGACCCCTACATGTTCAGTCATTAGACAGGGGCTGTCTGGAAGGGCATAACATCAGCTCAGAAGCTGAAATAAATCCTGAAGCCTTTAATAGCCAGAGGCTGTCAGCTCCCCGCCCTCCTTGCAGCTGAAGAGCAAGTTCTTTCTTAAAGGGAGATTCTAATAGTGTACCTCCATAGCTGTCACGGTAGCCCTTATTATTATTCTTCCATTCTGGGTATGATCTTTCATTTTTGATGAGAGGTAGGGGTGTGTCTTCTCCTGACTAGACTCAGAAGCAATTTACATAGCTATTTGACATATGGAAATTATATTTCAACTCCACAGAATGTCTTTTTCTAGTATATGATTAATAGCTCCACAGCGGTTGCCTTGTGTTGAAGAAAAGACCTGGTAAAATATATATAGCCCACAGAGGCTTGAAATTTTTCTTATTTTTTATGAGACACAAATCAGAAATTTCTCATTCTTTTCTTGGTTTGGGAATTATTGCTACTACCATTGATAAATTACTTAGAACTTCATATTTCTTTCTTTTTTCACTCAGGTTCCAAATATATCCAAGTAGTTTAGGATTTTTAAACATGTTTCCAAGAATAACAGTATAACTCTAAAACATGGCAGCATTTCTAAAATTCTACAACTCAAGTACTAGAAACTTTCAAAGGCATTGCACTCGGAAATGCCCTTTGATAATTCATTGGATAACTGCTGTACTATATCATTGATGATAGCTTGTTAATAAACTTAATTAAATTTTACCAGTACTTTCCCCCCCAAACAGGTAATTGACCTGAAATATGAATAGTGCATAAATCCAGAGACCCTCACTGCCAACCTGCTCTTCTCTGTTCTGAACGCCAAGGCAGCCCTAGTTAGCATTTGCCGTACTGCACAGGTGCTCTTCTAGGAAGGTTACAGGATTACATTACAAGCCCTCCACTTTCTCGACTGCCAGAAGGAATGATACAATGAAATCACTACCTAATGCAGGAGGCAGAGTGCCTCCCAGATTCATATAAATAGCAAAGTTATTGAAGGATTGTACCTTTTAAAGAATTAAAGCAACAAAAGAGGAGTGGTGAACAAAGCAAATTTTGCCAGTTGAATTCAGGGAGCAGTCACATGGGACACAGTAGCCATGAATCTCAGTACAAAAATTCAGGTGTGCAAGAACAAAATTTGCATTTTTATACAACTCAGTTTTTATTTGAGGTACCATTCTTGGAGGAAGACAAAAATTTAATCAGTCAGGTTGGAATTTGCCTTGCACTTCTGCCTCATTTTTCAAGGCTACTCTGACTCCTGTGAAAGTGACATTAAAAATATTTAACCATATGACAAGGCCACCAGCTGTGGTAGGAGCCTTCAAGATGGACCCCAATTATTTTCACCTCCTGGTTATTACACACTGTGTAGTCTCTTCCACATTGAATAGGGATGACCTGTGTCATCAGTGGTTGTTTCAAAAATGATGGAGTGTGATTTTGGAGGCTAAGTCATAAAAGACATTGTAGCTTCTTCCTTGCTCTCTCTTAGGTCACTCATGGAGAAGGCAGGTCACATGTTACGAAGACACTCAAGCAGCTTCACAGAGAGGTCTACATGGTGAGGAACTGAGGTCTCCTGCAACTTGCCAGCCATGTGAGTGACACATCTTAGGACTGATTCCTCAGCCCATCAAGACTGCAGACTCAGCTGACATCTTGACTCATGATATATCATGAGCCAGAAGAGCTGGGCTAAGCTGTTCCAAATTCCTGACCCACAGAAACTGTGTGACATAATAAATGGTAATTATTGCTTTAAGCTGCCAGTTTTTGTCATTTTTTTTTAAGTACAGTCAATTACAATGTGTCAATTTCTGATGTACAGCACAATGTCCTAGTCATGCATATACATACGTTTATTTGTTTTCATATATTTTCATTAAAGGTTATTACAAGATATTGAACATTTCCCTATGCTATACAGAAGAAACCTTCTAAAATCTATTCCTATGTATAATGGCTAACATTTGTAAATCTCAAACTCCCAAATTTATCCCTTCCCACCCCCTTTCCCCAGTAACCATAAAGTTGTTTACTATGTCTGTGAGTCTGTTTCCGTTTTGTAGATAAGTTTATAGTGTACTTTTTTTTTGGATTTCATGTATGAGTGATATCATATGGTATGTTTCTTTCTCTTTCTGGCTTACTTCACTTAGAATGATGATCTCCAGGTCCATCCATGTTGCTGCAAATGGCATTATTTTATTCTTTTTTATGGCTGAGTAGTATTCCATTGTATAAATATACCACAGCTCCTTTATCTAGTCATCTGTCGGTGGACATTAGGTTGCTTCCATGTCTTGGCTATTGTATATAGTGCTACTGTGAACATTGGAGTGCATGTATCTTTTTGAATCAGAGTACTCTCCAGATATGTATCTAGAAGTAGAATTGCTGAATCATACGGTAGGTCTATTTTTAGTTTTTTGAAACTTCTCCATACTGTTTTCCATAATGGCTGCACCAAACTACATTCTCACCAGAACTGTAGGAGGGTTCTTTTTCTCCATAACCTCTCCAGCATTTATTGTTTGTGGACTTTTGAATGATGGCCATTCTGACTGGTGTGAGGTGATACCTCATTGTAGTTTTGATTTGCATTTCTCTGATAATTAGTGGTATTGAGCATTTTTTCATGTGCCTATTGGTCATCTGTATGTCTTCATTGGAGACTTGCTTGTTTAGGTCTTCTGCCCATTTTTGTATTGGATTGTTGGGGGGTTTTTGTTGTTATTAAGTTGTATGAGCTGTTTATATACTCTGGAAATTAAGTCTTTGTCAGTCACATCATTTGCAAATATCTTCTCTCATTCCATAAGTTGTCATTTTGTTTTGCTTATGGTTTCCTTTGCTGTGCAAAAACTTGTAAGTTTAATTAGGCCCCATTTGTTTATTTTTGTTTTTACTTCTGTTGCCTGGATAGACTGCCCTAGGAGAACATTGCTAAGATTTATGTCAGAGAATGTTCTGCCTATGTTTTCTTCTAGGAGATTTATCGTATCTTGTCTTACATTTAAGCCTTTAAGCCATTTTAAGTTTATTTTTGTGTATGGAGTAAGAGAGTGTTCTAACTTCATTGATTTACATGCTTCTGTCCAGTTTTCCCAACACCACTTGCTGAAGAGACTGTCTTTTCTCCATTGTATATTCTTGCCTTCTCTGTCAAAGATTAATTGACCGTAGGTCTGTGGATTTATTTCTGGGCTCTCTATTCTGTTCCATTGAGCCATATGTCTGTTTTTATGCCAATACCATGCTGTTTCGATTACTATAGCTGTGTAGTATTGTCTAAAGTCTGGGAGGGTTATTCCTCCAGCTTCGTTCTTTTCCTTCAGTATTGCTTTGGCAATTCTGGGTCTTTAGTGATTCCATATAAATTTTAGGATCATTTGTTCTATTTCTGAAAAAATGTCCTGAGTAATTTGATAGGTATCACATTAAATCTGTAGATTGCCTTGGGCAGTACTGCCATTTTAACGATATTGATTCTTCCAATTCAAGAGCATGGGATATCTTTCCATTTCTTTAAGTCATCTTTAATTTCCTTAATCAATGTTTTGTAGTTCTCCATGTATAAGTCTTTCACCTACAGATTTATTCCTATGTATTTTATTGTTTTGGTTGCAAATTGAAAAGGGATTTTTTTTTTTTACTTTCTTTTCCTGCTAATTCATTGTTAATGTAAAGAAATGCAATTGATTTTTGTGTGTTAATCTTGTATCCTGCTACCTGGAGTAAAGTGCTGTACAACAAAAGATAACTAATATACCAAACAGTCAGAAAGGATGCAGACACTGGGTTTAGTGCTTATGCAGTGACCTAGGCTTCTCTGCTTTCCCAGGCATTAATCCTTTAGTTTGGGGAAAGTAGATGATTCTGGGAAAATAAATGGCTATCAATGAATACAAATACATTGATAATTTATCAGTCAGTATAGCCATACCAGTTATATATCAGTCATGCTTACGTAGTCTCAAGGCATTGTGAAGCCTGCCTGGTCTTCCTGTTAACCATACAGTCCTCTCCACAAGTGTCTCCAGGTCCTGTGGCTTTCCTGACTACTTCTGGGTGACATGGGAATTTGAGGTTTCCTCCTTAGGCATCCCTTCCAGCCTTTTGTTTTTTTCTCAGTGTTCTCACCTCCTTGAGACTCTGACTGGCTATAGAGCTTCTCTCCTGGAGAGCCACCAAACTCTGCTTTTAACAGCTCCCTTTGAGTACCCTCTCAACCACTCTCGCCTCTATTTCCCAACCTTGTGAGAGCAATGTTTTAGTCTCAGGGGAAATTCCCCCACATCCCCAGTGCTTTATTCCCTAGGAACTGCCTTACTTGTGATTTATCCAGAGGCACCTACTGTATATCCTCTTTGGTGGGTTTTGAAAACCAAAACCGGTTTTCTCCTCAAACACTCTCCCTCTGAGACAAAGATTCAGAGTCTGGAGGAGGGTGAGGAAAGTTTCACTCTCAAAGAGAGACAGAGAGAGACAGAACAAGAGAATGTCACTTCTTACCTCAAAAATGTTATCACACTACCCTGCCTCTAGAGAAATTAATATCTGACCACTAAGGAAATGTATTGGCTGGGACATTGTTATTTCATCAGAGTTCAACAGGTTCTAACTATAGCCATTTGCTCTAATTCCATGATGATAATGCAGCCCCTTGGTTTGCTTTTCTAAGTACCTAGATACCCTGAAGGAGATACTTCGCTCACAAAGCCAATATATGCTACTCATGTTTTGTACCTCTTTCCTCGAGAAATCCTTGCCTGACTTCCCTAGATCAGGGTTCGGTGCCTGTTCATGTGCTCCAGTACTGCCTGCATGTCTATCTCCCTTAAAGCATTTGTCCCGCTGTATTATAATCATTATTTATTTGTGTCTGTTACGAGATTCTAAGCTCTATTCAACACCTGTGTGTCATGTTCATAATCTGACCACAGAGATTCAAGAAGTATTTGTGGAAAGGCAGAAGCGCCATTAGAAAAGAGCTCACCAATTTGGGGCTTTATGAACCAGTAAAATTTTAAGGGAAAAGGTGGGGAATCCATTTTACAGTTGCCAACTTCTTATTTTGCTAAATGAATATATTAAAAATAACAACAATAGTTTAGCTTCACATCACATCATTTCATCTTAAAATTGCTATTTTGACACCAAAGGAGTATTACGGATTCACTAAAGACTAATTCATGAGAAGAGTAAATGTAACTTCTTTACTAGAGACTAGTGGCAACTTCTACCTGAATTAGCATCACATAGCAGACACATTTGAGAACTGCTGCTAACTTCTTAAATCCCTTCCTACTCTCAGATAAGTTAAGACAATGTGAAATGGTAATTCACCTATTTTCAAGGTAGCAACTTATAGATATTTTTTTAAAGAAACACTCCCTAATAGCTAAAACTTGTTTCCTATCCTTTTTATCTATGTCTTTAAGGAAAAAGTCATTGAGCAGCTTGGCACGTGATTCTCAGCTGGGACTCATTACCCTCTTCAAGATTTTTTTTACTGTCTCCCAGTAAATCTCTGAAGGAGTGAACATATTAGAAAGTGAGAACTACTGTAATTTTGTTTATTTATAAAATATATTTGGGGAAAGATTGCTCCAGTCTGATCTAAGAAGAAAAATAAAGTTATAGTTGAAGTATGATGCAAAACATTTCTGGCAAATTTATTTTGGGTATAGCTCTTGTCTCATAAATTCAGCAAAATTCACTTTTGTTAAATTTTACAGTAAAGTGAATTAAATGTATTATTAGTGTCATATGTCACAAATCACAAAAATTCCTCATCTCATTCACAAAACAGTAAATATATAAAGATGTTTTCATTGAAACTGGAGCAGAAGGTACTGTTACCTCTGCAAATAGGTGTAATATCAATAAAAGGCAAAAAGACAATATAGACAACACTGAAGCAATGTTTCTATTTTAAAATTCACTTATTTTGAGAACCCATGGGATAAATTACAGAAGCCTTTGGGAAAGCTGAGGCATTAAAATTAGGAGATGGAAAGATGAAATCAATGATGATGTAATCTACACCCCTGATGACACAGGAGACTCCCTTAAAGATCCCTCCTGCGTGCTGTATCTGTTGTAATGCTTCAGGCTAGGAGAAATTTCTGAATCCAAATTGTGCCTCCCCAAATCTATGCTTTCTCTTTATTTTTATTTTACTTTGTATTGTAATTCCCTTGCTGTCCTTAGGAAGAAAAAGAAAGGAGGCCTTAATATTCTGGTTTTAGTATATTTTTTTCTTATGATGTTAATACTGAAAGCAAAAGCATGTTATTTTCTATCATAAAACAATTTTACAGGTAAATTTCACAGCTAAAGTCCAGCTTATCAATAAAATAGTAGATCAAATAATATCCATATGCATAAATAAAAATTAGTAATTTCATAAATTACATGTCTCTGTACACTGTAAACTCTCAAGAGGAATTATGCTTTTTGTTTTACATAGTGTTTTTTGTCTCATCAGAGTTCTTTGAAAATAAGAGTCTACTACATTTAACTATAGTTTGAAATATATAACATGTTAAATGAAACTTGTGAAAACAAATCTATTTTAATGTATTATTTGCCCAATTATGATACCACCTAATATAATTATTTAAGGAATATTAATTTAGTAGCCAGAAATGGTATTTATGATTATTATCATTAATCTAATCTAATTCAATATGAGTATAGGACATAAGAGGTCAGATTTGCACTATATATTTAAAAAATGGAAATTAGTCTTACAGATTTTCATTTAGTTCATAGATAGCTAATAATACCTTTAACCATTAATTAACAATTAATTTTGAATGAAAGTTTTCTCTGAAACTTCTCTAAAAGTGCTAGGAAATGAAAAACAAAATAAAATGATGTTGATACTTTTTGAGAAGTGTTAATGATAACAGTTAAATATTTTTGAACTATCAAGAACTAAATTTGGTCTATCCCTTATGAAAATAGTTATAACTGACAGGATAATATCAACGAGTAGATACTGTAGTGTCAACACAGACAAGATTATCAACCTGAGCTGCAAGCTAAGCACAATGAACTGAAAAACAAAAGTTCAACCAGAGTACACTGGTCTGATTTTGAGAGTTCTTTTCCAGAGTTTCAAATTACAGTCACGTAAGAGCAGTTTCATGAAGTTAACTTAGATAAGCAACTTTTTTAAATTAGAAAAAATAAGAATGTTTTAACTTAAGGAAGAAAAAGTATATATTACTGAATAAAATATAAAAACTCTTTTTGTTTAAAGACTCAGGCAGCTGAGCTTCTGAAATATATCTGAATTACCAGTGGCCAAACCTATGAGGAAACAGGTTTTTGAAGAAATTGCCCCTAAGGAATAGTCATCCAAGTGAAATTGTAACCGTGCAAATAATGATCTGAATAAATATATGACACAAATATAAAGACATGCCATTTCACACAGTTACTGCCTCCCAAAAAAGAACTCTTTCGAACAGTTGTTTTTTTTAGTTGCAGTCAATATACCAAAATACTGATATTCCTTGGAACCATAAAACTTTGACTTGATTTCTGGCTTTACTGATTATTAATAACATGACTTTATGTAAGTCCCTGATATCTCATTTCATAGAAGATAATATCTACCTCAGAGGGTTATTAAGAAAATTAAATGTGAAAATTGCTGTGAAAGCATAGCACATACCTGACACATGAATAAAATAAATTTTAAATAGTTAAAAATAATCGCTGTAATGAAGTCATCATTTCATGGACTAGTTTTGTTTTCTTTTCCATTCATCATTCAGCTCTAGTACAAGATGATCTAGCAAACTGTGTAATATTTCCTTAGTGACAGTTAAATAGAACCCTGATGTAGATTTGAAAATTATGTGTTGGAAGAAGCAAAGGTATTTTCTACTTGTTACATTTTTATCCACACTTTACTTATCCATCTACTTTAAATTTGTAAAATCTGCAGGCAGTTGTCTTGACTTCTTAGCGAGATATCCAGGAAGCCCAAATGGTTTCGTAAGTTTATAAAATAAGCAACTACCTACTCAAAACTAACTTATCTATGAAGATGTGGAATGCAGTGAGATTATAATCACACCTGTCTCAGGTGTCTTCCCACACATAACCTAAAACTGAAACTCTTTAAACCATAAAAGTACTGCTGATAAACCCTACTAATATATAGTGTTTTTCCTTTCTCTCTTCTCTTTGGAATTTCTTCTTGATGTACTTAGGGAAAAAAGCCAAGATATGAGTGTCATTTAACATAATTTTAATTTTGTTTTAATTTTTTCAGCTCTAAAAGGAAATGAAAGCAATTATCAAGAAATAAACATATGGGATATTATTATGGGGGCTAAAATAATGCTAGTTCAACTAACTTGTGTTTTAGAATCTAATGTATTTCTTGTAGCCCATCACTTATCATCCTAACTCTATTCCTTATTACTTACCCACATAGACTATAAAATAGATGAGAGTGTAAGAATTGGTTTCACATAGTTGGAAACATAAATGAAAATTTTAATCCTTCAATAATAAGCAAAGCAATAATAGGTTGAACAATAACTTCTGGCAAAGTTTTCCTGCGACACAAGGTCTTACACCATTAACAGCCATAATGAAAATCTTCAAGTAACAACTCACATCACCATGGAATCCTATTGACCTAAAATACTGGTCAATTGTGAGAATATCTCTAAGAAGGAAAATAGAACTAAGAAAGTTTCCTATAACTCCCCTGATTTAGAATTCTAATGCATACATGTGAAAAAATTATTCAAAAATGAGAAGAGAGACATACATTTCTCTTTACACTTTTCACATTTCACCACTTCATTTGGGATAACTGTTAATCACTCCAGTTTACTAAGTGTCTATTTCATTTGGAAGAACTGGGCTAGGGATGGAAAGAAACCTTTTGAGTTCTTATCAAGAAAGCTGAAAAGATAAAGCAAATGTGTTAGTTTGCCCAGTTGCCAATCTCTTCTGTCTTCCCACAGTCCCTACTGAGTGAAAGTCAGGTCACATAATAGCTCCCTGCCCCCCACCGTCCACCCCACCCCATACACACAGCCCACAGCTGTGTGATCAATTGTAGACACTGTGACTCAGGCTGAGTTAATCAGACTCATCTTCCATACATTTGGAATTGGGATTTAGAAATTCTTCTCACAACTTTGGGATATTTAGAGAGATCTCCTAAAGCTGACCTTGGAGTAGCCATGTTTGGGCTTGTTAGAGTGAAACACAGAAACTCCATAGAGAAAGAAAGTATTGATTCAGGTGCCTAGAAAGATGAAGAAATGAGAGTCCTGTGGCCCTGGAGAGAGAAAATAGAATGAAGTCAGCAGCCTTGGATCTTGATGGCATTGTTTCCTTGTTCCAGTCTCTTATCAAACCTGCCCTTGAGTTTTTTTAAATAATGCTTTATCCTGTAAATAAATTCCCCATCACTACAGCTGGTTTGAGTGAGTGTTCCTTACAACCAATGACTAAGGTAGGAAGTGAGCTATTCCCTAGCTTCACTTTGAAAGTTTTGCAGTGCTATATTGTTATAAACTTACTCTTACTAACTTGGTAGAGAATGCTATGTGTGACAGTTTAGATCTTTTGTTCTTGTCTTTAAAAAGTTAGTATTTTTTTTTTGTAAACTTAAAGATGCCAAACAAAAACATAAATTTCATATATCAAGGCATCAACATAATGTGAAAATAAGAGAAATATCATTTGACCATAATAAAAAAAAACTTGTAAGTAGGGTCCAGGTATACATTTAAATTTCTTTTATAATATTTAAAGTTTATATATATATGACATGTCTAAGTCTTGACTCTTCATTTTTCCAGTCTCTCTTACCCTTTGTTATAGTCTTGGTTTTTCCCTTTTGTATTAATCTGAATTTTATATATTTATTTTTATCAAATATATGTGTATAGCTTTTATTAAGGCATATTTTACTAAAAGAATTATAATAATGTCAATCCTCCTCTGCCAAACCAAACATTGAATTCGTCTAAGTCGATGTGTTCCCTGGTATTTCCATATTTCTAAATAATATTTTTTACTGCTGTCTCAGTGTAGCAGGGTTATTTTTCCCACTGCTTCCTCTTCCTTTCCGCCTATCCTTTCTATATAGGATTTACTTTATTCTGACCATCCAAATACATTTCGCCATTGTAGGGCAAGTAGGACGAATAGCGTATTTTGCACGAGTAGAACACTGCAACTGCTTCTTCCCTCCTGTATAGCCCTTCATTTTTCCTGGAATTAGTTAACTATGTAACTGATTTTCATTTGCCAGTTTTTATTAGCTTTTCATTTGCCTAAATTTACTGCAGTTTTTCAGTACAAGTGCTCATTTAGTTTCTTCTGCTGTTTTTACTTTTCTTACATGCCCCTGTTCCAATCCGGACTCTTCTCTACACATTTTAGTTCTGGGAAATTTTCTTGTGTAATTCTTTAGATGATTTCATTCTCTCCATTTTCTTGTTTTAAAATTGGATCTTTTGTTGGATCTTCTAAATTCTTTACTTTTCACCTCTTGTTTCTCATTTCCTTGATCTTTTTGTTCTACTATCTGGGAAATTTCTTCAACATTATTGTCCAAATCTCCTATTCAGTTGGGTTTTTTTAGTCATCTCATTTTTTGTTTCCAAAAGTTTTTCTTGTTCTCTGTCCTGTTTTTAGAGCATGCTTATTCTTGTTTTATGCTTGCAATAATTATCTGCTATCTCTCTGAAAATATTTCTTAAAGTATGTTCTCCTTTCAGTGTCTCTATTTCCTTTAGGTATTTTATTTTCTCTTTATTTAGTCTAATGTCTGAGTTTCATGTTGAAGACTTTCCTCAAATGTCTTAATATACTTAATTGTATGTTTCATATTTATGCCTAAGATGCTCAGATGCCATATGGAAACACTGTCTGCTTGTGAATAGGATGCCTCAACCATATAACGGTTGATGATGAACCTGCTTTTTCTATATGTTAGAATTTCTCAATCATCAGCCTCAGTAGGTGTTTTCTTTGAGGTAATTTGGTTCTCTGGGAAAGTATTCTCTTATTCTTCCACCTGGGAGGTTATATGCCTCAATGCCTGTGTTCTAGGAGCAGGTAGAAAAGGGTCTGGATTCCCACCAATCAGTGCACACAGTTAGACTTAATCTTTTTGGCTTCAGCTCCATTTCCCATACTGACTAGTGTCTGGAGCCTCTTAGATGTAGCGGTTCATCTGGAAGCTAAAACATTGGTATCCTGCAAGGTGGAAGGTGGGGAGAAAATAGAGAAAGGACAACTTGGCCTGGGGGTATGGGAGACCACATGAAATCCAAGCATCTAGCCACTTCCCACTACTCTGTTTACAGCATTGAGCTTCACCATCACCTCCCCCAGTGCCTTATGCCTTTATGTCCTAAACCTTTCCAGGTTTCTGTAGGGTAAATTAGACTAAAAAGAGAAGAAGAGAAGGAAGAAGAGGGAGAAGAAAAGAAGCATGTTTCTCATGGATAACCTTCTATCTGGGCACTCAGCTTACAGCTTCCTTTATTAAACACCACTCTCCATCTACTTTCCATCTCCCAAACAATACTTTTGAAATCTCTCATCATCTTTATCTTCCTTCATTTTTTCCTTATATTTTTTGTTCTATTTTTATTCCTTTACTTACTTGATTGAGGCTTCAGGAGAATGAAGAAATAGAGGCATGTTTAATCAGAATTTTTCTCCTTATTTCACGTAGTGTAAATTCAGATTCCCTTCTAAAAGATGCTTCTGCTCATTGCTCTTGCCACGTCCTGAGTTTATCCCCAGCATAATACTTAGGGATTTCAACCTGAAAAGAACAGGATGAAGAATTTCCTAGAATTTACACAGAGAGGCTACAGTCATAATGTTCTATAGTTTTCCTCACCAAAAAGCATGGTATTAACCAACAGGAAAAAGCACACCATTAATAGTGGTTGCCACAGCTGGCAGAGTTGTGAATTTTTAGGCAGTGAGCACACTGGCTTAATGAATGGAACAATGATTCAGTTAATTTGATCAAGCTGAGTGGTGGAGCATTAGAGTTATCCCCAGAGGAGGAGAATGCCTTGTGCTTGTCACTGATTCTATGAAATAGTGTCTCTGCTCTTTAAACTGCAATCTCAAAAATACAGTACAGAATTTTAGTTTACTACAGCCACTCTCCACCACTGGGAATCATCTGAACTTTTACACATTGGCCAAAGCTTTCAGGTTACTTTATCAGAGTCTGAGGAAAGTCTGGTTGTAAATGATTCGTTAATATTAAGTATTCAGATTAGTTAGGAAAATAGCTTACTCCAGTTTACCAGATAAATGTATCCTTTCCTCTTAATTTCACTCTGCTTCTGCCACCATATCATTGATTCAGGCAACCATTCTTATGGTCCTTGAAAAAACATTGTACGACTGTGGGCTTAGTCCTAAGTCATTCTTCTAGAAAACTCTTGCAACTTTTTGAGTCTCCCAGATCCTCATGCACAGAAATTTCCATCTGCTATTCTCTTTTCTAGATGTCACGTAGTGTAGTTGAATGGCCATTGAATGAAGAGTGAAAGTTTTAGATGTGGTCTTATTTTCTAAATTTCTGTGAGAGACAATTTCCTAGAGTTGTGTGGCTCAAACAAGAACATATATGTTAAAATGCCTTGTAAATTGTAAATAAATTTTTATAATCTATTCCACCATTTTTAGTTTTTCAGAGAACACTGTGTGATGATTCTGTTTACAATAATAAGGAATGAAGTTTTAATCATTTCAATAAAAAGAATTTCAGTGGATTAATTTAATGGACCTGCCTTTTAATTAAGGTATTATTACTACATAAAAGAAAAATACCTTAAGGCCTACTTCAAGTTCAGCATTTTCTCTGTAACTACTGTTTGTTATGGGCTGCATTGTGTCTCCCTCACCCTCAATTTACATTTTGAAGCTCAACCTCTAGTACCTCAGAATGTGACTGTTTTTGGAGATAGGACATTTAAAGAAGTAATTAAGTTAAAATGGGATTGTTAGGGTGGACCCTAATCCAGTATGACTGGTGTCCTTACAAAAAGTGGAGGTTAGTACTCAGACAGAGGGAAGACCATGTGAAGATAGGGAGAGAGGCCTCAGAAGAAACAATCCTGCAGAAAACTTGATCTTGGCCTCCAGAATTGTGAGATAATAAATTTATGTTGTTGAAGCCACCCAGTCTGTGACATTTTGTTCTCAGCACTAGGAAACAAATATACTATTTAAGGCTAAAGAAGAAAAATGTAAGTTCATGACATATATTGTCCCAGGATATAATACATTCTTTCTTAGAAATTTCACTGATACATAAAAGATTATTTTCTAGAAACAGGAAAAAGTTGGTAATTTTAATAATTTAATGTTATATTTTATGTTATTCCTGATTATGTTTATTTTAGTTTAAATTTTAGTAGCAAGTAAGGTGGTAGTGTTTTATACCTCATGAATAAAATTACTGTATAGTCATGCATTCAGTAGCACCATCAAAGCACATGTGGGATTTGCTTTGTTGGGCTTTTTTTCCTATTTTACCAGAAAAATTTATTGGACTAAAAACTCAAATACAACTAGTATGCAAGCCATTCTCTTGAGAGATAGAGATATATATATATATATTACTTATATCCTTGTATAAGCATATTTGTATAAATATATATTTATGTGTATTTACACAAGTATATGTGTTTATACAAATATATATATTTATTTATACAAATATATATACTTATTTATACAAATATATATTTTTATAATGTATATTATAAATTGTATATTTATATATATTCTATATATAATTATATATGTATTTATATGTGTATACAAATTACATATACAAATGTAATTCACTATATAATAAAAAGAATGGTATCTTGGCATATCCCTGTTAATAGAATGCCCTTGTGAGGTATGCTGGTTACTTTTTTCTTGATTAAGAGAAACAGTAAAGAGAACAGGAATGTCTACAAAGGTCTAGGCAGGAGATACAAACTTAGACATCATAGTTTTTGAAAAATAATGTAGTTTCTCATTATTTTGTCTTTGAAAAATAAAGTAGCTTCTCACTTATATTTAAGACAACTTGAGTTTTTGAATCTGTATAGTAGCTCTCATCTATTCAGTTACTAATACTATTTAAATTATTATTTATTGATAAATCAGTAAAAATATTTGTAAAGTCTGAATAATTTACTGATATTGCTTTACTTGCTCCAGTTTATGAATAATAGGAAAGAGGACAAATGTATTTTATTTAGCCTAAATACAACATATGCCCATAGATTATTTACCCCAGGGTAAACAATATGGAGTAGAAAGAATATTATCGTGGCATATCCCTGTTAATGGAATGTCCTTATGAACTTACTTTTCTCTTGATTCAGAAAAACAGTAAAGAGGCTTGGAATGCCCTGTATGAATCTGAGTCATTGCCACCATTTGGAATAGTAAGTACTACAGCACACTGGAATTGCTTGAGCTGCAAGCAAGTTCTTTAGACTGAAAGGAGACATTCTAGAATCTAGAAAGTCACTATTTATTATGTATAAACATAAAATATGTATAAAAATGAAACAAAAAGGAGTTAACTTACTTTTTTTGTTTTTGTTTTATTTTTGTTTTGATTGGGGGAGGTAATTAAGTTTATTTATTTATCTTTTTTTTTGATGGAGGTGCCAGGAACCTCGTGCATGCTAATTAAGCATGTGCTCTACCACTGAGCTATACCTGCTCCCCCAGGAGTTAATTTAATTTTAAAACAATGAACTCATAAGTCAAATATAAAATATGAACTTAAGAAAATAATAGTAATAAATGAGCATAAGCTGCCTTCTGTAAACAATATATATTCTGACTTCTCTCTTGTTCCTATTTGTGAGTTGTTGGTGCTCCTATCTGAGGGCAACCCCTGCACTTGATCACTAGACTCCATGCCCTTTCTTCAACTCAAGTTGTCATTCCAGTAATCCGTTCTGCTTCATCATTATTTCTCTTCCTCATGGATCATAAGTACAAAATGTGGTTTCTCCCATCAGACTTTTGTACACCTCTTTCCCCCAATATCTTGTATTAAGGACACAAATGACCTTCACCTTCTAAATGCAATGGTTCATTTTCAGTCCTCATTTTACTTGAGCAGAATTTTAAACAGTGGCTTCCAGGATACTCACTCTCTTGTTTTTTCTCTCCTACCTTACTGGCTACTTCTTCTCAGACTCCTTTATTTGATTCTTCTTATCTCTTTGATCTAGCATATACTCTGTAATTTCATCCACAAACATAGATAGATGCCATCTATCTACTGATGACTTCTAAGTTTGTATCTTCCCCCAACTCTCTCCTCTGACTTCAGTCTCATATATCTAACTGCCTACTTGACATCCTTAATTGGATGTCTAAAAAACACTTCATACTTAACATGATTAAAAATGAACTTCTAAAATTCCTTTCTTCAATCCCCATTCAAGCCAGCATCTCCCATAGTCTCCCCTTCCTCAGTAATTGCAACTCCATCCTTTCAGGTGTTCAGACCAAAAAGCTTTATAGACTTTCTCTCATACCCCACATCTAATCTGTCAGCAAATCTCTTTGTCTTTGAACTGTATCCAGACTTTAACCACTTCTCACCACATCTATCTCTCACCTGGATTATTATTGCAGTTGCCTTCCTAGAGGTTCCTACTTAACCCCTTGTTCTCTTATACTCAATATAAAAGCCAGAGTGGGCCTTTTAAAAGATAAGTTAGATCAGGTCATTCCTTTTCTCAAAAATCTTCAACAGCTTCTATCTCATTCAAAATATAAGGCCTTACATCAACCTGCTCCTCTAATAATTTTCTGTTCTTATTGCTTATTAATCTTCCTTCCTTCTGCTCCAGTCCCATTGTCCTCCTTGTTCTGGACTCTTGTTCATGAAACATGCTAGAAATGGTACCACCTCAAAGTTTTTGCACTTGGTTTTCGTTCTGCCTAAAAGTTTACTTCCCGGCATCTTCCCACCCTCTCAATAAAGTCCCTCTGTTCCCCTCCCTAGTCATTACATGGCTTGTTCCTTCTGTTTCAGGTCTTTGCGCCAGTGTAACCTTCCTAGTGAGACCGTCTCTGATGACCCTATTTAGAATACTGTAACTCTCCCTCCACCCAAGTCTTGGCAATTAGCATACCCCTTCTGCTCTTTTATTCCCTAGTATTTCTCATCATCTGATATGATGCATAATTTTACTTAGTTTTGTATTCTCTGTCACCCTTCACTAGAATGTGAGCCCCCAAAAGAGGGATTATTGTCTGTCTTGTATCCCCCACAACCTAGAATTGTTCCATGTAAACCCCTAACAATTTTTAAGATAAATTAATATACACTGATACACTCTTTTTTTAACCTGTTCATAGCCAGATTTAAAAAACCATAGTCTACTTTTATTTTGATAAATTATAGCAAGTTTATTTTGTAATTTTCTCTCTTACCCATAACCTTTTCATAGATTTTTCTTTTTAATCATAAGATAATAGATTTTTAGAACTAGGATGGACCTTTTAAGGTAAAGAAAATCACTTGGCCACCATGGACCTCTCTGGACCTTAGGTTCTTTATCTGTAATTGAATGAGTCAAAGTCAAGTTGTAAATTCAGCTCATTTTTTAAATCAATATTCAATTTGTATATCACGATATTAGGAAGGTTTATATTTAGTTTTTTGTTCAATATACCTGGAAATCAGTCACTTTCACTAGAAATTGTTTTCCATGAAGGAAAAAATTCTTTCCAGTAGTTTAGAAGGTATAGAGGAGACTGAGAGAGTTAAGGCTAAATGTCTTTATTTTGTTGTTAAACTGGGAGATAAGGTCTTCAGCTGAAAGTAAGAGGAATAAAAACAGGAATAGGCATTTGGAAAGAATGGAAAAGATTTAATGAGTATGAACAGTAAGGTAGGGAATTTACTGAGTTATTTTTCCTAAATGTATATAAATCATGCAAATATTTTTTCAAGGGCAAAATTTATTAAAATAGCAACAGGAAATTATAATAGTTCTTTATAAGAAAAATATGGATAAAATTATTTTTTAAAGATTTAAAGAAATGGTACATCTAAGTAACTTTGGTAGTACTAAAAGAGCTTCACATTTTTTATTATTAACTATCTTCAAATTTTTAGCATACATTAGGTATCAAAAATAAAGATACTGAGCCTTAATCTTACAGTCTTTCATATGTTTTGACTATTATAGCTTTGGAAGGAATTGTACTTTCTGCACCTTAGAAACTATTGTAGTTTCTTGAAATTTTATCAGGAAATTCTCTCATCTGCCTATTCCCAAAATCTGACATTACGAACATTTATTTCTCTACTATTCTAATTTTTTCATTTGATTATTCATCCAACAAGCAGTTTTTGAGAATCTCCTGCTTATTGCGTACTGCAGGGAATTGTAGGAAATAAAAATGTATAAATTTTTTTTATGTGTTATGTTAGTAATTCGAGAATTCTTACCTGGAACTACACTTAAATGTTTTCTTAACGAAACTCAGAAAGCATCCCTCCTTCAACCTCATTCTCAATGTCCACTCAGTCTTCAAATAATACCAAACCTACCTTCTAAATATTTCTAACATGTCTTCTCTTTTCCATGCCCAGTACCACTACAAAGTTTACACTCTGGTAATTTCCCATCTCAAAGAGTACAAGGGCCTCCTAACAGGTTTCTCTATTTCAGTCTTACCTCTCCAATCATTTTCACATTGCGATTAGAATTGCCTTCTAAGGCCCAAATATGGTTTTATCCCCCTGATTTAAATCTCCACAAACTCTTTGGATTCCAGCAATACTGAACCACTTGAATATTCTCTCAAAGATAATATTATCTCATACTTTGTACCTATTTTTCCTTCTGCTTCAATGCTCCTCCTTCCCCGTGCCCCACATTCTGTACCAAGCCATTCAACCTGCTCAGGCATCTCTAAGGATCCCTTCCTTGAGCTGTTCCATGCCTGCCCTTCTCTGAATTAGAACTGTGTGAGCTTCTTGAGTGCTTCCATATTGCTATGTAAACACCCCTAACATTCTGTTTATCATGCTGAATTTTCAATAACAGTTGACTTGCCTATTCCCACATTTATTTCTGAGCAACCTATAGGTGAAAATGTGTCTTTGAACTCTGTATTCTTAATAGCTCTTGCAGTATCTAATAGTAGGCATTATTTAAATGTAAAACACTTTTCTCCTGGGAACTATTCTGTACTGCTTCTCTGAGGGTAGTACTCAAACACGTGGAATGTTTTGTCTCTATTGTATCTATAGTCCACAAAAATAACTTTAAGAGAGTTTTCTTCATTTTTATAATTATAAATATAAAAGTATATAAATATTTATAAAATATAAATACATTTAAATTATTATAACATATAAATATGTATTTCATATATAATGTAGGCCATTATAAAGACTCCTATAGGATGATAAAAGAAGTTGCAGAATATTTTCAGTAAAAAAATAATCTTAGATAACTTAAAAAAAAATTTAAACCAGCTTCTTACTGAAGTATTTCTGAGAGGCTTTTTTTTTTGGCTTAAGGTAGATTCATTGAGGTTTAATTACCTGCAGTAAGATTTTCCTTTTTAAATGTATAGTTCTGCCAGTTTTGACAAATGTGTATAGTTGTATAACCACTCCGCAGTCAAGATACAGGTAATTTTCCAGAATGACTGTCGTCAAAGAGACCACAGATAGCAAATGTTGGCAAGGATGCAGAGAAAAGGGAACCCTAGTTCACTGTTGGTGAGAATGTAAATTGGCTCAGTCACTGTGGAAAACAGTATGGAGGTTTCTCAAAACACTGAAAATGAAACTACCATATGATCCAGCAATTCCACTGCTGGATATATATTTTAAGAAAATGAAGACACTAACTAAAAAAGATACATGCACCCCAATGTTCATAGTAGCATTATTTACAATACCCAAGGTATGGAAGCAATCTAAGTGTCCATGAACAAATGGATAAAGAAGATGTGGCATATCTATAAAATGGAATTTGAAATTTTGCCATTTGCAACAACAATGATGGACATGGAGGGTTTGTTATGCTTAGTGAAATGTCAGACAGAGAAAAACAAATCCTGTGTGATATCACTTATATGTGGAATCTAAAAAATAAAAGAAACAAATATAACAAAACAAATAGACTCACAGATATAGAGAAGAAACTAGTGGTTACCAGTGGGGAGAGGGAGGGGCAAAATGGGGGCAGAAGGTTAAGAGGTACAAACCACTATGTATAAAATAAATAAGCTATGAGAATACATTGTACAGTACAGGGAATATAGCCAATATTTTATAATAGTTTTAAATGGAGCATAATCTATAAAAATGTTGATCACTATGTTGTGCACCTGAAACTAATGTAGAATTGTAAATCCACTATACTTCAATCAAAAAAAAATTTTTTTTAAAGACACAGGACATTTTTATAACTCCAGAAAGTTTTTCCATCTGCTTTTCAGTCATTCCCTTTCCTCTCAGCCCCAGGCTATGGCAAATACTGCTCTGATTTCTGTCCCTATAATTTTGCCCTTTCCAGAATGTCATATAATCATGTAATTTGTAGCTTTTTGTATCTGATTTCTTTCACCTAACATAATGTTTTGAGATTCGTATTGATGCTGCATGTATCAGTAATTAATTTCTTTTTATTGTTGAGTGGTATTAAACTGCAGGAATGTACCATAACTTGTTTATCCTTTCAGTGATTGCTGGGTTATTTCACTTTTTAAAGCATGATGAATAGCACTGCTCTGAATTTTTGCGAACAGGTCTTTGTGTGGACATATATTTTCATTTATCTTTGGAAGATGTCCAGGAGTGACATTGCTTGGTCATATGGTAATTGTTTGAAAAACTATATAGTCTTTTCAAGCAATTGGAAACAATTGAAAATTCAATTTCCCCAATGGATTTCCTTGACCCTTTTGTCAAAAACTGACTTGACTGTTCTGTTCTATTCATTTATATGTTTATCCTTAAGCCAATGCCACACTGGTTACTAAAGCTTTATAGTTTTATGATCTTGATATCAGCTAATTTGAGTCCCCCAATTTTGTTCTTTTCCAAAATTATTTTGGCTATTCTGGATCCTTTGCATTTCCATGAAAATTTTTAAATCAGCTTGTTAATTTCTAGAGAAAAGTCTTTTGGGATTTGATTTGGATTTAGAGATAAATTTTGGGAGAATTGACATGTTAACAACATTGAGCTTCCAATCCATGAATTTGGCATTATTTAGGTGTTCTTTAATTTCTTCAATTAATGTTTTGTAGTTTTCAGCATATAAATGTTTTGCATTTTTAAAAGACATGTCCCTAAGTGTTTTATGTTTTTATACTATTATAAATGGTTTTATTTTAATTTCAAAGTACAGTTGTTTGTTACTAGCGTTTAGAAATATAATTGATTTTTATATAATTTTCATCCTATCTGCAGGTTTACTATACTCTCTTATTAATTCTAGTGACTTTTTGTAGACTCTGTAGGACTTTCTGTATTGGCAGTCATGCAATCTATGACTAAAGAAAGTTTTACTTCTTGCTTTCGGATCTGGATTAATTGTATCTGTTTCTCTTGTTTTATTTCACTGGCTGGAATCACCAGAACAGTGTTGGACAGAAGTAGTGAAGGGAACATCCTTGACTTGTTCATATTAGGGAGAGAGCATTCAGTTTTCACTATTAAATATGACAGATAACTTCAGGTATTTTTGTAAATGCCCTTTATCAAGTTGAAGGAGTCTGCTTCTATTCTTAGTTTACTGCGAGATTATGTCTTGAATGGGTGTTGAGTTTTGTCAAGTTATTTTTCTATAGCTATTATAAAGATCATATTGGTCTTTTTTAAAGCCAGTTGATATTGTTAATTCTCAAGTCCTTTATAAAGTATATTTTAAATCTCCAAGAGGAACAATGATACAGATTTTGATCACAGAGCTCTCTTTTTCATTGGATGCTTTTTAGAACTAATGATCTGTGGGACATGCTGGTAAATGCTAATATAGAAAATAAATGTATAACATGGATGTAATCCTTTTTAAACTCATAGGATTATTAATGAGGGGTAACCAAGATAATGTAGATAAAGCACTTAGCTTAATATCAAGCACAAATTAAATGCTCAAGAGATACTCAAACAGTTAAAAACTGATTCATATATTAATTTAAACATGGATTCTACATTTTTTGTATGTTTATTTTTTCAAAGTCACTGTTAGTGATATTACAAATATTATTAACATGACAATTAAGATGAGTTGTTTAAAACATGATTAAGTTACTTTGGGGTTTTTTTACTCAATAAGAGAAATGGATGTATGTTCTGTCATAATTATAAAGAACAGTTGTTTTCACAGCTCAGATTCACCAGATGTTAACCTTAACCTGCAAAGAGAGGACTGACTAAATTAAAAAGTGTTCCTCAGCACCAACATGATTATTATTTTAAATTATTTCATAGGTTAGAAATAGCTTTTATGAAATTCCTTCCATGTAAATATGAAAAGGGTTAGACATGCCTACTTTATGAATTTCTTGTGGATGAGAAATAGGGAGACAGTTTACTCTTTCATATTCTCATGGGCCCATCATGCATGTAGGAAGTCTTCAAGTGTGTCAGAAATCTTGGACATCAGTATCTGGGCTTTAACCATCATTTGTTCCAAAGGAAATGAAAACATTTCTATGGACTCATGGAAAGCAAGGTTATGATTATTGAAAACACACACCCCCACCCCCACCCCCCCGCCACACACACATATACACAAAAGTAAATGCAGCTTTCCCTTATATTTTATTTTGGACTTGGAGAGTTGTAAACTTATTGTCTGTACTAGTGTTATACAACCACAGATAATTTAGTGATCGATCATAGACTGAGTTTTAATTTGCCTAGAGTGGAGGGCTTGTTCTTTTTAGTGTAAGAATTATCAAGCAAGCAGAAGAACCAGACAATTGCAAGTGACACACCAAATACTTCTTTCCTTTTAACAAGTTTTGCTTTAAAACTAAGAAATAACAGGGATCTAATGATTTGTTGTCCCTGGGACAATAGTTTCCTGACATTTCAGAACAGCAGTTTATAATAATGCTTGCATATGGGTTTGATATTGTATGTTGTTAAAAGAATCAGCAGGTCTACACTAGAGTTTATTTTTTAGGTATATGGTAATGATGTGCTGTTTCCCAAACAGAAGGACATGTGTACCTACCTCCAAGCATAAGGAATTGGGTACCAGGAAGGAACCATACTGCCTATGCTGTTTGGAAGGAAGGAAGGTAGTGATGTGGAGAAGAGATTCATCAGGTCTTTATTCCATAGTTCTGGGAATGTATAAAGGAAAGGTTATCTGGATCAGTAAACAACTCTGTACTTGGTATGATTCTGCCTGGGAGAGATCAAAAAGGCCAAGAGACCAGCCTTAAAATCAGAAAACCTAGGTTCAAGTCCTGTTAATGCCACTTACTGTAGAAAACTTACTGATTTCACTGAGCTTTCTCATCTGTAAAATTCCTATCTCATTTTTTAAAAAATGCTTTTAATGAGTTTTTTCTCTTTTTTCTTTATGGGGGGAAGGTAATTGGGCTTATTTATTTATATTTGGAGGAAGTACTGGCGATGGAACCCAGGACCTCGTGCATGCTAAGCATGCACTCTACTGCTTGAGCTATACCCTCCTCCCATCTCCTTTTAATCAATCTTATAGTTCTATGGTAAAACTATAGAGGTGACCTTCAAAGTATTTTATGAACTACAATTACTATAATATTATCTCTTGCTCAAATGCAAGAACTTAGAAATAACTGCTATGTTAATTTTTAATAACATTTAAAGAAAGAAAACAAAAAGAAACCAAATTGTCTTTTTGGCTTTTGGGGTTTTTTTAATCCATGGTCTTAATGACTGTAAATCTATTTCTTTGAAATATGTATCAATATTTTCTGAATTATACAGTCGCTATTATGAATCTATAGTCTCTAATATTGTCATTTTCCCTCCTTATGATTATAAGCACTTACAACCTAGACCATTGTCATCTGCCCAATCTCCCCAGCTCTTGAAAACAATTATTATTTAGTTGCTCGTGATGACTTAAGCTAATTCCTTAAGAAACATAAGAAGAAAGAATTGGAATTTATAAATTGGAAACCTCTTAGTTTAGAAAAATATCTATTTTCTTATGTATTTTAATGACATCTTTGGTCTTTCATTCATTTGTAGCCACCAAGATGAGAAGATCCCAAATGATTTTTTCTAAGAGAGGAATTAAAAGTAAATATTAACTCTTCAGTTTATTCATTGGGATAGTTGAGATATTCTTTTTGTTTTATTTCTTATGCTTAATATATTCAACAAACATCTTTATCTTTTATTTTTCTGTCTACTTATAGTATATTTATTTTAACATCTTATTTGAATCCTACAAGAATATCCTAATATACATTCAGTTGCCTTTAAAAACACTATTACCTATGGACATCTTACAGACAGAGATTTTTGAGCTGCTTTTAAATTTTAGCTTCCAAGTGCCATTATACTCCATGCCTGATTTTATTTATGAATATAAAATTCATAATTCTGTGTTCATCTAACTTCTAAGTAAATGTTTTTAAATTGTTTTGCTCTGTTTTTTAAAGTAGTACCATCAGAGCATTTCTGTTGACCTCATGAAGCAATGACCCTTTTCACTGAATTAAGGACTCTTTAAATAGGGATCTCCTGAATTTATAATATTATTAAGAAGATGCTTTACCAATCTCTTAAAACAGAGAACTACGTTTTGACAACCATGTTATTATATACTGGGCATACAAAATTTCATACTTTTATTGCATAGTCATGTGGATTTTAAAATTTAATTAGTGAAAATTAATTAAATGAGAATGCATGGGTTCTATTAATGTTTTGGGTAACTCATCTAATCAGTTAGATATTCTTAGACAAATGTCTTTTATTATGCCTTATTGAAATTGTTAATCCTTAACTATAAGGCATATGCCAAAGGTTTCATCACATTAATAAATGTCTAAAGTAATTTCATTTCCTTTTGGTAAATGTGACCTCTCTTCTTTCACTCCATATAAGCTTTTAGTTTTTATTTCCTTCATCAACAATATGATCACAGTCAATTTCAGTATTCTCTCATCTTTTTTCTCCATTCTTTTATTCTCCACACAGAAATTCCAAGATAAAGAAAAGATGCTATACTCCTAACTTTCTCTAAATGAAGACATTGGTTACAAACATTAAATGATTTAATCAAAAGCACTATGAAATGATAAGAACATAAGTGGTGTTGCAGGTATTACACAGGCTTAGAAATTTTAAGTAATAATTAACATAGCCAATAAAGAGCAGAACTGGTACTCAATTGAACTGAATTGAATTGAGTTGAGTTCTCTCCTAGACCTCTCGAAAAAGAAACCTTATTCTTTCTCATCACACATGTAATATATGTTTATTTGTAAACCTTAGAAATTAAAAAGGCAAAAGTAAGAAAATAAGCAACAGTAAATCATAACCACTGTTAACATCACTGTATATACCCTTCTTAATCTATGCTGCCCAGTATGGTAGCCACTAGCCACACGTGGTATTTAAAATTAAATAAAATTAAAAATTCAACTTCTCAGTTGCACTTGAAGTGCTCAACAGTCACAAGTTGCCAGAGACTACTGTTTTGAACAAGAGAGATTCAGAATATTTCCTTCATCATGGAAAATTCATCAGATAGTGCTACAAGTGTAGACTTTTTTTCATGCATGAGAAAGTGCATACACACACATGCACACAGAGGTATATGTGCACATACACCTATAAATTCACATTTAAACAATATAAATGGTGACCCATCACTATATATAATATTAGCAGTCTGACTTTTTTCACTGAACACAAATATTTCCTATGTTAATATATAATCTTCATAATCATTTTAAAGTATGAATTGTTCATTGGAACTATGTACCATAATATATTTAATCAAACTCTTCTTTTTTTAGCATTATTTTAATATGATGCACAGTACTACAATGAGCATCCGTGTATATGCAACTTCATACTTTTATCTAATTATTTCCTTAGGATGAATACTCTAGTAGGGGGAATTTTTAAATAGAAAAGATGTGCACAATTTTAAGGCATTTGCTATAAAGACCAAATTGACCTCCAGGGGAAAAAATGTAGCAATATACATTTTCCTAGTAGTGGGAAAACTCATCTGTTACTCTCTACGCCTGCTAACTTAGGTGTTAGTTTATTTGCTTTTTAAGTTCATAAAGACTTCATTTACCTTGTTGTTAGTCCATCAGTTTCCTCATAAGTTTTACATTGAAGAAGCAGGATACCAACTAAATAAACTGCATGGAAGAAAAAAGTATGAACTAAATCTGGAAAAAGTTAAAATGAGTTTTAATTTATATATGCATATAATTATATATAAAATCATATGAATTAATAAAGTGTATTAAATTATATGTATATAAAAACTCTCACACATGTCAACATTTGTAATAAGGAATAATTTTCACTTAATACTTTAATAGGCATGTTATTATTTTCTGCAAAACATCTTAATTATGACAAATTTGTCACTACACAGACCATTTTGAAACCACAATAATACATTCCAGGGTGTGTTATGCTGGGAAATTGCTATTCCAAGAAAAATGAAGTCACTTGGCCTTTAGGTTGGTGTGTCAGAATATGCTCAAAGATAATATCTAATGAGAAGGCATGTATTACAATAGCCACTTAATTATAATTAATTAAATTTTAGTTCCAGTAACACCTATTTATTCCTTGAGTTTTTTAAAACATTGTGTTTTCTAAGTGAAGGATTTTACATTAAATTTATTTTCTTTAAAGTACCAAAACTTTATATATATATATGTGTGTTACATATATATATATGTATATATATATATACTATAAGCTATAAAACAAACCAGAAAAGAAGTTTTTTCCTAATTGTGGTAGAATCCAGCCAGCTGGTTCCAGTTCCCATGCCTGGCAACTGATGATCGCTGCCCTCTGAGCTCATACATTCTCAGATTCTGTGTTTTATATCCATCCTATCATATGACCATAAGCAATACTCCTTCAGTACATTACATTAACTCTAATTAGTTTCTCAGATGATCTAATCATCACAGAAACGCTCTGGGGGAATGGAATGCAAGGCAGGTAAAGGTTGATGAAAAAATAGACGCTAAGGGCCACTGAAGGAGAGACCTCTATAGTAGGAGTAGGGGTTATTGGAGTGGGAAAGGAGAGAGGTGGATAAAAAAAGATAAATTAATATTTTTACATTAAACTGGCCCACTTTGTGAGGTTGAGGTTGAAAAGCACAATAGTTTTATTGACATTTAGTCTGAGAAGTTTTGAGGAGAAGGTGAGATTTGAGGGAGACTTAATGCAGAAAGGAAACACCAGGGTGGGTAAGAGAAAGAAATTTTTCCTAAAGGCAAAAAATCCTAATTATATAAATGAAATTATTTAGATCACTGATACATTTTCTAGGACAAAATATGAAATGCAACATTTTACCAAAATAGAATTGTGTGAAGACTTAAATTACAGCTGAATCACTTTCATTGACGATTAGAAACTTAAATTCCAGAGTTGTTTTCTGATATATATCAATAGAAATTTGTTAGACAAACTATAAAGGATTGCAGAAATTACAGTTATTATTTCAACATGTATTTTTAAAAGCCTCTATACAATAAATGATTAGTAGCAATCTCGTAAGGTAGAAGGTATACATTACCCTTTAGGGCACAGGTTTAAAATTTGTCATTACTTTGACTTATGGTTTATTTTATTGTTCTTGCTCCATTTGTGCTAATCTATTATCTAAGTATAGGCTATGAAGTAAGCCGGGAATGCTAAGTAAATTTTCCATGTGCACTTAATTAATGTGATTTCTAGAAGTTCCCACAGTGAATGTGATGTACTTTTAAGTCATGCGGTCTCTCAGAGGGAAAAAGTCATGGCAACATGCAATTGAGAATAATTGGAATATGATTGCATGTTCTTATAATAATGCCATAAGTATAAGATGAGGACATTAACATTAAATTCAGAACACAAGAAGGGTATCCTGCCCCTCCCAGTAATAAATCACTTAGGGAAATTTTTAGTTTATTAATGTTTAATGCTTGAAAATAGCATTTTAAATTTTCCTCTTGAACTCTTTTAAAAAAATTAACAGTGTGCCTGATAAATTTCCTTCGGGAAAATAAATTTTACCTGTAATTTAAAATTCTACAATTCCACAATTTTATTTAAATACATTTCTAAGAAACTGCCACTACAGAAACATTTCTTCCTTTAGAAGGAATCAGAAGTAACTGAGAAACATTTAACCCATCTTTATTTAGTTTACCAGTTTTGGATTGGCAGTAAATTTCTTCTTGAGACTGTATAATTCAAACAGTTACAAAGTAAAGAGGTGCAAATGCTTTGTGTGTGTATTAGGGGAGTGGGGATTAGAAAAAGGATAGCCTTAAAGTCTTCAGAGAGGAGATGAGGCTTAAACAATTTTAAACAAAGAATGAGAGGCTCTTATGTAGATAGTAGTCAAATCTGGTGACTACTGAGCTCTTACTATGTGTTAGACTCTGTTCCAAGTGCTCTATATGCATTAAATACTTTAATCCTTAAGGGGCTGTGAGGTTGGAAATATTATTATCTTCATTTTACAGATAAGACAGCTAGGGCATCTGGCTCAAAGCCTCTCAGCTAGTAGAGAAGCTAGAAGTCCATCCCAGGAAGTCTCCAAGTCTCCATTAGAGGCAGAGGGAGTGGCCTTCAGTCTCTGCCTCCCTTAAACCTCCCTGAGGAGAATGGTCAAATTAATTAAAGTTCCTCACCTCTACCCTGCTTCAGCCTTCATTTACAGTTTCCACAATTCTTCATTTTCTACAGCAATTGGTACTTTTCAATCTATTTTCTTTTAAAACTGATATATGAATAAACTGAAACTCCTTCAAAACTTTAGGGGAAAAAAATTTCCTCCTCAAAAACCCTTTTCTTTTTAAAAAGCTCTTGCCAGTCAAAAGGCTTCATGTTTCATAACTGCTTTCACTGAAGTAGGCATTCTTTCACTCTCATTCTTTTTCTCGCATTCACCCTACTGCAACCCTAATCCTCCCTGAGTCTGTGGAGGCCTCTAGCCTAAGAGGGAGTAAGACACGGCTAGGAAGGATGGGAGAACAAAGTGTGTTTATAGGATTCAAAATATTTAAAAATCAAGATAGTTTCAGATTATCATTATTACTAAGATGGAAAAAAAAATATGGGTGAGGAAAAGGAGAGGAAATGAGAGGAGAGACTTTAAGCAGGTAATCAAGGAAAGCCTCTGAGAGCGTGGTCTTTGCTCACTGACCTAAGGCTGAGGATAAGCAAGCACAGGGGAACAGCTGCAGGAAAAACAGAGTAGCTAGAAACAAGCATAAGGGCCGGAAAAAAGCGAAGATTTAGTTCCTATAAGGAAGAGAAAGAAAACCAGAGTAGCTATGAGCAATGAAGACAGGACATGAATTACAAAAAAATCATCAGGGCAGGGCCTTTTAGACTCTAACTAAGGAATTTGAATTTTATTCTAAGAGAAATGGAAGCCACTGAAGAAATTTAACCAGAAAAGAAACAAGATCTCATTCATATTTTTAAAATATAACTTCCTGGAGAATAGATTCTAAAATGGACATAATAACATCTGAGTGGAAATATAAAAGGCAGTTGGAGATTAGGTAAGTGGTCTGTGCTGGAGATGATTTGTAGAGCCCTGTATGGAGGAGGTAAGATTACCTAGGGATAGAGCCTAAACAGAGAAAAGAATTAAGATCCAGGACCAATTCCTGACGCTATCTAAACTCAAGAGCTTGGGTAGAAAAAGAGAGACTGGGGAGGTCCAAGCAAAACTTAAACTCTCTCACCAGCCAAGGCTTTGTTGTCATAAAGCATGGAGTGTGGATGCCTATAACATTTGAACTTCTATGCTCATCTAGTCTATTATTATTAAATATGACTTTGCCAATATGAAATTTTAATTTGAGTTTATGTTTTTGTCTTGTGAAGAAACAGCAAATATTGATTAGATTCAATTAATGATATTGGCAATCAAATTTTAGCCAGCACAGGTCAGTATATATTAAGGAATGTAATTATTAAAGAGGTAGGGCTACAGTAAATACTCAGTGTCTTTTTAAATGTCCAAAGCTTGAACATGATGATTCTAACATTAAAGAGATCCATTATATCAGGCTGAAGTTAGTAAGAGTTCAATTATTCTTAGTATTATACAATAATACTTTATAAATTAAGAGAAGATATAAACTATCCACAATATAGCCACAGTCTTTCTAGGAAGATAATGTGTACTATGTCTGGTTGTCCAACTAGCCCAGTCCACCTAAACTTTAACTGACAAATTTTCCCTCATGTTAAATTTTATTACTTTCAAAAAGTTTATTGTTTTAAACTTAGTCTTAATGTGGGATAAGCTGTATCACAGAAAACACAAAGACACCAATAGCAAAAGTAGTTTCATTTGATGCATTAATATCATGTAGAAAAAGCAATATATTTATGCTGTCTCATTTTTTGAATTTCAATGTCAAATTAGGCTGCATAAAAAGTTCCAAACTTTCTTCAGGCAAATTTTTTTTTTGTTTTTTTAAGCAGCAGTTTTCACTTAATACAAAATAACTCTGTGGCAAATGCCCAGATTTTATATTAGCCCCTGTAATTTTCCAAAAGAAATGTCAAATGCTATTGCTGGCCCTTTAGTACGGATTGATTGGATGCAGTGTCAGAGTTCTATTAAGAACATCTGAAATGAAAAATGTCTAGAAAAGTGGGTGCATCAGTGGTAACATTAATATTTTGTTTCAAAGGAGGGAATGATTTTTGCTAAAACTGCACATTTCTCTGGGCTTGAATGAATTGGATAGAATTTCAGACCAAGTGATGAAGTACAAACACTTGCATTCAGATACTTTGTTATTTTACACATGTATACATGGCTGTCAAGGGAGTTTCTGGTTCCTTGTGATATTCATTAGCTTTGGGGTCTCTTAAATCATCTAGCTGTAACATACAGCAATAGATGTGTACATCCAATTCCAACACCTCCAGGTCATCCTACATCTCCCATGGGTCACATTTGTCAAAGTTAGTCTGTGAAGCTTTTGGATCTGGAGTCTTGTCTTCTTCAGGGCTGAATTAACAACCATATTGTTTTCGCTGTTCCTGATTACATTTTAATTTTATACCAGAAGATTCTTTCTCCTTTTCATGTAAAATTTTCCAAGACTGATCATATATGTAGAACAAGCAATGATATTTACCCTTTTAAGTAATAAACCAAATAAAACAACAGCTATTTTCACCATAAATTGACCTTGAATCTGATTTCTACCCACTATGGCCACAATTTAAAGTTTAATATATACTCACCTACACCTTAGAATTTCTATATCTCTTCTCTTTTTCCTCAAGGTCAGATGGAGAAATTGGTTTCACATTTTTTTAGACATGAAACATTAGAACATTTAAAAAAATATATCTGCCTCTACTGCACTGCCTCTTTTCTTTTTCTTTTTCTTTTTCTTTTCTTTCTTTTTTTTTTTTGTCTACAACATTCTTTATATTTACTTTATCTTCCATATGGATTGCTACAGTATTTTCTATGATGCTAACTTAATTACTTACTTAATATCAAGTATTTGTTGAGTATCATCTATGTGCCAAACACTACACTAGACCCTGGAGATTGTAACAAGAGTATAAACAAGTTAGTTCGACTTCCTCCTGGAGCCTGTGAATTCATGAGGGAAGCAGACAGATGGCCAATTACATTCTTGGATGGTAACTGCTATGATGGTGGAAGTACAGGTTCTAGGTGAACACATTGCTCTTAAGCAATCTCTTCTTCCTATGGGATCACATTCCCTCTGTGTAAGTCTACTTTATTTCTTAGGAACTTTCAGTAGCTCTGCTACATTATTTGCCAAATACCCACCTTTTTTCTGTAATAACTTCGCTTCTGTACATAATTTTACTTGCATTATACTGAAAAGTAGCATGTCAGTCTTTTGAAGTCCCTTCTGTAAGCATACTGGGCTTTTCTGTATGCAGATTCATTAATGTGGAACAGTTTTCCTCTGCACCAACTGCCAAGTGACCCAGTGCTCTGTCATTTTTTCAAATGCCTTCATGAGGGACTGATGCTTATAATACTTTTTTCTTGGACTATGAGCAACCTTTTCTAAGATGCCGTGAAATAGCAGCATTCCAGAGGCAAACAAAGATCAGGCTCATCAAGGAATCACTGGATGTACTAAAGCATTATGTCCGATGTTCCTCATTATTTACCAGCAGTATATCCCCATTTGTGGCCCAGTAGGCAGAGGCACAATATTCATATTTATCCTTATGACTTCTTTGTCTCAGAGCACTTGAGAAATGAATAGATATTTCAGGTTGTATAATAGTCCTTCAGGGTAACAACTGATACAGTTTCCAGCCTGTTTTTGCTAATAACATCATTATTCTTTTTTAAGCTGCCACTTGACAAGTCATTTTCTGTATCAACTACTTTTACAAATGTTGTTCTAGCAATCATGCTCTTTCGGTATATTTGTATCCACATAAAGCAAAAGAAACGAAGTTCAGAGAGATTATAACGTCTTCCAGCTAGCAACTGGCAGAGAGAAACCAGGCTGTGGGTCCAGGTTCCCAAGCTCTTTTGAATGATACCAAACCACCTCCCTGCATTAAGTAGCCTCAGATTTGTCTAGGTCCTGAGACCACTGGAACCAAGGCTTGCAATGTGTTAGATGCCTCCTTTACCCAATGCTTGGGATATTTAATTAGCATTTTACCTACTTGAAGTCAGAATACCAAAATGCAACCTTGGATACTTGTACTCTAACTGAATTGTGTTAAATTCCTTAACTTCCATCATAGATTTTAATGAATGATCCAGCCTGCCAGTCTTCCTTCTTCCTGGTGCCTACCCTTAATTCCCACCACTTAGCAATACTGACTGATGATTATATCAACACATACATGACACCAGCCACCATACCCCATTTTCCACATTGGACTCACTGAATACCACTGAATCATACCCAAGCTTAAGTTGCCATATTCAATGTGATTTTGAGTCTTGTCACCTTCCTTTAGGACGACTCCTATAGCTAACCTAGTTCTAGCCACATTTGTCCTAGTCTTGCTCTCTATTTCTCCCTGGCCTGCTAATCAGAGAATAACATAACCATTGCCAGTATTATCCAAGTTTTAACTGGAAAGAAAAAAGGAAATGTATATCCTACTTCAGACTATATTTTGTTGCTCTGATTTTTCTTATTTTTTTTTTTTTTACTTCTTTCTCTACTTTCAAATGGGTCGTGTCTTCATATTTATATTTCTGAAGATTTACGTCCATTACATCATGCATATGACATTTTTAGAGTATCCTATTACCTAAGTGTTCCTAGTCTGATGTGCAGACTCCACTACCACTTGATGGAAACTTAATATACCTCAGTCAGGTGGGCATACTCCCTACCTTCTCCCACTCCAGCCCACCTCAAAGCCTTTTCTCTTTTCATTGCACTTCACATGAGTGTCCTGTCTTATTCTCTCCCTTGCTTATCTAATTCTACCCATCACTTAAAGTCCCAGTTTTATCTTCACTGAGAAGTCCTCCTCTCTATGATCAGGGCACAATAATCTCCCAATATAGAATTTATTGTCTGTGCTGCTTAAAACATACAGCTTCTTAAAACATGAAGTGAATGAAATGATCTTCCAAACTAACAATTTTTGATGGCTTTCCATTGCATTTAAACCAAAATTCAATCTCTATGTCATTGGCATCAGGGCTAGATATAATCAGGCCCCTGTCCACCTCCTCTTTGTCAAGTCCTGATTGATTGGTCTTTCACTGAGAAGTGAAATGAGGATTAAAAACCCCAAGAAAAAAAAGTCAACAAAAATATTTTTACCAAAAGTCCTTTTATTCTTTTTATCCAGTAATGAGACTTTGCCCATACAGGTCCTCAGACCTCAGCTGGTAAGATTTCTTTCTTTATTTTAGACGGTTGCAATTGCTCTTCTGATCTAAAGAGGGGAAAATAAAATAAGATTCATCTATGGTTAACGTCTGTGGGGTAACTTATTCCAAAGGTGAGGTGGAATACAACCTTACTCATTCTTTTATAACCCAATGAATGACAGCCTTGGTGTACAATTACAATGATTCTTATTGGCAACACTAAGAGGTAGGTCTTCAGCATTTTCTAACTTAATAAAAATAAAAATCAGCATGGATATATACTTTTTTTAAGAGAAAGAATGGAATATAAGAACTTTATAAAACAACACATAATTAATTTTTCTTCTTTTATTCTAACTTTCATAAACTATCTCTTAGAATGCAATGGTTGGATCTTGTACTAGCTTGGTTTTAGAACAAAGGTCAGTTTTCTAATCTCATCACTCCCAAGTTAAGACGGAAATGAATATGGCAAATACTCAAAAGTCTCCATCTGCAAGCAGAATATACCAAGGATCTTTTTCCTTATCTCATGTCTCTGACCCCATACTGTACTTATCACACTGGCTTCCTTCCTTTTGCTCAGTTAAGGCCAATCTATTTCCTACCTCAGGTCTTTACATGTCTGCCCAGAACATATTTCCTTTCATCTCTTTTCATGGCTGTTTCTTCTCTCCTTTAGATGTGTCACCTTCTCAAGTAGACCTTCACTGACTACCCTATCAAAAAGAGGTTTCTTCTTTAACTTCTGTTTTAGCAACCTGATAGGTTTTTTACAGAATTTTTCACAACTTTTATAAATTTCTTTTATTCATTTATTCATCTATTTACTTCTTAACAATTTATTTCCTACTGGACTATAGGGTCCATGAAGGCTGATGGTGTTCATTTTACTAACTATTGACTACCCAGTGCCTAGTGCAGTGGTTAAAAATTAACAAATTAACAAATATTTGCTAAATGAACATTTCCTAATTTCAATTATAATTGCAGTAGTTATTTTTATGTGCTTATGTCTTGATTCTTCAGTTAGAAAGAGTATCTTTAAAGAGACAGAATCTTAAACCTCTTGATCAGAAATTATAAATACCTGTTGAATTATATGGTTTATTTATTTGTTTGTTTGTTTGTTTGTGAGAGTTATAGTCCTTAACACTCCCTCTTTTTTTATTGAGGTATAGTCAGTTATGTTGTGTTAATTTCTGGTGTACATAATGTCCCAGTCATGCATATATGTGTGTGTGTGTGTATTATATGTATATATATATATATATACACGTATTTTCATTTTCATATTCTTTTTCATTAAAGGCTATTAGAAGATATTGCATATAGTTCCTGTGCTATAAAGAAGAAATTTGTTTTTTATCTATTTTTATATATAGTGGTTAACATTTGCAAATCTCAAACTTCCAGATTTATCCCTTCCCACCTCCTTTCTCCTGGTAACCATAAGATTGTTTACTATGTCTGCAAATCTGTTTCTGTTTGGTAGATAAGTTCATTTGTCTCTTCTTTTTTAGATTCCACATATGAATAATATCATATAGTATTTTTCTTTCTCTTTCTGGCTTTCTTCACTTAGAATGACAATCTGCAGATTCATCCATGTTGCTGCAAATGGCATTATTTTATTATTTTTATGGCTGAGTAGTATTCCATTGTATAAATACACCATATACCACAGCTTCTTTATCCAGTCATCTGTCGGTGGACATTTAGGTTCTTCCATGTCTTGGCCATTGTATATAGTGCTGCTATGAACATTGGAGTGCATGTATCTTTTCAAATTAAAGTTCGCTCTGGGTATATATCTAGAAGTGGAATTGCTGGATCATATGGCAGGTCTATTTTTAGTTTTCTGAGGCATCTCCATACTGTTTTCCATAATGGCTGCCAAACTACATTCCCACCAGCAGTGTAGGAGGGTTCCCTTTTTTCCACAGTCTCTCCAGCATTTATCATTTGTGGACTTTTGAATGATGGCCATTCTGACTGATGTGAGATGATACCTCACTGTAGTTTTGATTTGCATTTCTCTGATAATTAGCAAAATTGAGCATTTTTTCATGTGCCTGTTGTCCATTTGTATGTCTTCATTGGAGAATTGCTTGTTTAGGTCTTCTGCCCATTTTTGTATTGGGTTGTTTGTTTTTTAAAATTGTGTGAGCTGTTTATATACTCTGGAAATTAAAGCTTTGTCAGTTACATCATTTGCAAGTATTTTCTCCCATTCCATAGGTTGTTGTTTTGTTTTACTTATGGTTTCCTTTGCTATGCAAAAGCTTTTAAGTTTAATTAGGTCTCATTTGTTAATTTTTGCTTTTATTTCTATTGCCTGGGCAGAGTGCCCTAGAAGAACATTGCTGAGATTTATGTCAGAGAATGTCCTGCTTATGTTTTCTTCTAGGAGATTTATCATGTCTTGTCTTACATTTAAGTCTTTAAGCCATTTTGAGTTTATTTTTGCTTAACACTCTTTTAAACTGGTATTTAATTACAGTGTTGGATAATATCTTCTGGAAGCTCCTTGAATATTAAATTTAACTGGCAGGGGAAGAGCTTGGAAGTCATATAATTTGGGGAGTACCTTTTGAAAAGTAATGGATGTAAATTAAGTGCTGGTCCTTATGAAGAACTTGTGTAAGTGAAGTGCACCTAAAACTTAAGCTTCGTTTAGTTCCACAGTAAATCTGCCTTTGTTAACAGGACTAAAATCTTGATTGCAACATGTTTCTTCTTGCACTTATGGCCAGTGTTTGCAAGACAAATATTTGAGCCACACTCATCTCAAAGATCAGTCTATCTGAACTTTGATGCAGCCCCACACTTTCTACCCACTCCCATTGCTCCTGTTAACTGCATTCAACTAAATGCCAACTGGTAACAGTATGAGAAGCCACATTTACAGCAACAGATGTCAATACACTGATTCCAATCCAATAATGCTAGTAGTTATGTTGGCATTGCTCTAGCTTCACATTAGCCTGAAAAATCTCATTCTTCTCTTTCTCAAATTTTGTCCAAAGTCCCAAGTTTTCTATTTTTTCCCCTTTGACTGTTACCCTCCATCAGGATTTGGCATCTATCTTATTGACAACAATAACTTTTTTTGTTGTTTATTTTTTCTCATAGGACTTGAATTTCTGAAGAAGAAGGGTAAGATAAATGCATAGCAACCACGACACTGTCCATGTGACTCATTTCCTAGGTACTCTATTTCCATTCTTGGAGGCAGTTTCAGTTTTACTGGTTATGCAATAAAGTTAAGGAAAAAAACAGAAATATACTAAATATGTCACTAAGAATTAGAGTTTCTCAAATAAAATTTCCTTGCAGCAACAGAAGGGCAGCCCTCTGCCCTGCTGCCCATATTTTAGGCTAGTGAATTATTGGCTTTCATAGTGAGCTGGAGTTCAGTAGGTCTGGACAGGATCTGCCAGCTGTGAGGCAATGTTTAGGTTGAAAGATCTATCTCAGAGATCAGGAATGCTGAAACATGGATAAAGAAAATAAATGTCTTGAGGGACATTTACTTATGGAGAGCATATTTATCCCATAGGAATACCTTGCTAGCCTAGAGAAATCCAAAGATTAGACATCTGAGGCAGCAGTTGAAGCAGAGAGTAATGGAAGTGATGAAAATGAAAGAGAGAAGGAAGGGGCATGACTGTGGTGCTGAAGAGATTGTGGTACTTTGGTTTTTGAAAAGAGTCCTCAGGTAAGAAACCACATAGTGGGCTCTGTTAATCTATTCAGTATTTAATCAGTACCTGCTACATGGCAGGTGCCTATCTATGCTCAACAATAGGAATGTAGCAATGACTAGGACAGGAACATACACTGTAAAAGGAAAGAAACAAACTTAAAAAGTGTGCTATATTAGGGGGTTATACAATAAAGCGATCAGACAAAGGAATAAGTAACTTTTTATTGGGCACCAAGGAAGATATCACAGAAGAAAAGCTCCTGAGGTGTAAATGGCAGACACTGTTGACTGCTGACTTGGTTGAGTTCTGACAAAAGCAGACCCCAAGACAATGATTTGGGTGTGATACCAGGAAGCACTGTGAGGAAGTGAGACACTAAAGAGAGTAAAGTCAATGGGGTACATGAATGAGTGGATTACCACTGTGGGAAAGTGGGGCTCCAGTCTACTGATAACCCTCTTGGGAGATCATGTGGAATATGCTCCATAATTATGGGGAAGCTTGGGTATTAACCCATCACCTTCTGTCTTCAGTAGTTCAGGATTCCTCTCGGCAGAGTAAGCTTCCATGGGGAAGAAAACACTTTCAAGCAGAGTGAAACAACTGTGTGAGGAAACTGTGGGAGTCCTTCCGAGTAGGCTTTTTCCTTCAGAGCAGGTGTGGTTGGGACACATACCTGTATCTGCTAGAACTGTCTATTCAAAAGCTAGTCTTGTTTCTATTCCTTGTAAATAGAATTCTGAAAAAGAATTCTGTTTGAAAGCCTGACAACCAATGGGCTCCTCTGCAGCACCAGAGAGTGAATGTAAATTAGTGTAAGCCAGTAATGATTGTTTCATTTCTCTTGTCAGTGATCTTTTTAAGCATGAAGCAGTGGCCAATAGATGTAATGAGAAAAACTTAATTATCTACCCCCAAAAATAAAATAAGTTAAATTAAAAAAAAATTTTTTTAAAGATGCATTGGGGTGTTTTCTGGGAGCCTTCTGGGAAATTTTTTCAACTTTAACCTTGACAGAAGCAGGGATTCATCTCTTTACTGCTGGTTGATGTGGATTTGTGAGATTGTGATATTAGAGCCATCTTGCAGCCATGATTTAAAAAGCCTGAAAAGATCTAACATATAAAGGTTGGCAGAGGGGAAAGAAGGAAAAATCCCAGGTCCTTGACAATTTCTTTGAGCTTCTGAATTTATAACTTTGGAACCACCTGCTTCCTGGACTTCTTAAAAACTGAAATAATAAGGCTGAGTTTCCTGCCCAGATGAAGGGCACATGGCAGAGGAAGGAGTTGAGGCTGACTTGCTGAACTGGTTGGATGTGGATGGTTGATGATAGCTCCGTAACTGTTTATTGCCTGTTCTCTTGACAGCCTTAATTAATGGCTTCTACATGAGCAGACATAATAGAAACATTTGCCTGACTTCAAATATTGATTGTTTCCTGAAACTGCCACCTCCCTATTTCTAGAATTGTAGCATAGGACAGAATGGCTCCCTGGATCACAATGGACTTAATCATATCTTTTGGACATGCCTTCAGACCTCCCTGTTGAGTTAGTTTCTCCAGTTCCAGCCTCCAGCCCAATCCTAACACCTTCTTTTAGCTTACATAGTTGAGATCACAGCATAATTTGCCCCAACCCTTGCACTGTAGAGATAAGTATGTGTTTGGTGTAGGATATGAAGTCTCCAGGGAGGGAGTAAATATCACTGTGTTTTAAAGGACTAGACCTTCTGGGGACTGAAGGTAGAATGTACAAGTTTTAGGTTGCAAAGGGCTAGAATTCTAAACCTACTATCTTTTTGAGGCCTACTATTTTCTAGCAATGAAATAAACTTGAATATTTGTGGGAGAAGGCCTAAAAAGGGTAGGGGAGTTACTTGGGGGAAGACACTGAGAAAGAAGAGGGCAACAAGACTTGAAACAGGGGTCCTGAGAGTCATATACCAGGACCCCATATCCCACAATTGTCCACAGTCAAGAAAGGACCTGTACTTATGGGACAGGGCTAGAACTACCATGAGGGGCATAGTTCTACCTCCAAGAAGCTGTGTTACCCCAGAGAACCTAGGTTAGACTAGAACCTGAGGGCCAACTCACCTGGAAAGACTGCCGATTCAGTAGAAACACGTTTGCTTAGCTTCCTAAATTTGGGAAAGGTCTATAAAAGTTTATACTTTATTCTTATTCTTGATAATTTTCCAATATCTGATAATTTTCTTCTTTGTAGTAAAGGCATAGCCAGAAAATGCAGAGCTTAAATGTAGGGTAATTATGAGGTAGAAGGAGGAAGAACTACTTACCATTTATTCTTTCAAAAGGTGTTTATTAACACCAACTATGCATATTAGACTATGTATAACATTAGTCTGAGTGCTGGGGATACCAGCATGAACAACACAGAGAAGCACCCTGCCTTCACAGAACTTACACACTAGTAGCAGAAACAGACAATAAATAGGAAAGCAAATAAAATAATTTTAGAAAGTGAAACCTGCTAAAATAGAAAATAAAAAGGATCAGTTTTAAAGAGAAAGTGTGGTAGGAGGGCAGGATAGAATGGTCAGGGATGGTTCTCAACGGAGGTAAAATCTTCAGCCTTGGTAAGACTCAGGGTAAAAACTGAGACTGGAGATTATGCATTAGAAGCAGTTCAAATTTTATTGTAGAGTACAGCAGAATGTCATTGAAGAGTTTTAGACAGATTGTGATCTTATTTACATTTTTTGAAATATTAGGCGACAAAAGTTAAGATGCTGTTATAGTACTCTGAGTATCAAATGTCTCTTAAGGTAATTAATTAGTTAAACCAAAATAATTGAGAGCTGTTGGAAAATACCAGAAAAGTTTATTCCTTCACTTTAAGTTAAGCCTTAGTGCAAGTAAAATTTCAAAATTGCACGTATGGTAAAAAGGTAAGAATACCTGCTAGTACTAATTCAATTCAGTAGAAAAGATCCAAAGGTTTAAAGGTAGAAAAAGAAGAAATAAAAGTCTTATTATACAGAGATGATTTGATTATCTTAATAGAAAATCCAAGGACTCTATAAACAAACTATATGACTGATAATGAAAAATCATGAAGGTTGCTAGGTTTAAGATCAAGTCAAAAAAATTGGTTGGGAATCCAATTGTCTACAAAAAAAAAAGAGTAGAAATAAGTTATAATACTTTTTAAAATAGGTTAATTTTATAAGGAATCTAGGAATTAAATTTTTTAAGAGAAGCAAAATTTTATGGAGAAGATTGTAAAACTGTGTTGACAATTTCCTACACAAATGGAGAATATGCCATGTTTGTGAATAAGACCCTCTTACGTAAACATTTCCATTCTTTTCAAATAGATCTTGAATATTCATTGCAATTCTGATCAAGATCTGAACAAGGTTTTTTTTGTTTTGTTTTGGTTTTTTGTTTTAGAAAATTTAAAAGGTAATTTATGTAGAAGAGGAAAACTGAAAAATAGTCAAGATAATTTTAAAGGAGAAAAGGGTAGGAAGAAGGAAAGGAGAGACTTTCCCTACAAAATATTAAAACATTTTAAACATACAGTAATTATGATGATGTGATATGATAGAAACAGACAAATAGACAATGGAACAGAACTGATAGCTCCAAAACTCTATATATTCATCAGTGGCATTATAAACTTGGAGAAAGCATAGACTATTCAGTAAATTGTGCCAGGACAAATGGATATTCCTAAGGAAAAATAAAATAAAATTAGGCTCTTAATCACAAAGATAAATTACAAGTTGATTAAAGACCTAAATATAAAAAGCAAAACTTTCAGAAGAAAATGCATAAGGGTATTTTGACTCAGGCTTAGATAATGATTTCTTATGCAAGACTCAAAAAGCACAAATCTAGAAAATGAATTTACAATTTTTACATTAAAAATGGAAATTTGCCATACACTAAAAGGCACCAAAAGTGAAAGATGAGTTAAAGCCTGTAGTAAGATACTTCCAATGCATATAATCAACAGAAGATTTGGTATTCAGAATGTATGAAGAATTCCTCCAAGTCAATGAGCAAAATAAAAAATAATAAAAAATGAGCAGAGAAAACCAAGTAAATTTCAGGTAGCTTGAAAGGCCAATTAATTTATGAAAAGTTCAATCTCACCAGGAATCAAGAAAATGCTAATTAAAATAATAACAAAATACCATTTCCATTAAATTGGCAAAAAATGGAAATATGACAAGTGGTGTGGAAGAAGAGTATTAGGAACTCTCATACACTACTGATAGGAGGGTAAATTATATAAAATAATATTGAGGAAAAATTTGACAATATCCTAGAAAACTGAAGATATGTACACTTCAAGGCTTAGCAATTCCTTGTCATCTGTATCATAAAGAAACTTTTGTACACGTACACAAGAAAGTGTGCACAGGAATGTTCATGGCAAGATTGTCTGAAATAGTGAAAAATTGAAAGTGACATAAATTCTAGCAGTAGAAAAATGGATAAATAAACTGAGGTATACAGTCAGCCCTTTGTATCCACAGGTAATGCAGCAGATTGAATATATTTGGAAAAAATCTTTCAGAAAGTTCCAAAATGCAAAATTTGAATTTGTGGTGTGCTAGCAATTATTTGCTTAGCGTTTACATTGTATTTATAACGATTTACATAGCATTTACATTATATTAGTTATTATAAGTAATCTAGACATGATTTAAAGTATATGGGAGGATGTAGGCAAGTTACATGCGAATACTAGGCCATTTTATTTAAGGGACTTGAGCGTCCTCGAATTGTGGTGTCCTTGGACATCCTGGAGCCAAACCCTCAAGGATGCTGAGAAACAACTGTAGTCACAAAATAGGTCATTCAGAAAATAAATCTAAATAGATTATAGATCTGTTTAAATGAGTTAACTAGGGCTACATAGTTCATACTGGTTAAGCCTCAACAATGTAATTTGAGTGAATAAGGCAAGGTACAGAAGTTTACATATATATGTGTGTGTGTGTATATATATATATATATAAAACTTTAAAACATCACAAAAGAATACAATTAATATAAATATTATTTAAAAAACTATGAAGCAAAAATTAGAGAATCCATGAGAGTGATAAAGACCAAAGTCAGAATAACAGTTATCTATATAGTTGGAGAAAGAGTACTGAAACTTGGAAGGATAAACAGGAAGCTTGAGCTTATATGTAATGTTTTACTTCAAAAAAAAAAAAAAAAGCAAAAATAGGAAAATGTCTCTTAAACAAGCTAAGAGGTACTTATGTTATGTGTAATATTATTCCTTATTGTCCTTTATGTTTGTAATCTGTGTTTTAAAATCATGTTCCTTTTATAGTGGTTGCTAATTCTATTGCCTAGTAGTGCTAGTCAGGGAATGTGAATGCAAGAGGCCTTTCAGGGGGCACTTTGGCGCTTGAGATCCCTTTCCTCTCCATCCCTAGTTACCTGTTGCCAAGTGGGAACTCAGACCTTGTATTGCCATCTGATTTTCCTAGAGAAGTCAATAATCTGAATTTTTTAAAAATGTGAAATGTTCTGATTTTTTACAGTTGGCAACTAATTCAAATTAACTAAACAAAGTAAAATAAAACACTATGAAGGTCCAAACCAAGAAAAAGAATGCCCGTGCATTGTATTCAGCTCGCAGGTTACTAGTCTGCCACCACCTCTGCTGTGGAATCTGTCATAATCTATTTGTGTGGCAAATGTAGGCGAAATATTGTAAAGTCTTTTATTGTGAAAGGTGTTATTCAAGTGGAGAAGGTGAAAAATGTTCCAGGGCTCTGCAGAAAAAGTGTACTGACCAGACTCCCTGGAGCCCTGCAGAGAAGAGCTTTGGCTGTGCTAAGGATGATTCTTAGCTTCTTGTATACTTTACAGTCTGCAAATCCTTCACTGTGAGGACCTCAGAAGAGAAGCCAGACTTTTCCATTGATTCCAAGGCTGTGTCAGCAAATGCCAGACCCAGCAGGCCCTTTCTATTGTATGTTAAGGCTCCAAACAGCTGAAAATAGTTTGTGCCAAGATCTCTACAAGTGTGACAAACACACGATCTTTTACATACCCCAGGAGACCAATTAAAGCTAGGAGACCACAGATCACAGTCTCTGAATACAGTCACCACACCTCTCAGGGCTGATGGCCACGATGTTTGTTTGTTTGTTTCTTTCTTTCTTTCACTATTATTTCCTCATCAGAAATGAAGCCTTAAATTGAAGGTTATTTATCCATGGGTTTTGGTTTAATTTTCAGTAGAGAGCTTTGAACTGAGTATCTTTTTAAAAAAGAAACCATGGCCTGGATTTCTAGTTCTTACATTTTCTTATCAACATGTTCTCATGTAAGTGAATTACACAGTTTCTTCTTATACATTACCCAGTCCATTGAAGAGTTAGGTCACTATATTCTTTGGACAGAAACTGTGGTTATTAAAACGTCCTCACAAGTGCTGTAAAGTCCTTATGTTATAGAAATAACTTGTGAAACCTTTTATGGGAATAAGTCATGCATCTTAATTTACAAGTTTTCAGACCAGAAATTCATTCCCTCTTAAAGGAATTTGATTCTGTTTCTGTATTGACAAATCCCTAATATTTTCCAATTCTTTATCACAATATTATTATGCCTTTGGATAGGATTCATATAGTAACATTGTAGTATAGTATTAGCTACATGGGGTTGGAACTGCCAGATGAGGATAAAATGAACTAATGATCATATGATGTTAGCATGAATATTTGTATCACTGACAGCTGCTATGATACCTTAGAAACAATTGGTGTAAAGGGACATTCACAACAAATTGGGAGTGCATTATACCAGAAGCAACAGTGGGTAAAAGAAAATGAAGAATACTGATGTAGAAATCCTGCTTAGTGGGAAATAAATACAAAACCTTAGGATGAGCCTAACAATTTTTACTCTGAAAAGAAATTTTTATTTTTGACTATATTCACAATGAAAAGTAATCAAATTCCTTGGAATTTTTTAAAGTAAAGAACTAAGTCTTCAAACTGACTAACTGTATTATTTCCAAATTAGCAGAGTTTCTCATTCTTTTGTTTTACATACAATTTTTACCTACATTTCCATCCATTTAACATTCACTGCTGAGTAATTCTCTTGGAGATCAGCTGTATGCAGAACTTAAAAAATGAGAGAGTTGGAAGATATCTTACATAATAAGGAAAAATTTTTTTCTCTCAAATATACACGTAATTCACACTAGACAGGGATTATTGGCCAATCTATTTTTAAAAACACAAACAAAACTAACAAAGAATTTGTCTATACCTATGTTGAAGGACTGTGGATAAACAAATAGAATATAGTTAGGAATGGAAACACTAACCTGGATCATTCAGGGAAAATGAGCAAACCATCAGTGAGGAAAAGGAATGTTAACACACACTAAAGTTTCTTATACAATTGTATAGACATGTTCTTTATTCTGTTGTTTAGAAGAAAAACAGATAATAAGCCCTAGCTTCCTTTTGCTATTTATTGAAATGACAAAGAACTAACAAACGTAATAATTCAGCTCTCTGTTGTTAGTCATGCTGTAACACAAAGGAGCCTGGGAAAGGAACACTCAGTCAGCCTCTCATTTGTCTTGTCAGTGCCTTTCCATTCTCCTGCCTTGCAAACAAAACTGTAATTTTGTTTGAGTAGCAATCCCCCAGCACCTGGCCCAGGGGATGATTTCTTATTAGTCTCCATCAGACATAGGAATCTCATTCTTTATTGGACTACAAGTGAGCACGCAACCCATTTCCGGAAAATAAGGCAGAATCTCCATGGGGGAAAAAGTCTCTTTTCTGCCTGTCCCCTCCTTCTTGCTTTGAATATTTTCATGCAATGCTGTAGCCATCATGTGACCACGGATAGGGACTGGAGGCACAGAAACCGAAAGAATTCCAGAGACATTGGCTAATACCCTGACATTGTTGAGCCTCAGAGGGTACTGCCAAATCTCCAGCTATCTTATTAAGTGAGAAAACAAAGTTCTGTGTGTTTAGACCCCTCTGACTTGGCCTAAAACTTACAACTAAAAACATTTTAACTGGTACATTCAGCATGAACAATTATGCTGAAAAAGAAAACCGGTAACAATAAGTAACAAATGTTGATTGAGTCACTATGTGCCAAGCCCTATATTTTTATCATTTGAGACCTCACAATAATTCTATGAGGTATACTATCATTGTCTTCATTTATCAATAAGGATAGTGAGATATAGAAAGGTTAGAGATATGACTGGTAAGTGGTAGAATTAGGTGCTTAACTACTGTATCCCAGCAGTCTTGTTTGATGGAATTACCACTATAACAATTTTATAAATCAACTTTAAAAAATTACTTGTATTTGAACTCGGGTAAATAAAATGATTATAGATGAAATTGTGAAAGAATATTCTCAGGTAATGAAATCTAATAGAAGTATAATGTGTTTGTAGTTGTTACTCACTCCAGTCTCTGTTTATTCTGCATTGTCGCTAATAGGCTGTGATTGTACAGGTTTTTGGCTCCACTGTTACATAATTTTTGGCATGATTTTTTGGCAGAATAGTGACTTGAATTCAATAGCATTAAATCTTAGTAAAGCACAGGTACAGAGAATCTTTCACACATCCAACATGTAGGCAAAAAAAATTGTTAATTTAATGTAAAATGATATCAGATCATCTAAAATACAATTTAATGGGAAGACTGACAAATAGGCAAAACTAAGATTACTACCACCAATGTCCAATTAATGAATTTTCATTTTGTTTATGACTAGAAGCCAAGAAGCAAGGAAAAGTTGGCTTTTTCAACACCAAGCATCTGAATAGCAACCATCACCAATGGAGGGGAAACTGCATACCTGGAAAGTAGAAATTTGGTACTAAAACTGATTCCCTATATGCTCCCAATGAGTCATTATAAGAAAACCAAAATTAAAGACATGATACAGAGCCACATATTGGGCACTCATTCATAGTCTCTTAAATGCATTAGCTAATATAGTTCTATCATGAACATAAAATGTATGAACTTTAGTTGTCTCTTCTCTTTAGGAGTTCATTTGCTAAGTTCAATTTCTCTTGGCTTTCCTCAGAGTATTTACTTTTAAAATGCATTAGATTCCTACAGAAACAGGCTCACAGACATAAAAAACAACCTTATGGTTACCAGGAGGTAGAGGGGATGGGAAGGGATAAACTGGGAGCTTGAAATTTGCAGATACTAACTACTATATATAAAATAAATAAAAAAACAAGTTTATACTGTACATCACAGAGAACTATAGTCAATATCTTGTAGTAACCTATAATGAAAAAGAATATGAAAATGAATATATATGTATATGTATGACTGAAACATTATGCTCTACACCAGAAATTGACACAACATTGTAAACTGACTATACTTAAATCGAAAAACAGAATGAAAAAAGTGCATTATATTCCTGCTTCATTCTTGTATTTAGACCCCTTACTTCCATCAACACTTTAATAATAATATGATATATTTCCAGACAAGCTTTTATTTCTTTTTGGCTTTAAGATATCCTTTTTATAGAACTGGGCTTATTAAGATAATTTGTTTTCTTTTATTAAAAGATCATATGGATAAAGACAGAAATAAGATGGAAGGGAATGTGTCTCCTTATAAAATACTGATAAAACAATCATGCTCAAGGGTAATGTTGACTGGAAAAAACCTCCAATGTAAGAGCTATGAGTTGAGTTTCATTCAGTGTCTTACTAAGAACTGTATCCTGGGAGAAAGCCTCTCTGATAGCACTGAGGAAATTTTCCAAAGAGGTATGATTTCAGCTAAAGAGTCTATACAATCCAACATACATCATGGTAGAAAGTTAGTCCTAGTCATGAGGAACAGATACTTCAGTTAATAATTTTAGTGCTTTTCTGAGTTTTGGAAGATGCAAGAATCTGGGTTCATAAAAATTTTTCCTGAAATATATCTAACAATCTAAGGGCCTGTTTTGTCTGTTTTCCCAAAGCTCAGAATGCCTCATCCTGTTCTTTGTCCTGAATTCAGCAACTGCCATGGCCAATGACTTAATCCGTGTAGAACCAGGTGGTAAGTGACATTCTTCCTTTTACAGTAACTTCTTTTAGAATGTACATTAATTTTTGGAAACAATTTAAAAACATCCTTGGTTATCAAAACTACATTCATTAATATCTTAAAATGGCAGCTTCAATAATACTAAGCATATAATCAATTTTTGAGGTGCTTTATTTGTTCAGAAAAGGTACAAGGCAAAATTGGAAGTAGTTCAGATTTGTCTTCTCTGCTTCCCTCTAAGGTTTGGATTTTTTTTTTTTTTTTTTTTTTGTAGTGTAATGGAAAGCCTATATTCACTGTGGTCCTTTGGGCAAGTTCTACAGCATGTCTGAGTCAACTTTTCTCATTAAAAATAAGAAAAGGGTTCTACAGACTCAGAGGTTTTTTTTGTTTTGTTTTGTATTGTTTTTTGATAATTGCCTAAGCTAATGCTGTGAAACAATTTTATAAATATTAAACATTCTAAATTTCTTTTTTATCCATCTCCCCCTGAGTCATCAAAACTTACACATCATGTGTCATTGTTTAGGGAACCGATGTGACTAGCTATCATCTGTTATAGTTATTTGTGTTTTAAGTTATTTTAGCTGAAGGTAAGAAGGGCAGCTGATGTTAATCCTGAAAAGCCCAAATTTGCCAGCCTTCTAGAGTAAATCTTAACAAATTTGCTCAGCTCCCTATTCTATGAGTTCTGGGAAATTCAGGACCCTCCACAATTTCCAGGTGTTTCTTAGGATGATGGGGGCATGAGAGAGGCTTGCAGGATGCAGTCATCTCTCACTCCCAGTCTCAGTCTCCTTTCACTGCCTTGCCTCTGTGACCTTTTTTTGTCTGAAACCCCTTGTTTCTCCCAAAGCTCCACTAACAAAAGACTACTGGGTAAAGAGCAGTTTTTTAATTAAACAAAACATTTGGGGAGGAGGACTATGTCCAACTTAGAAGAGGAAAAAATAAAATTAATTATTAAATGATTATTTTAAACTGTGCTGTCTCCCATCTTTGGATATTTCTCATTTTCTTTCCTCTTCCACTGTATCCCTCTATTCCCTGTCCAGAACCCCCAAATCTCCAGTTTGTACCCCTGTGCCCAACCAATTGAGAATTTCTGTTAATATATTATGCAGAGCAATTTTTCTTTTTCTCCTTTGATTTTTCTCCTTCCAGACTATGTCTAAGGACCCTGCTATCACTTAAAAACATTAAGATATTTTCCTAAATAGAAGAACAGGGTAGAGAGCTAAGGAGAAGCACTGAAATTAGAGGTTTCCTTTAAAGTGGCTAAAAGTACTCTGCAGATTTTTTCCATGCATTATTGCATTTAACCTCACAACAACCTTGTGAGATGGGTACTATTATTATCCTAATTTTGCAGAAGAGGAACATGAGGCCAAATATATATTTGCTCACCTGTTTCTGTTCTTTTAATATTTTGTTAGGGAGGAAGGGTTTCATATAAACTAGATTTAAATGATATTTTGATCTAGAAGAGTGAGCTGAGATCCCATCCAATAGAAAACAGAAATAATCAGTTCCCCCTAATGGAAAACAATTGGAATAAAAATTTAGTTTGTGTGTACGTGTGTGTGTGTGTGTGTGTGTGTTTATGTGTGCTTAGATGTCTGTACCCTTTATTGATTTTATAGATATACTGTAATTAGCCTTATGCCATATTTATGCACATTATATACTTGATCTTATCACTCATTCTTCTATTTATACTGATTCATTAGTTGAATAGTCTTTATTCAACTGCGAATTGCCACAGCTATGGAGGAAATTGACTTCCATACTTTCGTATCTGATGGGAATTCATGTGTCTTTGTCAAATATGCACAATTAGTTTACAATAGTGCCAGCATTGTTACTTCTTTTTTCCTTTTTGGCATTCTCAAATTATATGGGTTTTTTGTTTATTATTTTTAAAATATTTGGGAAAATTCAACATGATTTTGTGGCATGATGACAGAGAATTGGGAATGTTATGTTCCGATCTTGTTACTCTCCCCAAATTCCTAAGAGATCTTAGGCAATTTAAAAAATTTTTCTCTGTCTCTAACACTTTATTTTAAATTGAGGAAAATGCCTAGCTCTGTAAGAGTACAGAATATATTAAGTAAGAGATGATTTTAAAGGGATTTTAAAGATGATTTAACAGGATTTTACAATACGCAAAATTAAAAGATACTTTATATATAACAATAGTATGTGTTCTGCTTATGGATTGCCAAATGTAAATGCTCTTAAACAATGTATGAGGACTTTAATTTACACTCCAAGTAACTTTAGTCACAAAAAATTCTAATCAAAAATGAATTTTTTCTTTTTATCAGTTAGTCACACACACAAAGAGCTAAATTATTCTACAAAGATAAAAGAAAATTTGTTATGAAAAACAGAACTTTTAGAAAATGTATTTGTTATTTACTTCCATATCTTTGAAAGTACATGGTTGTGATGCCACTTCTGCTTTTTTCAGTATTAGGCATCATCTACTCACATCTTACTGGGGCTGGGGATGTGGCTTTCTTTCCTCTGCCCATCCCATCATACATACACTTGCTTCCAATCCCTTATCCTTCCACTATAGTTAAAGCACAATTTTAATTATATCATTGTTCAGTGTTCAGTATTTACATTAGTATAACTTTGTAAGTTCTATTCAAACCTGTGCCATTGAAAAGACTATAATTACTCTGCCTTTACTACTAATCTACATTTTTCCTGAAAGTTAATATTGCTTCATTTTTAAGTTTTTAATATATCTATCATAAATTGAAATTCAAACCTTGAACTCCCTGCCAATTGTCTGACTCTCCACTTAAGAGTTCAGAAACATCAGATATTATGTTAATCTTATCTCCTTGGAAAAAATCATTCCTAGAACTCTTACCCTGACTGTTTCCACCCCTGGGGTTCATTTCTCTCACCTTGCCTCTTTCCAAGTCTCCTCTTTTTTCTTCACTCTCATGACGCTTCTCTCCAACAGCTTTCTAAGTTACATGACAGGAAATTTTCTGAGAGCTTGCATGTCTAAAAATGTCTTTATTTTGTTCTCAATGTACTAATAGTTTATAGAATAATATAATTCTCCACTTGAAGTCATTTTGCCTCAGAATTTTGTGGGCATTGCTCCATTATTTACCTCCCAGTGTTTATGTCAAGAATTCTAAAGCCTTCCTGGTTCCTGTTCTTTTGTTTGTGAAGTGTTCTTTTGTCTTTGGAAATTGTTGGCTCTTTGCTTTATCTATATAGTTTTCTGATTTTTGCTGACATTTGCCTTGGTCTGGGTGTCTTTTCATTTGTTGTGCTGGCTGATATGTAAGCACGTTTTTCTAGAAAGGATGTTTTCTTCTCTGAGATTCTAGTTCTCTTTTTCTCGAACTTTGGAAAGGTTAAGTGGTAAAATCTGAAGTCAGACTGCCTGGGTTTGCCTTGACTTTCTACTTACTAGCAGTGTGACAGTTTTTTTTGTGTGTGTCTCAGTTTTCCCACCAGAATAATAGAAATAATAAAAGTACCTACATCATAGGCTTTTATGAGTAGTGTATGATTTAGTATGTGGAATGCCTGTATGTATATCATAAATGTCTATCATTATTTTTCATCTCCTGGACTGTTGTTCATTCTTTTTCTCTCCACCTGCCAATTCTTTGTCTTTTTGCTACACTCTCTGAGAGATTTTCTCAACTGTATCTCCTGCTTATTTTTTTTAAACCTTCTTTCATATTTTTAACTTCCAAGAACTCTTGCTGGTCTCATTTTTGCACCATCTTCATACCCTCTGAGGATATTAATGATGTTTTGTCAAGTTTTCTTCTTGTTGCATAGCCTCTGTTTCTATCAAAGTGTTGTTTTTTTTCCCTATCTTTCTTTTTTTCCCTTTTTTTTCTGTTTTATGTTCCATGTTAAAGCCTTTTCTTAAATGTCCAGTAATCATGATTATTTGTTCATATGTAGGACAGAGGACTGAAACACTGATTTGAAGATCTGAGCATGGGGGATAATGATCAAACATGAACTTTACAGAAAGATAATTTGGCTTGGACATTTTGTTGATTTTCTTCCAATTTCAGAATCTTTAGATATTTAGATGTCTTTGGGAACAACCATTTCCCATGAAGAGACTCTTCCAGTGTTCTTCCTGGAGGGTTAAAGCCTGGTTTCCAGTGTTCCCAGAGCCAAACAGACAGAAAGGACTAGACATCTCAGAATCCTGCTTTCAGTAAGGTACCACTTAATCAACAACTGTCCAGCGTCTGCCAGTCCAGAGCCCTGCTGTATTATCCCTTCCAAGCAATAAACCTCTGGTCTTCTATTGGAATGAAGAGGGCAGTCTGGCAACTGCACAGAGAGAATGTGCCATGGGTCACCAATTCCTGACATTTTAAAGGGTTCTGTAAAATAAACTAAATTCATTCTTTATTGCTCCCACTGCAGGCTTGGGATATAACTTTCTCAAGTATGCTAGCTCAGTACCACTTTTCCATCTGCTTTCCAGCTCTTCTAAAATTTTGTGCTATTCTCCCTCTTGTGTTTGCCCTTATCCTTTTGAGTTTATTTCTTTTTTAAAATCCATTTTCTACACTAATCGAAAAGATACATGCACCTCAATGTTTATAGCAGCATTATTTACAATTGCCAAGGTATAGAAACAACCTAAATGACCATCAATAAATAAATGGATGAAGAGGATGAGATATATATATATACAATGGAATACTGCTCAACCATAACAAAGAATGAGATTTTATCATTTGCAGCAACATGGATGGACTTGGAGGGTATTGTGTAAGTGAAATAGTCAGACAGAGAAAGACAAATAATGTATGATATCACTTATATGTGGAATCTAAAAAATACAACAAACTAGTGAATATAACAAAAAAGAAGCAGCCTCACAGATACAGAGAACAAACTAATGGTTACCAGTTGAGGTGGGGAAGGGCAATACAGGAGTGAGGGAGAGGGAGGTGCAAACTATTGGGTGTAAGATAGGCTCAGGGATATTGTACAACACAGGTAGTCCAGCCAATATTTTGTAATAACTGTACCTGGAAAATAAACTTTAAAAATTGTATAAAATTTTTTAAACGTAAAAAAATTTTAAAAAGAAACTAAAACTAAAAATAGAAAATAAATAAAAAATCCATTTTCTGATTTTTCTTGGTTGGGTTGAAGAGGGAGTCAAATTGGATGTGTGTTCAATCATCCGTTTTTACCTGGATATTGCAAAACAAAGATTTCAATGGGTCTTTGAGATTGCCAATCTATCTAGATCTACTACAGATAGAGATTTTTCCACAACTCCTCAGAGAAAACGTCATGAAAATTGGGGGATCTGATAGAGATTCTCCCTACCATGGTACTGCGATGCACACAAGTCATCAGACTGAATAATTGCTGTGACTCTCCAGACTTAAAAAATTAATTCTTGCCACCTAAACTTTTTATACTGAAGAAGCTTATACACTTGGTGAATGGGAGAAAAAAAGAGACAACTTAGTCATTGGCCCATCTTCTCTGCTTGTTATGGACTAATTGTTTTGCAACAAAGCAAATGAGAGAATGGAGATTCTGGTTGTGGGAAGTTAAAAAAAATCAATCAACCACAGACAAGTAAAGAGAGGAACAGACTCCTGGTGGCAGTGGGTCCCAACTCCAGTTCAGTTGTTTCTTGATTTCATGGCTTATCTTTGTATCCTTCTTAGGTACATGTATCAATAAATTATAATTTATTTCCCCGAAATCATTTGGTTTATTGTTACATTACTTACTGCTGGAAAGGTCTTGATTAAGTCACTAAAGTATCAACAGTTTCCCACTACTAAGAACATGGGAGTGATTTTCATCAACATAACTAGCACAGAATTTTTAAACTGTCTAAGAAATTATAGATGGATTTTATTTCTACTTTAATAGTTTGATCCTAGAAAAAAATAGACCTTAAATACAAAGAATAGTTAATGGGCATATCTAAAAGAGTTTATTAAGGTTAAATTTTTCTGGAACACTTTCTTAAAGTTTTGGTGCCTGCTTTTCCTTATCTTCTGGCAGATGTCAAAATAATTTGACACAAAATAATTAAATTCAGAATTGTTACTAAACCAGTAAAGCTTATCCTTCACATTACACTGGGTGACTAGGATAGGTAATATCCATCTTCCAAAACACATAGTTTTACAAATTTTATGTACTATTATTTCTGAGATTTAGAAACTCTTATACCTATAATACAGTCTCAGTTTCTGATAATAAAGTTGTTCCTAGTCATATAATGGCATAAATGTGTAACTATTCGGGGGTAGAAGGACAGAGTACCAAGGATGATGGCTGCTTGATTAGCTGAACAAATTGAAAATCACTGTCCTGAAGATGCTCTCTGTTTTCAGTTTTTAGAACTTGGCACCTAACTGTAACTTAATAGCCACAGCACACATAATTGACTATGCAGCACCAGCTCAGGCTACATCATTGCTTATCCTACCTTATCTTTACCTTTTTGACACTCAAAATATAGACTGTTACTTTGTCCTTTCTCACCAGTGTCTCTTTTCTTATGTTCCTGGTTCTTATGAAAAGTTTTCTGTTTATAATTGGTTTCAAGATCCCCTAAACCTGGATTGTGATCATTTAGTTTCACCAAAATTAGTCATTAAATTTTTTTGTAAGTAATTTGGAATAGCACCCTCAAAGAGAACTAAATCTTCAATAGAAATCAAACCAAAATATTAAATATAACAAAGCCATCAATTTAATTTTTCCCTCAAAGTGCGAAACTACAATTTCACAATGAATGTAGATAAGGGCCACTTGTGTTCACCTGGAAGGATAGTAGAATTAACTAGCTGAAGAAGTCCCTAATCTTCAAGCAATCGTAAGTTGGTTTTATTTAACCTCTAACATGCATCACTTTCATCTTCTTAACCTATCTCTCTGTTCATGCTCCAGCCAAGGTAGGGCCGTGATAGACATAAACACACCAGAGAAGTTACTTTTTATCCCATGCAAAAAAAAAATTGTTCACAGTTCAAATCTGGGTGTCCTTAGGTACGTTCACTTCTACTCCCTCACTATTAGAGAGGGGGAGAGTCAATGGTTTAAGTAGTGTCTGTGTATTACTCCTATTCACGTCATGTTTCTATAGCTGCCCTACAGCATCTTAACTGAAAAGCCTAGTTGGTGTATTTTAGGTTCAGTGAAACTCTGCTTTCAGTTTCTTAAGTTGATCTTCAAGGGAATAGAACATCTGGAAGTCCATCCATGTCTTCAGCTTCATGCTCCTAAAAGTTATCAACCTCATCACCAAATTGTATTTAATAGGCTCCACTGTGTCACTGACCGTTCAGCTTCTGGAACAGGAGCAAAGGGAATAGGAGTGGATATATGGCAACCTGTCCAGCAAAGCTGCTGTTATATAAACATGATTTAACACAGACAAAAAAAAAATTATTGGATTGGTAAGGTACATGTTTTTTCACTTTACACTGATTGTAACAACTGGCTTTTATGACTCTGAAAAGAAATAAACTGGTAAAAACTTGTCAAATGCTATCATTTATTGTGCATGCCACTTGTAGAATGTGTTTGTGCAGGAGGATTTGCTCTTTCCATATGGTTTAAGTTATTGGCAAAGTGAGGCTAAACAAGTGCATTTTGAAAGCATGGTGTGAATGACTTCCATTTTGGTTATTTATAGCTGTCCACAGCTATCAATGTTTTTATTTTAAAATTATTAGAGTAATTATAGGGCAGGAAGCATGTACTGGGCTTGAAAATATGACTAAGAATCATTCACGTAGTGAAGACTATACATAAAAGTAGCTTCCTTTAACAAGAAGAGTTATCCTAGCATTTTATTTTATCCAAGGATCCTGATACAGCTTTGTCCCTGGAGAAATTCCCTATCTCTTTCCTATTACTTTGATGTGTCTCCTATTTTTAAAAATGAAATTAGATGATAAAATTAAATAAAAGGTACAAATATCGTAAGAGAGGAGGCAGTATTTGCAAGTGGTGGTGTGGTTGTTTATTTAGAAAATACAGTAAAAGCAAGTTAAAATAATGGCAAACATTTAGAATTCACTAAGCATGCTAACTAAAAATATAAATAAACCATTAACCTTCCTAACACACCAAAAAACTAGTTTGAGATTATACAGAAAGAAAAGATCCAATTTACAGTAGAAATCAAAATCAAAAATCTAGGAATAAGCTTCTTTAAAAAACAAAGAAAAATTAGAATTCTACTGAAGATGTCAATATGTAGGAAGACGTAACTTTTTTTATAGAAAGATTCATTACTGTAATTATATAAATTATCTCTAATTTATTGATTCACTTTGATTCCAATTAGAAAATGATTTTGTGAAATGTAAAAAAATACTTTAAAAATTTTTATGGCAGATGATTGGATGCATTCAAATTACTGAGAAAAATCTGAAAGAAAAGAGTAACAAAGTGAGACATCCCTGCTAAATATTAAAACATATTATAAAGATAAAGTAATTAAAATAGTACAATACTAAAACAGAAATAAAAAGATCAGTGGAGCAGATCAGAGAGTCTAATAATGGATGCAAGTATATTTGAGAATTTAGTATAATCTGCGGAGGAGAGACTGATTAGTCAATAGTGTTGGGATGACTGGCTAGCCATTTTGAAAATAATTAAGCTAGATTCCTACTTCATTCATTACACTAAAATAAATTCCAGATGGATCAAAAAAATTTAAACTAAAACCATAAAAGGAGTTTAAAAAAACTCAGGTGACTGTTTTTAATAAAATTGGAATAGGAAAAGCTTTTAAAAAGTGACACAAGACCCAGAATTCAGAAGGAAAAGACTGATAATTTTGACTACATATAAATGCAAGTTTTTTCTTTATTTAAAAACATCAGTAAAGACAAAAGATACAAACTAGAAAAAAAAGAACATGACAAATATGGAAGAAAAAAGACTAATTTCTTAAATATATATTTTTAAAACTGTTAATTTGAAGATCCATAAAAAACAAATAAAAACCTAGTAACATAATGGACAAAGGACTCAAAGTGGCCTCAGGAAATGAAACACTAATCATACATACCTATGAGAAGACACTGAGCCTCACTCATAATTTTTAAAAATGCAAAATAGAGTGATACAAATTTCTATAAATAGGTAATAAGCAAGGATTATAATTTGATAATATTAAGTGTTAAAATTTCAATGTGCATCTAGACAGAGATGAAAAAATGGTATTTTTGATGAAGTTTTCTTAAATGGAGAATAAATTAGAGTACTTTTTTGAAGGGCAATGTGGCATGTTTATTTGAATATAGATATAAATTTCCATTGTTCCAGCAACTGCACTCTAGCTATTCAGGCAACAGATAGACTCACATAAATGTTAAGACACGTGTACAAACAGAATTTGCATTCAATAACCAGCAGGCAAAGTTGTAGCTTTGTATATATAGCTATATACAGGGAGACTCTTCTGTAGATGAGCTCCTTGAGGTTCTCACCCAAAACCTCAGCCACCTGACTCTCTGCAAGGGAATTCTTTGTGACTCAGGAACAAAGGATTAATGCCTAGTCTAGCAGTGGACCGCTACAATCTCCATCTACCAATAAAGTGGGATTCATTTTTATTGTTAGTGTCCATGACTAAGAAACTCTGCCTATTATATAAGTTTGAAAATATTAGTCTCTCATTTGAAACAAGTTTCGCATCATTCAGTGTAGACTTTTACAATTCTGTGATAAAGACAATGGAGTCCTCAAAAATGGTTTCTAGATCTCTGTCTTTTTAGAGCCTTAATGTGGTAGTTTATGTGAAGTTAGCTCAACTTCTCCAACTACAGTGCATCAATAATATTTCATTTCTCTTTTTTCCCTCTGTTTTCCTATTCTTTTCATCCTCTGTCTGGGCACTGGCTTTCTTTTCTATCTTTTTTCTTCACACTGGCTTTTCCCTTCCAGCTGCTCTGTTCTTTAGTCTTTCCACATTTTTAGACTGTCTTTTAGCTTGTTTCTATTCTAGCTCTTGATCTTGGTTTCAATGGTGGTTATAATTAACTCCTTATAAATCAAGATGTTAACTCTTACCACTATAGGGTTTGCAATTTGAGATAGTATTTCAGTAATAGGGGTGGATTTGCATTGATCCATTCACACAACAATAGAGTCCCCACTGTGACTAATGATACAAAAGGTCAAAATGGCTGGGATTAATGGTTATAGCATCAGAGGTTAAAGAATAGATCAAATTTAACAATCCTACTTAGTAACATTGGATTGACCCTGTATTTTGACACAATGCTTTCTAATCTGACACTTTAAAAATATTGCTATCAAAAATTACTCTTTTTTCTGAAATTATACCAAATTTTATTAGTTCTACTTTTCTTTGCCAGATGAGTTTAAACAGTTAGTGGTATACATGAATGCATGTCGGTATGTGATGTGATTGCAAAAGTGGCTGTGATTGCTCAAGGTGGAGGATATATAGATGTATTTTGATTTCAGAAAATACATGTTCTAAAATCAAAGAGACTAAGAAACAGAAAAGTAATGGTCATATAGAATGTGGCTGGGTCATATTAATAATAAAATACTAGAATATAGGATAATTCGGTGTCCAAAACAATGGAGCTCTATAGTAATGATCCAACATCTCTTGCTCCTATGTCCGCAGTGATTGCATCTATTCAGGGACTTGGTTGTGTAGCTTTTCCTTGTATAAGATCTGCTGTTATCATGATAGCTCTTTACTTGAGCTAGTTTCTGTTTCTTGCTGCTGAATAAGGTAATTATTTTGAGGAAAATTTTTAAATAAAAGGTTTTTTTATGATAATTCTGTTTGAGAATTCTTATTTATTTTATTCAGTTTTTCAGGGTACTTATGTAGACAGTATATAAAGGGCTATGGTGAGATGCCCCCAAAAGTTGGAAATAAAGTTTCTTTGAATGAAAGAATAACAACCATACATAATCACTAAAGTATAGAAGTAGTCCACTCTAAAAAGATAATTTGTAAATATGTGACATTTTGGAAACTCTCCAAAAAAGGTAAATATGTAGATTTAATCCAGTTATAGAAAGAATGACTTAACAGAGAGGGTGACAGTTATGTGGAGAATAATACATTGAATAAGAATACTAACATATCTTACCCAGTATCCTGGGTGGGTTGAAAGTGCCCCAAAAGGCTTTCTTATATATTATATCCTGACAATGGACATGGGTACATTGGCCATCATAGAATATCTTCCTTCACTTTGATTCATATTTACAAAGCAACAACTTTCTGATTATGATTATGTTTCTTATATAGATTTTCCATTAGGGGAAAAATACAATGGCCAGATAATAAACAGTTTTCCATGGCACTTGATCATTATACTTATCATTAGAAATTAATGAAATGGACTTCTGGGTTGTCCATAATTCTCTTGTGAACCTGGTTAACAGGAGATATTTGCTGAGCCTAAACTTTTCTTTTTTAATTTACTTTCTGTTTTCTGGAAATTATCCTAGAGATATTTCCCGGAAAGGGTGTGTTGGAATTTTTGTATTTTGCATATTTGAAGGTATCCTTATTAAGTGCTCATACTTTATTGAAAGATTGATCAGATACAAAATTCTTGATAAAAAGTAATCTTTACTCACCATTTTGGATGCTCATTACATTCTTTTAGCTTTCAGTATTGTTATTGAGAAGTCTGATGCCATTATAATTCCTGATCCTTAGATGAGACCTGTTTTGTTTGATGTTCTTCTCAGTGGAAGCTTTTGAATCTTTCTAGGAACTGCATAGTCACTTAATAACTTTTCAAGAGAAGTATTTTATTCTTTAACACTCATGTTATTAATTAGGAAACTGAGACTCAGGGAAATTAAATAAATGACTCAATCATAGAAGAACTAGGAAGTGCCAGAACCAAGATTCAAACACAATCTAACTCAAGAGTTTATAATGCTTTACATTATACTATAACAGTTAGTACCTGAAGGTTTTAAGGGACCTGAGAATTCATCTAGTCCAACCATTTGGCTTTCTTTATTTTGTTTTGTTTTGTTTTCCTAATGTAATCATTTCTCTGAAGAATTATACTAATTCACAGTATGGATGCCAAATTATCACTTTTTATTCTTGTGGAAAATATTTCCAAATTATTATAAATAAAATAATTTTATTAGTTACTTAAAGAGTCTCTTATCACATTCAAAAATATCAAGGACTATGTACACCAAGATAAATAATCCAATTTCAAATTTCTTACTATTTCAAAATCTCAGTCAATATATGTTTAATGAACCTATCTATCCAGTTTAATTCTCTTTAACACAGTGTTCTAATTTCTTCTCACATAAGACATTCTTATTATTTTAATGTGCTCCATGTTGATTAACATCTTAAAATCAATTGTCTGTCTTCTAAAGCACTACAAATGTGACTTGACTTTTATGAGGTGTGCTAAATGTGTCTTCCATTTCTTTGGGCTGTTTGTGTTAAATCTGTGCTTACTCCTCTAAAGGCATCATTCTCAAAAACAACTGGTTCAGAGTGACTGTTACACTAACACATATAGACGTTTTTATTTTAGCAAGCTGTAATACAATACTTTTACAGATGGCAAAGCGTTAAGGTTGAATTTTATTTGCAACAAGTGTGCTTAAATAACATGCTGACTACATTTTACTGGAGGCTGATATTATCACCAAATTATATACACTGTGCTCTTATATACTATGCAGAACAAATGTGAAATGAAATCTCTTTCCTCTACAATTCTTAGATCAGAAAAAGCAGAAGTATAGACATAATATATATAATATGTAAATTATGATATCCAAGGTGAATGTAAATCAGTATGCAAATCCAAACCTAGTAAGTGGTATCTATGCATCCTTATCTTTTACCACCATAGTTCCACAACATTCACTTAATTTTTTTTATATTTGGTTCATTATAGACACCAAATACACTTTAAAATACACCAGCAAAAGGAGAATTGGGACTTTTGTATTACCTATTATAGATTGCCTATGTGTCTATCTTGACTCGCTCCCTGGACTTTATCATGTAGCACAAAAAAATAATCAAGCATAAAAAATTCCATCAGTATTGCTCTGTCCTCACTGGTTTTCAGGAAAAAAATTCCAAAATTGGTTTCTTTGTGGGAAAAAGTATTTTAGTAAATCCTATCCCAAAGGATATTTTATGGGATGGTAATAGATATCAGAGGAAACTGGTTAGTTGGGGAAGGATTACATAGCCAAATTACATAAAAATCTGGGTTATTTTTTCATTGCAGAATTTTTAAGACTTTAATATGCTATAATATATTCAGTATAGTCTCTACAACAGAAATGACTTATTGTATAAAAAATTCCAAGACTAATTTGACTGGAGAAGCTATTTCAAAAGAAGTCATCTAAAGATCAAGTGGTACACTTTGGAAAATACTTCTTTGACTCCTGTAGCATATCAGTTATAGCCTTATCAAAAGGCAGTAACAGGTGTTAGCGGGGAATAGCCCCTCTTCGGATTGTTAATTACATATTCATTTTATAAACAATCTGTTCTAATAGGGTTCAGACTTACATGTGTGTATTTGAATAACTGATCCCTAGAAAACACCGGATTTATGGAGAATGATTATATACAGAAAAAAATTATGAAGCCAAACTTGGTGTGGTACAAAGTGTCCAGGAAAAAAAAATGCTTCTCAAGTGACTTGATTTATAATGATAAATTCATTTATTCCAAACTCTTTAAAATTTTCTGTGTGAACACACAGTCTTCCTTTTTCTCAAATGAATTGTTACTATCTCCTCGATGCCGGATATCCCAATAGGAGACATAAGTTTCCTGCTGAGATCATTGCAAGCTAATTTAATACTCACTTTTCAGTTTTTCAAGAAGCTCAGTGCATTTTAAGAAAAGGATTTTTAAAATGGTCATTCACCTGTGATTACGTTTCCTATGCCTGCAAGAAACTTTTGACCAGCAATAGGAATGCCTAAAGTAAAGTGGACTCTAATTACCTTATTTGTTCATTCTATTAACATTTATTGATTCTACTTTGTGCCTATTACTATGCTATATACTAAGAGGAGGGTGAAAGGAGAATGAAGAAGACAAGCCACAGACTGGAAGAAAATCTTTGCAAAACATTTCCAATAGAAGACAAAATATAAAAAGACCACTTAGAACTCAGCAATAAGAAACCAAACAACACAGAAAGTGGGCAAAAGATCTGAACAGGCATCTCAGCGAAGAAGATATATTTACAAATAAGCATATGAGACGATGCTTAACCTCATATGTCATTAAGCGATTACAAATTAGAACGAGATACAACTACACAATTATTAATGATTAAATCCAAACCACTGACAACACCAGTTATTGGCAAGGATATGGAGCAGTAGGAATTCTCATTCACTTCTGGTGGAAATGCAAGATGGTATATAGCCACTTTGGAAATTTGATGGTGTTTTACAAAATTAAACGTAGTCTTACCATAAGATCCAGCAATTGCATTCCTTGGTGTTTATCCAGGTGAGTTGAAAACTTATGTGCATGCAAAAACCTGCACAAAAATGCTTATAACAGCTTTATTTATAACCGCCAAAACTTGGAAACAATCAAGATGTCCTTCAATAAGTGCGTGGATAAATAAAACATAGTACATATATTTAAGGGAGTATTATTCAGCAATAAATAGAAATGAGCTACCAAGTCATAAGAAGAAGTAAAGGGATCTGAAGTGCATATTGCTAAATGAAAGAAGCCAATCTGAATAAGTTACTCTATGAGCTCAACTGTAAAACATTCTGGAAAAGACAAAACTATAGAGACTATAAAAAGGTCAGTGGTTGCCAGGGCTTTGGAGGAGGAAAGGGAGGGATGAATAGATAGAAAACAGAGGATTTTTAGTGCAATGGAACTATTATACATAATACTGCAGTGGTGGGTATATAATATTATGCATTTTTCAAAAACCATGGAACTATAGAATGCAAAGAATGAACCCTAATGTAAATTATGGCCTTTAGTTAATAATGCATCAATATCGGTTCATCAATTGTAGCAAATGTACCACTGTTATGCAAGATGTTAATAATAGGGGAATCTGTATATAGGAAGAGGAGGTGATGCAAACTCTTTGTACTTTTTGCTCAAGTTTTCAACCAAAAGCTGCTCTAATAAGTAAAATCAATGAAAGTTTGAAGACCACTAACCTTTAGGATTACATTTTGGCAATGACCAGTTATGTATGGGCCATTTATTAAAAAAAAATAGCTTGAGTTAAGGGCATAAGCCTCCATGAGAGATAATAATAATTTATGTTACAGGACTGTCATAGTATAACATATGCTATTTATTTTCTATATTATTCATTTTCTATACAGAAGACTCTTCTTGAATGGACCATGAACGTAACTTTGACATGGACCCCTCTACTTTAATACTAACTATACAACTTCTTCTAAATTACCTTTTCTTCCCAGTTTCTCTTAAATCACTTCAAATCTAAAAATAAAGGGAAATGCTTTTGGGTTTTTGTCAAGATTAATGCACCCTTTCCTCTCCTATATGAAATGTTCGACTGGGTACTTTAATTCTAAGGGAATGTACCCACCAGTTCTGGGATGTCTGCCCTAGGAGATTAGCTGGCGGTTGACTCCTTGTTATACATACTCAATCAGTCTATGATTGGCCAGAAAATTTCACATTATTTTTGTACCACTTAAAAGCAAAAGGGGAGGGAAAAATCCCCCAAACTCCCCAAATTGCTATTTCCAAGTGTCCAAGTAAAATTTCAAGTAACAATTGAGTTTGACCAGCTTAGTGCAACCCTGATGCTCAAGCTGACTCTAAACCTGTCTTTAATCAAGTTAACCACAACATGCAGTGAGGGGAGAAGTAGGCATTTGCTGTTACGTTCCTCCTTATCAATACAAAATGCTACTCAATTTCCTAACTCCCCACAGCACTCTTAGCAGCCCCAACTTCCTCTTTTGCACCTCTCAACCTGTTGCCAATCTAAATGATTATGTACCATATTTTTTTCAGGAGGGCAAATCATGAGAACAAAATTTTTGAATGAGAACTTTTTTTCAGAACAGCATGGAATTATTTTAAGGTAGCAAAAAGGACAAATCAGAAACTTAGCTAAATGGATACTGTGTTCCAAGAAGTTGAGTCCTGAAGAAGTTTATTTTAATATCAAAATCATGTTGACAGCATCTCTTGGTGACACAGATTCCACTCGAATCTCCCTTTTGAAGTTTGAACCTTTTTTTCTGGATGAGCCTCTAGTGACATTGAGATTTGTAATATCAAGCATCTTTTAAACAACTAAGCAGCTGTTATAATTCTTTAGCTCTTTTTTCCTAAAGGAGATGGTAAAGAGCCTCCTATCAGCTCATTTATAAAAAAAAAAAAGCTGTTGGGAGAAGGAGGAAAGGTAGAATGGAGATAAACCCCTTAAAAAGAGGTAGTGAATGATCAACGTTAGAACACTAAAGATGTGAAATAAGGTCTCTGCATTTCTATTTTTTAAAACAGCTTTATTAAGATATGGTTCGCATACAATACAGTTCAACCACTTGAAGTTTACAATTCAGTGTTTTTAAGCATATTTACAGCATTGTTCAGCCATCACCACAATCTAATTTTAGAATATTTCATCCTAAAAGAAATCCCATATTCATTAGCAGTCAATCCCCATTCTCCTCTCTCCTCCTCCCCTCAATTCTAAGCAACCACTAGTCTATTTTCTGTCTCTATGAATTTGTCTATTCTGGATATTTTATATAAATGGAATCATACAATATGTGGACTTTTGTGACTGATTTTCATCACTTAGCATGTTGTAGCATGCATCAGTACTTAATTTCATTTTATTGATGACTACTGCTGTGTATTATGGAATATCACATTTTATTTATCATTTCATCAGTTTATGGACATTTAGGTTATTTGAACTTCCTGGTTATTAAAAATAATGCTGCTTTGAACATTTGTATACAAATTCTTGTGGGAATGTATGTTTTAATTTTTCTTGAGTAAATACTTAGGAGTGGAGTCACAGCATCATATGGTAATTCTGTGTTTAACTATTTAAGGAAATCCCAAATTGTTTTCCAAAAGAGACCAATGCACCATTTTACATTTCCACCAGCAACATATGAGGGCTTCAATATCTCCACATTCAATCACTTTTATAAATTAACTTTCTCAAAAACAAAAAGAAAGAAAAGGAAGGAAGGAAAGGAAGGAAGGAAGAAAGGAAGGAAGGATAGAGGGAGGGGAGGGAGGGAGGGAGGGAACAGATAAGTCAGCCAATGCTTTCCTGCTAATAAATTCATTCTAATGATGGATTTGACTTTTTGGAGTCAGGTATTATAAAAAATAAAGACTAAATAGCATTGACTATTTTCTTTCCTGCGTTATCAGCCATTTTCCCAATGAAATCATGGTTCTGAACATTTTTACACTATACAAAGTGAAAAATGCAAGAAACAAAAGTGTTTACATATTCACATGTATTTTCACACAGGCACGCAAAGTAAAGAATATGGGAAAAAATACGCTAGGGTTTTAATAATTGCTATCTCTAGGGATCAAGATGTCATGTGGATTTTTTTACTCCTTCTTTTGCTTATTTATAGCTATCTTTGTGAAAACAATAAGCATGTGTAGCTTTTTTTGTTTTAAAGAGAAAGCATGATTCTCCTACCAGTGGATTCCATAACACTTGTTCTTAGCCTGACTGAACATTAGAATTACCAAAGGAGATTTGTCTCTTTTTTTTTTAAAATACCAATGTCTTGACCCCCTTCCTTAGAAATTCATATTCAGTTGATCTGGAATGATTCTAATGTACAAGCAGAGGAAGAACTACACCTTGTATCTTCAATTCCCTGCTATCTTATTTGTTGAGTTTTGCTGGAGGGAAAAGCTTTCCTACAGGCTGACAATCTCCTGATGTGAGCTTAGTTGAGGCCATTTATTTATGGTTTGCAAGGTATTATCTTTACTGTGTTACATCTGGAGAGACTTCCCTAGTATCAAGAGGGTACTTCAAGAAACATGTGAAGAGGTGTCCCAAACTTTCTTCTGGCAAGTGTCATGGGAAGATCAGCAACTTAAATGTTGAAATGAAACCATCTGGCACTTAAGGAGTTCTATACACATAGTAAGGTGAAGTTTTTAAGCCACTCTTCAAAATAAAGCTGTCTTTGGCTTAATGGCTAATAATATTTACACAATGATTTGTCATGCAATCCTCTGCTACACTGTAACGAGAGACACATTAGAAGTGGTCTGGGGTTGGGAGAAAGAAGATGGAAGTAAACATTGAGGGCCTCAGCGAGAATATGCATCACTGAATATTCTATATCTATTGCCTTTTCCTTTTTATGTATAGTAGGTGGTTCGGAGAGAAATTGGGTCCACTAAAATTCTTGATACTGGTATCTACTGTGAAGTAACATACTTCCTCAGTGGAAAAAAGTAGTCAGCTTCCTGGCTGAATAATGGGGCAGTGTGACTTTATGTGTCTGAAACCTTCAAAACTAAGGCTATTTGATGTTCCTATCAGAAGGATCTACTCCTAAATCTGAAGGCTTTTAACTTAAAAAAATTGGAAGCATCCATTTCTTGATAAATCTTACTCTCAGCTTCTATCTGTTCTCTGTTTGGTGGGGTAAGAAGAGGGGTAAAGAGAATGGTTGTCTTTCTCTATGACAAGGAGGGGGGAGAGTGCTACTGAATTTAAACAGCTCTTTTCACAAATGTCAGTTATTTTTAGAGGAATTATTTTCATCTTTTCATCTACAAACCAATTTTAATGAGTTTCAAGGTATATGATAGGTAAGTGGGGAAAACCAGTGATGCATGGCATTATTCAGGCCTTCAAATCCTTATGATCCAGAAGAAAAAATAGAAGTCCTTAAAAATTATTAAATGAAGTAGAATATAAAAAACTTCATATTTTGTAGATGAGTTCATAGTGTCCTTTTTTTTTTTTTTTTGATTCCACATATGAGTGATATCATACGGTATTTTTCTTTCTCTTTCTGGCTTCCCTTAGAATGACGATATTTAGGTCCATCCATGTTGCTGCAAATGGCATTATTTTATTATTTTTTCTGTGCACCAGAAATTGACACATTGTAATTGACTGTACTTCAATTTTTAAAAAATTCATGAAAATGATATATAGTTCCGTAAGATTTCTAAGAATGAAGAGAGTACTTTTGGATCTGGAAGACATTTAATGTTTTTCTAGCATGATATCAAAGCTGAATTTCCCCCCACCTTTTAAAAAGTGGTACTAACCTTCAAATGTATCTGCAATCCCTTCTAATTCAATTCCAAGACTTCTGTTTATCCTTTTCTCTCACTGCACTGTTTATCATTATTATTTCTATATGATAAATGTCAGAAATGTTTAGTTGTTTTGGTTTTCTGGCTTCTGCTAAAAATAGCCAAATTACCTGTAAATTTAGAATATTAATTTGTAATCACATTGGACATTAATATCAAAGGCAATGCAAGATTTTCCTCCTAGATAACTTCAGAAGTTTAAACTTTTTTTTAATATTTGCCATATTCATGACTGTCAATCATACTTTATCCATGCTTTTTTTTTTTGAAGTATAATTGACTTACAATACTATATTAGTTTCGGGTGTACAATATAGTGATTTGATATTTTTATACATTACAAAATGATCACAATGAGTCTAGTTACCATCTGTCACCATACAAAGTTATTACAACAATATTATTGACTATATTCCCTATGCTGTATGTTACTAAGTTTAAACTTAACACTTGAACATTATAATAATTATGCATATCATTTATTGAGCTCTTTCACTTTGTTCTTTCCTCTGTTTATCTCACTCTAAGTGTATTACTTCATTTAATATTAAAAAAAATCCTATGTGTAGTTCTTCTACATCCACGTCCATCATAATGCCTGAAAATGTACATAATACCTTGTTTTTATTGACATGCTTTTGTAAGCTACAACAATCAATGAGAAAACCTAGACAGGTAAGTGATTGTTTCCCTTAATGCACTGGTTGAGTTTATTCCCATCCTTACCTCATTCTTTTAAAAATATCTCTTGGTTAAGCTTGTGAGCTATACATTCTATTACTATTCGTCTAGCAGTTACTCTTAAGTAGTCATATATGCATAACCTAATAAGTTTTGAGGTAAATCAATAATTCTATCCCTCTTTTGAAATGAGGCAAGGACCTTAAAGTCATCTGTTTCTTTTTAGTCTATTTTAATGTACACACACACACACACACACATTTAAACCTAAATATATCAACAAGCTTTTGACTTTTTGGTTTATTTACCATTGGGTCTTTCACCACAAACTTTCCTTTTATATTTAGTTTCATTCTTGCTGAAGTTTATTTTTTGGCAACATTTCAGTAAGGATCTATAAATATAGCTAGTCTCGATCTTTGTACAACTTAACTTTTTTTAATTTAAAAATTTGTCTTTGATATTTCAAAGTTTCACCCTGATTATCTAGGTGTGGATTTTCTTAAAGTTACCTCACTCAGAACTGTCAGCTCTTTGAGTATGAAGATTTCTGGTTTCTTTAGTTTTCAGAGTATTACCTCTCTCCCAATCTCTCATTCTGGAGAGATTATTTATTAGATTTACAAGACATACATTGTAAATTCTCATCCTATCTCTATTTGTCTTTTACATTTGTAATAAAATTTATTTATTTAACAATGAGTTTGTAGTGAATTAATTAATTGAGGAATAACATGAATACAGTACTCCATATACGTATATATATATGTATCTATATATCTTCCTGCATTTTAGGTGAATTTCTCAGGTCTGTCTTCAAATTTCCTAATTTCTTCTTTATCTGTGTTTAATGTGCTGGATAGTTCACATACTGAGCTTTTCCTTTCATTATAATGTTTTTATTCCTAAGATTTCCATCTTACTTTTTTTCAAAACTACATCTTTTTTTTAGGAGATGCTTTTCTTGTAATTTTTCTTTCTTCCTTATTTATTTCTTTGGACATTTAAAGCAAATTTGTTTCACATAGCTCTATTTTCTATTAGTTTTGACATGTGAATTCTCTTGTTTGTTGGGACTCCTGGCTCTCAGGAAGTCTATTTCCTGCAGTGCTTCAAATTTTAGACTGAATCTATCTTCAGATTGTTTTTGAAAGATGTGTCATGATTCAGGGGTGTGAAGTCAATATTAGGGTGGTTTATGTCTACCTCTGCCAATCCCATGGGTCTCTCAGTCAGTTTTTACAATGATTTCTTGACTTAAGATTCTCTTGCCAAACATAATATGTGAATTCAACACCCCCACCATTTCCACATAGTATCACTTTTGATTTCTCCCAGATGATTAATTTTCAATCATGAACTAGGACAGGCAATCCATTTTTTCTTGTGAAATTCCCAGTCCAGTGGGAGAAACATTCCTAGTCCCTTCTAGGCTCTTGGTTTTATCCTGAGAGTACACCTATAGCTTTCCATGACCCCAGGCCTTCAAACTCAACTTTTGTCTTTTTCCTTAACTCTCTACTCTTAGTTTAAAACCTCAGTGACTTAGACTATCCAGGTCTAGTAACCTCTTGGCCTATTTGGCTTTAGCTCTCATTCATTGCTCTGGCTTCAATTGACTCTGTTCATTTCTGACACCATGTGGTTTCTCTTTTTTGTTTTCAAGCATACTATGGATATGAATGTTTTCATGGTTTTTATATCCATTCAGCAGTACTATATGTTTGACGCAAAGGGGAGCAAGAGGCTAATCAGCCATAATGACCAGAGACCACTGTCTTATCTATATGATATCACATAGCTAATTTAACTTTCTCTGTATCTTCAGCTTGCTTACTTTTTTCGCATTAAATAAACCAATGGGTCACATATTTTCTAGCTGTCTTGAAATATAGCCTTATATCCTGTTACTCTGTCTTTCCATGTCATGGTTGTCGTGCATGGCAAACTCCTGCCATGGAGGACAAGCACAGTACTACATGCAGACACGCATCAGCATCACTGGAAAATGAAAATAAACAGTAGTGTGCATGGTATTTCTGAGAATCCTATTTGCAAGGAAAAACATCTTTTTCTAAGTTGGCAGCTTTCTCTTTGGCAACTTTATTTTGTAGATTCAGACTCAAAATGCAGCTTTCTTTTTGGTTTGGCAGTGATCATTGGTATCTTACATTATTTCCCTGTGTCTTTAGAATAAACAAGAATTGTGCTCCCACTCTTCCTTACTGTGACCAAATAGTAAAGAAACTGGAGGGTCCTTGGGCACTAGCCACAGCTACGAGCTGCCGTTGCTTAACTTAATACTTGGTCAAACGTCACTCTCAAGCCTGAGATATAATAATGAGAATTTGTGGGGGAAGGGTAAAATTATGAACTATAAAACCAGAGTGACAGGAAGGTGCTAGGAGAAATGTTCAAAACACTGATGTGATTTATGAACATGTGGCAAACAGATGTGGTGGAGTAATAGGGATCCCCATCTCCTTTTATAAATTTGGATCACATTTGTTTCTCTCCTGAATCCCCCCACCCCTAGGTTCATAATATGCTTTATTAAAATTCTCTCCAGGGCATATGGATGATTAATAATTGTTGATGACAGAAATTTGGTTTTGGTAAGCTGCACAGTGAAAGATAAATACAACGGGGCTATTTTAATCTCTGTATTTAAGCTTATTAGAGTGAGGCTTCTCTGTAAGATGGCCTGTGTTGAGATTGTGTGTGATTTATGGAAATGTCACCAATGACCCTGGTTCTGGAAAAAGTCTTAAAATCTCTTTTGTTGTAATCATCACTTGAGTTTCAATTGTCACTAGGGAAAATCATTTTTGGAAAAAAACATGATCAAGAGTGGTTAAAATATTCTTCAAATAGGGTAGCAATCTAGGAATAAAAATACAAAGAAAGCTCTGAAATGGATATTGGAAATAGAAATTTATTTGTAACTAATTCTAAATGTGATGTGGAAGAGAAGCAAATAGATAGGGAAACATTGGAATATTGGCTTTTGATTTTCTTCTGACATGTCTTTTAATTCTTTCTACCTTTGTTAAGAGAGCAAGTGTCCTGCATTTAGTGTCTGTAATACATTTTATTGTTTTAATAAAACAAAAAAATTTAATGGACTGCATCTATATGACCAGAGATATGAGCAACACAAATGTGTTTATAGTGAAGAATTAGTTTTTCTTTTGTCCTTCTCAAGTCCTCAATTTTTCTTGTCTAGAAGCAACTGATATTAGTTTGAAGTTATTTAATAAAAGTCCTTATATTATAAGCCAACGTTCCAAATAGGAATATTGAAATTTACCACAAATTGCATTTAGCATTCTGTACTATTAACTGTGAGTTAATAGTCATTTGTAAAGCTGATATTTATAGCAAGAATATATAATTTCCATCTCACTCAAGTGATATGTTGAGGAAACTTAAAATGGATAAAGGAAAAAAATTTCAAAATAATGAGACTAATGTTAGAAGCATGATGATTACTGATTTGGTAAATTTTTGCTTTGGACTAGGACTCTCTCAAGCAGAACTAAAAGATCACACAGCTGAAACTCTTGATTTGCAATTTCCAAAACCCCTCAACTTATGTACAAAATTATGGCTAGCAGTTGTCTGGAAGTCACAAAGAATGATGGCTAGATCAGGGCCTCCTACAAAGTGTTACAGGAATCAGCATGGGGCAAGCCTGTGCTTAACTTGTTGGGATAAAGGAGAAAAAGAATTAAGAACCCCCATGCTTTACTTTATGCCCTCATTTTTCATTCAATTAGGGTAGATTATAAAAACAGTAACAAAAACTAAAACACACATGGTAACAATATCCTAATGTGTTTGAGAAATAATGCACAAGATGGACTTAAGCACCTCAAAAATTTTTGGGAAACTATTCAGGGGTCTAAATGGAAGTCTGGTATTTTGATTACCTGGACAACTTTCCTTCAGCTCTGTTCACATCATCAGCTTCCCTCTCACCTCTATCAGTAATGACTAGTAACTCAGTTTTATACCTGTTTCTTAGAGAGTGTATTAGAAAGCTTCCCTCAAAAAAAAAAAAGAAAAGAAAAAGGAAGGAAGGAAGAAAGAGAGGGAGAAAGAAAGAAAGAAAGAAAGAAACAAAGAAAGAAAGAGAAAGAAGAAAGAGAAAGAAGAAAGAAAGAAAGAAAGAAAGAAAGAAAGAAAGAAAGAAAGAAAGAAAGAAAGAAAGAAAGAAAGAAAAGAGAACAGAAGAGAAGAGAAGAAAGGAAAGAAAAGGAAAAAAAAAAAAAAAGAATGCTGTTGCATTTTCTGTGTCTTTGGAGAGTTTTGCCCTCAGTCTGAAACTGGGTTAAGACATTTAGACCTGAATAACTGGAAAGTGTTTTCTAAATTGAAGTGCCTTGGTGGTTGACAATTGAAGAATGATTTACAATTCCTGGAGTAATTTGTGGGTTTGGTTTTTAAAACCAGTTCTTAATATTCAAGCTACTTGGAAGTTGAAGCTTGAATAATAACTAGTTATTTCTAAAATGTGGAATTTGTCCAGTTTTGAGTAAATGCCCACACTGATATGTTTTCAAAAATGTAAATTACCATATTCAATTGTCCTGGGAACCAATGGAGAAGCACTAGGATTTTTTCCTCTAGATTATAAAATAGTTCACTATTAGAAAATTAAAAACTAAAGAGAGCAGATTTTCCTGTGCAGCTCCCATACACTTTGCAGTGGCCCTACATTATCACTGTATATATACCTCCAGGTTTTACTAGCACATATCTTGAGAGTGAAAAAGGGAACCACAGCATCTTGTGTATTTTTTCAGAACAAAAGTTCATGTTACATTAATCCAGACTTTAAAAAATAAATACAAATATCCTGGTATTCCATCAGTATAACAGTTTTGAATTACCCTAGCAATGAGACCAGCTCAATTCTTGCCTAATCTTAGCTATCATAAACAAAATAGTGTCTGCCTCTTTTTATCTTTCCTGAAATTAGTAAGTGTTGAAGATATATGTAAGCTGAAATAGTGTTTTAATTAAAGAGCAGAGGCAACCAGACAACTAAGAACTTGAAAACTGAGTTTATATCTCATCTGATATTCTATTCTTACCACCTAAGTAAAACCTCTACTCATTCTATCATCAATCCTACAAATAATTATTTATACCCTCTATGTGTTAAATGCCTTGGTAGAAGCTAGGTGTTCAAAGATTTAAAAACAAACAAAGACACAAAATGAAATAATAAAAAACACTACCCCTGACTTTCAGTAGTCCCTACTGTGGAAACAAAAATATAACTCCTAATAAAAATCCTATACAATATGACTGCTATAGTAGAAGTATGTACAAAATTCTAGGAAGTATAAGGAAGGAAGGATTTGCTATCTCTAGAGAAGCTAGAAAGAAGTCTTATAAACTGTGTCTCATGTTAGTGTTCTCCAGGTGTGAGAAAAGAATGATCATAATGAGGGATATGAGCAAAAATTCAGAACTGTGAAGGGAAATATTTGGGAACAAATATTGGTAAAGATATTTGGATCCATATTACAGTGTTGTCTATATTATGTTAAGAAATTTACTTATATTCATTTAAGATAATGAAGTCTTTTATGGTCTATAAGTAGAGGAACTGACAAAATCTGAGTTGGATTTACACAAACCAATCAGAACTATAAATAAGTCTGGGGAACAAGACTCTAGCAAGGAAGGGTAAACAGCAGGCTATTGAAAAGATGAAAACCTGAACCAAGAAAACTGCAGTGGGGATGAAGAGGAAGGGTATGGAAATTAAGTTCCTCAGCCTGAGACACAACTGTATGTATTCATCCCTATGTGCATCATGCCTCCCTCTCAGCAAGCTCTCTTCTAAACTGTTCCTGTGTTCTTCGTATTTCCCATCTACCTCCTTTTAAAATTATGATATATTTCAGGCATACAAAAGCCATAAGGACTAATGGAATAAACACCTATGAAACCACTACCCAGTTTAGGAAATAAAACATTAATAATGATGAAGGCTTCTGTGTGGCCTTCCATGTTGATACATGTAGCTTTTGTTTCTTGATTTTTATTGCTTAGTAATGTTTTATTGTATAAACCTACCAAGATTTATTCGCTCATCTCTTGTAAATAGACATTTAGAATGTTTCCAGTTCTTTGATGTTGTATGCAGTGCTGCTATAAAAATTACTGTATATGTCACTTTCTATACACTTTAGGTATGAACATAACAACAGAATTCCTGTCAGAGTGTGCATTTTCAACCTCATTAGGTATTAACACATTGCTCTCCAAAGTGATTTTGCCCATTACACTCTCACCAGCAAATTTGAAAAATTAAAATATAATTTAAAAATAAATAAAATAAAAACTATTGGTGTTTCACAACTTCACCAAAACTCAATATTGTCAGACTTCCAATTTGTTGCCAGATTGTGTCAGACCTTTTAAGCCAATGAGGGTTCTTTGTTTTTTTTTTTTTAATCATTTTTTTCTTATTGAAGTATAGTTAATTTACAATGTTGTGTTAGTTTCAGGTATACAGCAAAGTGATTTAGTTTTTTATATATATACATATGTATATGTTATATATATTCTTTTTCATATTCTTTTCCATTATATTATAAGATATTAAATATAGTTCTCTGTGCTATACAATAAGTCTTTACTGATTATATATTTCATATATAGTAGTATGTACATGTTAATCCCAAACTCTTAATTTATCCCTCCCCTGGGCCTTTTCACCTTTGTTAGCCATAAGTTGGTTTTCCATGTCTGTGAGTCTATTTATAGTTTTAAATAAGTTCATTAAATTAGTTCACTAACATATGATTTCACATATGAGTGATATCATATGTTAGTTGTCTTTCTCTTTCTGATTTGCTTCACTTTGTATGGTAATCTCTAGTTTCATCCATGTTGCAGCAAATGGCATTATTTCATTCTTTTTTTGGCTGTGTAGTATTCCATTGTGTGTACACAATGTGTGTGTGTGTGTACCCACATACCACATCTTCTTTATCCAGTCATCTGTCCATGGACATTTGCTTCCATGTCTTGGCTGTTGTAAATAGTGCTGCTATGAACATTGGGATGCATGCATCATTTCAAATTAGATTTTTCTCCATGTATATGTCCAGGAGTGGGATTGCTGGATCATAGTGGTAACTCTATTTTTAGTTTTTTTAAGGACCCCCCATACTATTCTCCATAGTGGCTGTACCAATTTACATTCCTACCAACAGTGTAGGAGGGTTCCTTTTTCTCCACACTCCCTCCAGCATTTGTTATTTTTTGTTGCTGTTGTTGAAATATATAACTTTATTCTATTTTTTATTTTTTTTTATTGAAGTATATTCAATTTACAATGTGTCAATTTTTGGTGTACTGCATAATATTTCAGTCATACATATACATACATACATATATTTGTTTTCATATTCTTTTTCATTATAGGTTACTACAAGATGATAAATATAGTTCCCTGTGCTATACAGGACTTTGTTGTTTATCTAGTTTATATATACTAGTTAATATTTGCAAATCTCAAACTCTGAATTTATCCCTTCCCACACCCTTACCCCCAGTAACCATAAGATTGTTTACTATGTCTGTGAGTCTGTTTCTGTCTTGTAGATAAGTTCATTAGTGTCTTCTTTTTTCTTTTTTTAGATTCCACATATGACTGATATTTTTCTTTCTCTTTCTGGCTTAACGTCACTTAGAATGATAATCTCCAGATCCATCCATGTTGCTGCAACTAGCATTATTTTATTCTTTTCTATGGCTGAGTAGTATTCCATTGTATAAATATACCATAGCTTCTTTATCCAGTCATCTGTCGATAGACATTTAGGTTGCTTCCATGTCTTGGCTATTGTATACAGTGCCAGCATTGGTTATTTATAGACTTTTTATTGATGGCTATCCTGACTGGTGTGAGGTGATAAGTCACTGTAGTTTTGATTTGTAGTTCTCTAATAGTGATATTGAGCATCTTTTCATGTATCTGCTGGCTGCCTGTATGGTCTGCTTTAGAGAAATGTCTATTTAGGTCTTCCGATCATTTTTCGACTGGGTTTGGTTTGTTTTTGTTTGTTGTTTTTTTTTTTATATTAAGCTGTATGAGCTGTTTGTATATTTTGAAAATTAATCCCTTGTCAGTAGCATCATTTGCAAATATTTTCTCCCATTCCATAAGTTGTCTTTTCATTTTGCTTATGGTATTCTTTGCTGTGCAAGAGCTTTTAAGTTTAATTAGGTCCCATTTGCTAATTTTTGCTTTTCTTTTCATTACTCTAGGAGACAGATCCAAAAAAATATTGCTGCAGTTTATGTCAAAGAGTGTTCTACCTATGTTTCCCTCTAGGAGTTTTATAGTATCTAGTCTTACATGTAGGTCTTTAATCCATTTTGAGTTTATTTTTGTATATGGTGTTAGAGAATGTTCTAAATTCATTCTTTTACTTATAGCTGTCTAGTTTTCCTAGCAGTGCATATTGAAAAGACTATTTTTTCACCATTGTATACTCTTACCTCTTTCATCATTGATTAATTGACCATAAGTGTGTGGATTTACTTCTGAGCTTTCTATCCTGTTCCATTGATCTATATGTCTGCTTTTGTGCCAGTACTGTTCTGATTACTGTAGCTTTGTATTCAGTATAGTCTGAAGCCAGGGAGTGTGATTACCTCAGCTCTATTCTTCTTTCTCAAGATTATTTTGGCTATTTGGGGTCTTTTGTATTTCCATGTAAATTTTAACATTTTTTGTTCCAGTTCTGCGAAGAATGGCATTGGCAATTTGATAGGGATTGTAGTGAATCTGTAGATTGCCTTGGGTAGTATGGTCATTTTAACAATACTATTCTTCCAGTCCAAAAACACAGTATATCTTTCCATCTGCTTGTGTCATCTTCAATTTCTTTCATCAGTATCTTATAGTTTTTGGAGTACAGGTTTTTTGCCTCCTTAAGTAGATTTATTCCTAGGTATTTTATCCTTTTTGATGTGATGGTAAATGGAATTGTTTCCTTAATTTCTCTTTCTGATATTTTGGTGTTAGGGTGTAGAAATGCACAGATTTCTGTATATTAATTTTGTATCCTGCAGCTTTACCAAATTCATTGATGAGCTCTAGTAGTTTTCTCATAGCATCTTTAGGATTTTTTATGTATAGTGACATGTCATCTGCAAAAAGTGACAGTTTTAGTTCTTCTTTTCTAATTTGAATTCCTTTTATTTTTTTTTCTTCTCTGATTGTCATGGCTAGGACTTCTAAAACTATGTTGAATAAAAGTGGCAAGAGTGAGCATCCTTATCTTGTTCCTGATCTTCGAGGAAATGCTTTCAACTTTTACCGCTGAGTATGTTAGCTGTGGATTTGTCATATATTGCTCTTATTTTGTTGAGGTATGTTCCCTCTATGCCCACTTTCTGGATAGTTTTTAATCACAAATGGATGTTGAGTTTTATCAAAATCTTTCTGCATCTATTGAAATGATCATGTGGTTTTGATTCTTGAATTTGTTAATGTGGTGTATCACATTGATTTGTGAATATTGAAAAATCCTTTCATCCCTGGAATCTCACTTGATCATGGTGTGTGATCCTTTTAATGTATTTTTGGAGTTGGTTTGTTAGTATTTTGTTGAAGATTTTTGCATCCATGTTTGTTCATGATATTGGCTTGTAACTTTCTTTTTTTTTTTTTTTATGATATCACTGTCTGGTTTTGGTATCAGGGTGGCTTCATAGAATGAAGTTGGAAGTGTTCCTTCCTCTGCAATTTTTTGGAGTATTTTCAGCTTTGGCTTTTGCTCTATGTGAGATGGGGAGCCAGGAGCATTTCAAGTAGAAGGATGAAATGATCTGACAAAGCAGGATTATTCTGGCCACTGGATTAAGAAGAGACTATAAAGAGGTAAAGGGATAAAAACCTGTCAAACTAGTTATATGGCCATTGCAATAATCTATTCAAAATATGATGAAGTATTAAAACAGAGTAGTAGCAATGGAGGAGTGAGAACTGAAAATATATCCAGAGTCTAGGCATGTTTAGAAGGTGGCAACATTTTGAAAATAAATACAATGGATTGGCTGTTAATGTGTGAGAGACTCCAGGGTTTTAGCATGAGTAATGAAAGAATTCAGTTCCTATTTACTAAGATAAGGAGGAATGCAGGAGGAATAAGTTTGGAGGAAAGATTAGGACTCAGTTTTGGGCTTCAGATGTTTGAGAAAACTATTAGATAGATTGAAGATAGAAAAGTCTAGAATTAATGTGATTGCTCAGACCTAGAGTATAAATTTTGGAGTCTTTATTATATAGATAATATTTAAAGTCCTGAGAACAGAAGAGGCCACCAAAAGAGTAGTGTAGTCAGAGAAGAAAAAAGGTCTGTGAAAGAAAGGTCATATTTAATGGGAGTTAAGAAAAACTAGCAAAGGAATCAGGAAACAGAGGAGGAAAGCCAAGAAAGTGACTGTGCCAGAAATGAAATAAAATGTGTCCCCTGTTGCTGACACATCAAGGAGAACTGAGATTTGATCATTAGATTTTAGCAACCTGAAAGTCATCACTGATTTCTCAACAGAAGTTTTGGCAGAGTGATATGGGTGAAAGCTCAATTAGAGCATTTTATGAGAGGACAAAGGAGAGGAGTTAATTATTCCTTGTATTATTTTTGCTATAAAGGGGAATAGTGTAACAGGGCTGTTGCTGAATGGTGGATTGGGATCAAAAGAGGATTTTTTTAATATCAGAAAAGTATTTAGCATATTTATGTGCTTATGGGAATGATCCAAAAAATAAGCAAAAAAATGATGATGCAATGGAGAAAAGAGACAAATGCTAGAGTGATGTCCTTGAGTAGGTGAAAGGAGATGGGACTAGTGGACAAGTAAAAGGTGTATGGACAGTTAATTCATCAGTTGTGGTCAAAGGGAAGGCAGAATTAATGGGCATGGATGCAGGCTGAGGGATAGAAGTGGTGGTGAGATGGCGTAGAGTTGACGATTTCTTAGTGAAATTGAAAATAAGCATTAGCTGAGAGTGCAGAAAAGGGAGAGGTATTAAAAATTTTAGTAGAGAGGATAAGGTATGGAATAGTGACCTAGGAGAAAGACACTAGAATTAGTCTTCATGATTTTTAATATGTCTTGGATTATTTCACTAAACCAGTCTCCTAGTTTCTGTCCTTGCCCCAAATTGATTCTTTTAAAACAAGATCATATCACTCTATTTAAAACCTTCCAATAGCTACACATCTTGCTCAGAGTAAAAGTCAAAGTTCCTCATGTCTCCTACAAAGCTCTACACTGTCTGTACCCATATTGCCTCTCTAAACTCACCTACAAGTGCTTTTTCCCTCACTCACACCATCGAGGAAGGAAATTGTGTCTACTTTGTTCACTGCTATATCTTCAGCACTTAGAACAGTGCTTAGTACCCAATAGGTACTCTAAATACTAGTTCAGTAAATGAAAGGGCAGAATTTTAATGGTAAACCAGGAAGAATATAAGCAAAGTCATCCAAATTACAGCCTTTTTCTAAACTTGCCTTTTATTGGGATGTATGGGTAATCATGTCCTTTTTTGTTATTAACTGGCAAAATTTGGGGCCAGACAGGAGTTGTATTCATTTAAGTGCCACTGAAACTTGCATATATCTTTCACTCAAAAAATTTAAGAGATGGCACTTCAGGATATTTTTTGTACTGCAGGTTGAGTTATATGAAGTTTGTACCTCATATATGTTTATATTTAGACATGGTCTAACATGATCTAACCGCATTCAAAAGAACAAACAAAGCCAACGTGGATAAAACTATGAAACTTGTTATGGATGTTGTTAAGGATACATTTTGTTGTTGTTGTTATTTCATGATAATCCCATTATGAGACTAAAAGAGAAAATATTTATAATCCCACACTGAGGAATAGTGCTTCTTTTATCATTATGGTATAAATATTGCAAATCATATTACTGATTCTGTTCCTTTCTTTTCCTTGGCTGTTAGGACCACAGAGTCAAATGTATGCCTTCTTTTTGTCAAGCATTTGTTAGTGGTGGGCTCATGTCTGCTCCTTCAATATTAAAATGACTACGTGAATAACCAAATACACAAGAAGTGGATCATGCACACTCAGTGACCCAATTCTGTGTACCTGATGTCTAAAGGACAAAGTAGTGTATTAAAAAAAATGCACCTCTCTTGCAGGACATGTGCACTACTTCTAAAATGCATTCTAAGGGCTAACCTCACTTCTTGCTTCATCTTATTTATTCCACTACTCCATTTTCTTAAAACCAATTTGGTTCCCCCATTTAACTTTTTTATTGAGGTACAGTTGATTTACAATATTATTTTAGTTTCATGTGTACAACATAGTGATTTTAAAAATTCTACAGATTACATTATATGTCAAGTTATTATAAAATATTGGCTATATTCTCTGTGCTGTACAATGTATCTTCGTAGCTTATTTATTTTATACATAGTAGTTTGTACCTCTTAATCCTCTACGCCTATCTTGACCTTCTCCTCTTTCCTTTCACTTTACCAAATTACCTTAGAGGTTCTCCATGAATGTGAAGGAACGTTAGTCTTTTAGGTTTCTGTGGAAGGATCAAAACTTAGGCGGAAGAATAGGTGATTCAGATGGAGCAGCATATCCCCTTCTCTCCACCAGTACACTGGCTTTCACTAGGCTGCAGAATGTGGTTTGTCTAGAGAGGATTCTCTCAGTAAGTCGATATTTTAATCATATTCACCTTCTATTTCACCAAGTTTCTTCTCAGGAACAAGGACTACAACAAACTGTATTCTGAGACAGAATAATAGTAAACAGGAAATTGCAATTGAGAGGAATGAGTACATTAATAGGGTTGAGCATGGGGTGCTGTGAAATCACAGGATGAGCATATAACCCAACCTTAGAGATCAGGACAGGTTTCCTAGAGGAAATGATTCCTAAACTGAGGTCTGAATCATGAGTAAAACACCTACAGCACTGAATTCTCTGTACCACTCTTCAGTTGCATGCTCAACTCTGTATGTAACAGCCTTCTTTTGAAAGTTTCCAAAGGATGTTTTTCATGGATTTGGTTGTGGTGAACCCATTCTTTATTTATAATGCTTCATACACAGTTCTTCCCTAAAACAAAACCCCCACCTCCCACCCACAACCAGCATTCTTGGGAAAATTTATATATGAAATAGGTGCTTTCACCATGGAATTATGAATTAGCAATGTGATTTAAAAACAGAAATAAAATGTAATCTATCAAGTCAGTAATTTCACATTGAAACCAAAGATTTCCTCATGGCTAAAACCCAATCTTATCAAATTACTAAAGGTTACAGTGTTTTCTTGGATCATTTTTTATTTTTACCAGGGCCTCAGTTAGAGTCACTAATCTCCAGGCTCCTCAGTGCCCTCAGGCAACTCTTTTTTACAGAGCATGTCCTCAACTATATGCTTGGCTACTCAAGTTATTTTAGAATCTGTCCATTATCATTTAATAAGGGGGAAAAAAAACATATCCCATGTCTCTGGCATATGCCATCTTAATTTTTTCTCCTTCTTTCGCATCTAATTTTTATATATACTTTCTTGCTACTATTGTTTCATGTATCTCAATCTTGTCTCCAACCTGCCTGCTTTGTTCCCTTGCTTGGATGGGTTGTAACTAGCATGGCTGCTACATCCAACCCTGCAGGCTGGATGTGCCCTCTTAATTCCAGGGCAGCATCCTCACAGAGCAAATCTGAGCATCCTCCTGGAACTGAGCAATGTGGCAGTCCTGGGGCTCCATGCAAGAGTTCTTTTGTATTTTCTAGGTGTATCCAAGGTAGTGAACCAATAAATCTAGGTTGTTTAACTAATTATTGATTGTTTAAAGGTACAAGCTCATGTTTTATGTGGCTATAATCAATAAACATTTTAAATTTTCCATAAGCTTTTCACTTCTAATAGTTTAAATTTTTTTCTAATAATCTATAATCCATTTTAAATGATCAGAATAAATGTTAGCCCAGTATTAAAACATTTAAACAAATCTATTTTTTGAGGGCTTAGATATTTAGGTCAAAGTAAAATTTCTATTTTTAGTCAATAAATGTATTTGTATGTGTCTCAGTAATAAATCCATTAGATTAAATAAGATTTAGATATTAAGAGCACAAATTTACCAAATTTTATTTTTACTTATAATACCTCAGAAAATAGTCTTTGGGTATTTATAAAACAGTAGTAAAGGCAAAATCCTTCTTTGAATATATGTCTCATTGAAAAATGAACAGTTTATGTCTTGGACTGACATCAAAACTGATAATTCTTGAAATAAATGCAACATGATAAAATGTACTGCTGCTTGATGGTTTCTCTCTTTTGGCTAATTTCATGATTTACTATATTTTCTCCAAAAGTGGTGAAATGGAGGTTTTTCTCTGAGTTTTAAAGAGGAAGTAGAATGCAATGATCACATAAAATTCAGAATTTAAACTAGTTAAATAAATGACCTCGGAGTTCACAGATCAACTTATAAAGGATGCTCTCTATAAATTATTTTATAAGAAAGCAAATGCTATAATGACCCTACATTTGGAATCAATTGAAATGTGCAAGTGCTTTTAGGTTGACTTTTGAACTCCTCTGATTTGTGGCACAGATAAGAGCAAATGATGGAGTAATTAATTTGTGCACAGTTTCTTGGCAAGATAATGAATATGGTGAAGTAAATAGTCGATGATTTCAGGCTAACTTCAATGTATTAAGCACTTTAAACTCTTTATTCAGACATAAAGTTCTGTCATTAGTACTTGAAGAATGTTTTCAACTTCTTGGTCTTCCTTGAGATTGGTGTCCCAAGTCAGGGCCTCTTTGATTGTCCATCTTGATACAAAGTTTGGCTCCTGTTTTTGTCCCCTACACTTGACTGTTTGCAAGGCTGTGGCCTTGTTTTAACTGCTGCTACCTTCAAGTGAATTTTAAGTTTCCCATTCTAATCAAGAGATCCATTTGCTTGTCCTAGAGCTTCTCCACCCCAGATTACTGCCGAGTGTGCAGTGTGTGCATATACACATGTAATTTTGTTTGTGTGTTTGTTGTCATGAATGGTAGAGAAAAGAATGAAACTAAAATACATTGTCTGTTTCCTATATGTACTTCCTGTAAGGTACTTCCTTACTTTATTTTCTTTAAACTCTACAATTTGTGAACAGAAACTATACTCGCCCAGTTAAAGCATGTGTAAGAAATCTACATAAGGAAACAAATGAGAGAGGCCGCGGATGTTGGTTAAAGTCACATAAATAAAAAGTGTGGAGCCAGAATTTATACATAGGACTCTATATCCCCTTTCTGAAGAATGTTTCTCAAAGTCTACTTGCAGCAGAATCTCCTTAGGCACTTGATTAAAATGCACAGTTATGATTCCCAGCCCTCCCTGCCTCATGGAAACCTAGGGATAGGTCCCAGAAACACTGCCCTAATATGTCCAGAAAATTCAAAGAATGATAGACTTTTAAATGATCAAGAAATACTGGAATAAGGATACAAAAACTCAAATGACTTTTCCACTTGAAAAATTTTTTATGGAAAGTGTCAGGCACCTGAAAATAAGGGTGTATAGTGACAAATGTCTTTTCAGGGATGATTATGGCTTTACACAAAGTTGATGCCAATAAATCTTTTCTACAAAGCTCAAGGCTGGCAGTAAATCATTTTACCTGGCACTGCAATTCCAAAAAGAAAGCTAGTGAGGACAATATTATGAATGTTGCTTTCCTGGCACTAGCTATCTGAAGATTAGTTGTGTTGGCATAACTTTTTTCTCATGGCCTGTTTTTAAGTTGAGAATAGAAAAATGTAGTCATTCATCTATGGAAAAATTATAAAGACTGGAAATGAGGAAATAAACCAGAGTCCAAGACATCCAAAGGGAAATCATCATTCTGTGCATTAAATGAGCTGGTTTTTTAATGAATAGAGCAAAGATATACCACATTAACATTCAATGAGACACCAAAAGAAAAGAGTGTTAATTTACAAAGAGGACATTATTAACCTACTAGCACAAATTTAGGTTATCAAGAATTTCTAAAGCTTCTTTTTCAAAGAGAGATGAACTGATTCTTCATTTTTGTCACTATTTCACCTTAAATCTGGTTTTAAACAGGGCCTACTATTTTTTAAAAAGCCTAATATTGCCAGAATCTCAATGTATATATTGTTTCTGGACTAAATTCACCATTAAGGATAGAGTGCTTCTGCACAGGCATTTAGTTTAAAAGAAAAGAAAGAAGAAGTCAAATTTGAAAACAATTGGTAGTGAAGAAAGATGTCAGATTGCCAAGTAATAGCTGACCAGAAGAGCAACTAGTATCAACAAGAAATGCACAGAAGAAGGAAGCTTGTCATTGATTATAGAAAAGAAAGAATATGATTTACTTCAGTTGTTACTAATTTGGGGAGGAGGGGAGAGCCTGATATCAAGGTTGATTCAGCATCCAAAAAGAAAAATGAGATGTGTGTAATCATATCAGGTCTTGTGTGAGTCAGGCACACAAACCTAAGAGGTAAAGAAGGTTTCTTGATTAAAGCTAATTGGAGCCAGAGAATGAATAGTTGAACTTAGAGACTTTTCTAGTTTTCTGACTATGAATACATAGGAATAAGTGAAAATATAATCATTTTTTTCACTTTTTAACAAATAATCTTTCAAAAAGTGTAGCAGGATAATTTTATGCCATCCTGACAAGTTGGAAGTTATGAGAGGAAGAGGAGCTGACATCCTTTCTTGGCTCACCTTGAAGGTTCTCTGGTTGGGCTTATCCAGTCAGAATGGGAAGGGCAGGCAAAAAGCTACCAAGAACTGAATGCAATAGTTGATTTTGATTAAAAGCTTTATTCATGACAGAGGTGATAGAAGGATAGAAAAACTTGAAGAGCTAGGATGCTCTGCCTGAGCAACCCAATTCTGCCACATAGGCACAGAGACAGTGTATGAATTAAAAATGAAAAATCAAGCCTGTCAGCCTCCACTCATTCACCTGGCCACCTTGATTATTGATAATTATTCTAGCTCCTCTATAGTCTCTCTTTGGGGTAATTTTCTATATTTCTGTTGATTAGATATTGCCTATCAGAGATACTCTAGGGAAATAGGGAAAAAGACAACTCCTGTTGCTTGTATTTTAAAAATATGAAGACTATTTGCAGAATCAGTTTATAACCCCCACAATCACCAGGGCAGGGCAGTGAGACTTTCCTTCTCCATAAGCTTCAGTCTTCCTGTCTGTTACTTCACTTCACTGTGTGTGACTTGTGATGCTTATTTCAATGTAACTTTCTCTGAAGAAGATACTAAGGAAGTGAGACATCATGGGATCTTCCATAGGACCTGATGATGTGGTGATGATGTTCTCTGGCCCTGCTGATGGTAGTCAAAGCTCAGCACAGAAGTATGACATCCCAGGCAGGAAACCACACTTGTCAAGGGACCAGCCACTAATGATTAATCCAGATTCGCTCTTGGCACCGCAAGATTCCTCTTCTGGTCTTGTTTGTGTGCAGGACAGCCCAGAGGAGCCTGATATTTTCTGTGGAAAATCAAGTGGTTGCATTTTCCTCAAAGCTAATTGGTGATTGATTAATGTTCTTTCCTTCATTTAGGCAGTTTGATCTTCATCACTAAGATGTTTCCTGCTGAATTAATGTGCCCACTTTCCTATTTTAATATTTAGACTCAGTACCTGTTCACTAGGTTTGCCATTTTGAAAATTATATTTTAGTATTTTAACACAATAAATTATGATTTATGAATCCTAAACAAAACTGACAGAAGTCTGTAATTGATTAGACCCATCTTTTGGAATGACCCACACTTTCAACTTTTTAAAAATGTTACTGATCTAATATCTTAGTTTCAAAAATGAAGTTATCTAAAAAAGTATGATTGACATTTTTCAGCTTACTTAATTATTTTAAGAATTTATTTTTATGACTGTCCAGTCTGATAACAGTTCAGTATGGTTGCCCTGATACTATATTAATTCTTAAATTGGAACTAGTCATAATAAATCATATTAAATATTTTTATGATTAATTAATTTGAATATGTGGTTCTATTTAATATGAAATGGAATTAAAATAAGCTAATAAAAGGAAAAATATAAAGAAAAATTAGAAATATTTATGAATATATGCATGAAAATTAATATTACCATTTTTCAAAAAGAAACAAATACATAAAATATATTATAATGCCTTTAAGCATGGCCTTTAGCATCAAACTGATCTCACTAGCTGTGCTGAGTACTAGCTGTGTGTCCTCAGGCCCTTTTAAATTCTCAATTTTTCACATTTGGAAAATAGGAGGAAATAATAGTGTTTGTGTGAATTAGATAACATTTGTAAAGCAGTTAGCATAGTGCTCAACACATAATGATAACAATTGGTAGTTATTGCACATTTTGTTGATACTTACATCTTTATTGTTCAAAGTAGGAGACAATCTCAAAAAATTTTTGTGCACTTTTGGAACTTATGAAAAGCCAAGTTATTAATTAAGAGCAAAATCTCTTCCTTGTGTTTGTTGGAATTAGGAATATTACACCCTAGAAACTGAGAGACTTAATCAAAATGTTTGTGGGAAAATAATTAAACTGCTTAAGATAGTAGAATCAGACTTCAGACTTAACCATGTCCCTCAGCAAACTCATCTTCTTCACCACACTCTTACCCCATACCTCTTCCTTCCATGGTTTTCTCCATTTTGATCCATGATAAATTCACCCTTCCAGGTGCTCAAACGAAGAACATCAAGAGTTATCCTTGACTCCTCTTTTGTCTTTTACATGCCACATCCAATGAATCTACAAATCCTGATGATTCGCCCTTCAAAAGATTTGACTGTTTATCTCTACATCTGCTGTTCTACTCTGATCTAACCTGAAGCATAAAAAAATTACATCCTATATTGATTTGCAATTCTGTAAATATACATAAGTATTAAAATATTCATTACTTTTTTCATTTTGAAAATAATCTTTAAAAAATTTTCTATAGATATTTTAAAATAAAAACCTCAAAATAAAGAATATGCAGTTATTCTTCATAAATAATGCAGTTAAAATATATCTTAAAGCTTTTATTCACGTAAGTCATAGTGTAAAAATGTAGTAATTGCAAACCTCTATAAATTACCTTTAACAATCAGTATTTAGTTATCAGCACAAACTGAATTGCATTAAACTACATTTCTTCTATCGTTAACTTTGGGATGACTCTGCTTTGTTAGCATCATTTCTATATCTTGTTTGTTTCATTGTTTGCTTTTCTTCTATTGGGGGATTATTGGAATAGTGAAAATGAAGAGCCAAAGAAGAGGAGGAAGACATGTGTTACTTGGCCTTTCACACTGATTCTCACTAACCCATGTTTTCATGAGCACCAGATTCACCAAGTTTTCAAAGACGAAATAGCAAGTGTTTGATGAGGAAGGAAGTTTGGATTTAATTTTCACTTTGAGACATATGGATACTATTCCCTGAAAAAATACTGACATTCTGAAGATGTTCAAGCACTCTTAACTCCAGAAGCTACCAATAGCCACAACTGCATGTGAGGCTCTGGTGACTCTGAGGGCTGTCAAAGCAGAGATGTTAGAAACCAGCTGCCTCCTTCATTCATCCTTTGAGATCAGCAAAGGTGAGGGTGGACTTTTCTACCATCACATCCAAAGACAGAAAATGATTCAAATGCTATGAGGCAAAATAACAGCAAAATAAGAAAGATAACTTTCCTGCAATTTATTGAGCACTTTCCATGTATCCAGGACTATTTCAATCACATCTCCTATGTTATATAATTTCATCTCTAGAACATAAATAAATTGTGGGCTTTCCCCAGAGGAATGGCTTAAAATTATAAACAGCACCCTAAATCTTCATAGCAGTTCAAAACCACCCCACAGACAAATATTTTTAAAGGTTGAGGTAGGAGTTTTATAAGCACAGTGAATTCTGTGTGGGAGATCCTTCATTGATATATCATAGCAGATCTCTGAATAAACATTGAGTCCAAGACACTATGTAGATATAACCCAGAATAGCAATAATCTTGTCCTCAGCATTGCTAAAATTGTTTCTTAACTTTCCTTAAGTGTTTATCATACATCAGAAATTTCAGATGTATGACATTTGTTTTTCAGAATTCTTGTATTATTTAACATTTGTCCTCCATTTCTTACATATGTATATATATACATATATGTATATAAATATATATATATATATTTTTTTTAATCAAGAAAAAAATTTCTGGGTAACTCTTCCTCTGCTATCATGACCAAGAACTGGAACAATGACTGATGCACCAGCATATGTTTCTAATTCAGAATGCCTTATATTCTTTCCAGGGAAGGAAAAAGTTTAAACTTAAGTAGCTGCTCTTTATCAGCATACTGGTGGAGGAAGAAAAATATCACCTTTTACAAACTCTCTCTTCATCGCTCCTTCTTTATTCTGCAGATTTTATCAGCTCAGTCTTTGAGGCAGTATCTACTAATAGAGAGTTCAGATCATAACTGTTGCCTGATCCTTCTTCCTAAGATCAAAGTAGACTAAACTACAAACTTGAACTTAAATAAGAAATCTAAAATGTAAGCCTGATATTCTGTGTTGAACATTTGCAGATTCTGGAAGACTTTTATCACATTCTTACAGTTCTAGCACCCTGATTGTGTTTTAGGTAACCACCATTACCCCTCTAAGCAGCTCATGTGCTTCAGAGAAGTAGCTTCATGAGCAGCACATGTGGCTCAGGCCTAAACTAATTAGCATTACCTGAGTCCATAACTGGCTCAGAGATAGTAGCATGACCTAATTTAGTGCAACTAGAATGAAGCCTAAGACTTTAAGTCAAAGGTTGAGTGAATAGGACAAATGCAATACATTAATGAAGAATCATATAACCTGAGAGCTGCTGGCAGAATTTTTGGAACAACAAGGGAGAATCTCCTGAGACTGGAGCTGAGACTTTGGAGTTTGTCTGTTACACAGCATTATCACAATAAAAACCTACCTAGTCCACCAAAGAAGGTACTAGATCAGGTTCCAGATATTTGTGGTATATCCTTTAGAATATTACCAGTGAAAAGTAAGATAAAATATACCGAGGCAGGATGATAACATTCTAAACACTAGAAGAAATATGTTCTTTTTCTGCTAAGGTTGCTAAGCTTGGAAATTTTGAACCTGGTATCACTGGTCATCTTCCCTGACACAATGAGGAGTCTTGCAGAATGAAGCTAATTAGAGACAGTGATGAAAGGCAGGTAGAGTTAGTGAGAGAGAAAGAGAAAGAGAGTAAAAAGCAAGAGAGCAGGAATGCAAGAGAAACCAGGAGTGAGTGAGCAAATAAAAAGAAGGGGAATGAATAGAAGAAACAGTTTCATATAGATAAAAATTTAACTTTTGCAGACAAACATTTTAGGTTACACTGACCCTGTGGCTGGCATTTTTCAAATATGAAATACAGATAGAGAAATTATATGTTTATTAGGCAATTAATCAGTGCCAAACTGTATTAGATGCAATCATTAAAAATTAATGTAGACCATCAGAAATTGTTAAAGTGAAAAAAGCTTAACATGTAAAAAATTACAATGTAATGTGTAGGAGCCTTTATATAGAGAAAGATAATAAGTTTTAGGGAACACGAAAGAAAGAGAAATTAACTCTAAGTAAATGAAGATGCAGAAAATATGGAAAAAGAGTTCACATAAAATGTAGTTAAAAACCAAAGGATAAGCAGAAGTTGCCTCGCAAATAAATTATGAATAAGAACATATGGAAAGCTTGCATTAGTACCAGAAACTTAAAATTCATGTAAACTGGATCAATTTATTACCCTCTATTACCAATGTCCTATGCACTCAAACAGGGAAACAAAAATCTGCATTCAAATGGCTACTTTTAATACACCTCACTGATTTTCTTCAATCTTTTCTTTTTATTTAAAGCTTTAAATTATGCTAAACATTCTCAAGAGAGGATGAGTCTGTGATACTAGACCTACTCCAAAAAAAAAAAAAAAAAAGCATCAGCCAAAAGAGATAACAGTACCAGCTATATGGAATGACTCAAATGGCACCTGATTGGCTCCTGCTCATCTTTACTATTTCCAAATACTTCTCATTTGTCTAAAATGGTTCATTTCCTTTTATCACCAATCCAATTAAAGATTCAATTGAATGAGCAAATTCATGTTTCAAAGTGAAAGAAAAAGATCAAAGGTGTCGGGGGTGAGGGAGGTGGGTTGTAGTCATTTACACCCTAGTTTAAGTAGTTTGCTTCCCTCTTTGTCACACATTACAGTGTGCAAGAAACCAGTCCAAGTGCAGATGGCAGTGTTGTGGTCAGAATTATGAATTTTCTTAAAGTCAAAAAGACCTGGTTTGAATCTTGTCTCTACCACTCTACCAGCTTTATGAGCTTGAGAACATTATTTAATGTTTGGGGTGTCTCAGTTTTCTTATCTGTAAGAGAAACATGGTTACCTACTATTGTTATATTAATGTATATACTTGACTAGCACAGTGTCCAGAACTTGGTTGAGAAACCAATGAATGGTAGCTATTGATACTAGGGTGGAGGAAAAGAGGTAATTTTGTCACAGGAGCAATGAGATCCTGGGTGACTGGAAGACAACAGAGGTTTACTTTGCCTTTTCAGTACTTTTGCCTGTGACAAGATCAGAGGTGCAGACTCAACAATAATGTTACAACCAATGTGGAGTTGATACAAATGCATTGCCACATGTCCAATGTTTTGGTGATAAAAGGATCACATGTAGTTCATTAATATTGCATCAATATTTGATGATTCTAGATTTTTGTTTTTACTATAACTTTTCTTCTTATGACTGGTCCTTACAGAGACAGGCAACAGCACTACACAGGTGCTTAAAGGAAATGCAAAGACAGTCTTAAAGGTGAATATTTTAAATGTCTGTATCCTGGACTACTTTGCAAAGACATATTTTACCAGATCATGTTTTTGAAAGCAGTTTATGGCTGACACTTACAAGATTTCTCCTTTTAAAATACATGCACGTTGAGTACAAACTGAGCCAGAAGTGTTATTTTTTTATGCTTGTCATCAGCATGTTAACATTCCCCAGCTGTCCATTTCAAAAGAACAATGGAGCCTACCTGTGCTGTAAGTGTGCTGGACTCTTCCACAGGGCAGTCACTGTGCTAAGAGACAAAATACAGAGTTGCTCTTCAGACTCCTGCACACCACTTAGACCAAACTCAAAGCCATGCCCTTGAAAAGTGATAGAGTAAAACTGCATTTCAATTTCTGTTTTTCCCAAATCTGGCTAACGTAGTTATTGACAGAACTAACTGTATTTTGTGATCAGAGCTATAAACTATAAACCTCAAGGTATTTTTTTCTCTTCCCAGTGGTTGCCCTTGATAGTAAAGTAATTACTATATTATCAGTATTCACTCAATTTCAACACTGAGGATTTCTCCACAAAGCATCTGAAGAAAAGTGCCAGACCACAAGGTAGTTTAATCAGATTATTTCTGCGTTTCACCCTGACTTGCTTCAAGTATAAATGCATGTTCTCTGGGTTATTCCACCTCTGAAGGGCACAGGGATTTTTTTTTTCCTTTTTCAGTTTTCAGTGTATAGCAGTATACTAATGTGAAACTGTTTATGGGATTTTTGACTCCATAATTTTAAATCCAATATTTATCTTTTCAATATAATATTCAACCCTTGTTTTGTGCATTTGACAGGATTGATCTTTGTCCTGAAATCATACTGAAATATTTTTAGTTTTCCACGCTTCCTCTTGTCTTCAGGACTTGGTCATCCTGAGCTGTTGAGACCTCATGCAGAAATCCAGAGACAGAGTTGAAAGATGTTACTCTTTCTCGTCTCCAGCCAGTAAACTATTCGCAAATTAAGACAAAAGCCTCAGTGTAAAGACCAAGTCAAGGGCATGGATAATCATTTTCTAATTGTGTATGTATTTTATTATATAGAATAATTTAAATTATTTTCAGTGAATTCAAAACACATCAGAAATTTAACAATTTGAGCAAATTCTGAATATGAAATTACCACAGTAACATGTAGGCATTTTTAAGTACAATTTCAAAGAGATTTTTAAATAGATAAATGGGAGAGGGAACAACTTACCCATTATCTTTTAGGAGCCCATTATATAGATCACAAGGCAAGAGCAGTCTTTAAAAATTAATATTATAAAGTACCTATAAAGAGTTTTTGTTATCCTTCATAAATAAGAAGAATTAATATTTTCATCCTATTAAGTAATAGTATGCCCATTTCATAATAAGAAGAGGAAGAAAAAGGAGGAGGAGAAGAAGATGATGATGACACAGGTTTGGAAGCAAAGACCAAATCAAGACCATCGTCACCACTACCATTTGTTAAGACCTCTAATTCCTTTAAAGTGACCCCAGTAAGTCATTTCACTTGTACAAAATGACTCTGGGTAAAGAGATCATATATTGGCCTAATGGAAGCCTAAAGAGTGCAAATTATCTGTAATTAAGCCTAGAAGAGTGTTTTCTACTTATGGATCTGGCTATCGGTAAGATATATCAACAGTAAACAATGAAATCAACAATGTTTTGAAAAGGTTGTGGTGCCAACATTTCTATCAGCCTGGATTAAAAGAGTTTGTGATTGTTTGAACAATGAAACTACCCTTGAACTCCCAACTTTTTTTTTGATAGGCTAAGGAAGCTGTTCAGCAGCCAGAGAGGGAAATTTCTCCCAAATAGGATATTGGAAAAGGAAGGACTTCCCAGAGGTGAAATCAAGAGTCATAAAGAACAATGGACTATGAAGCTACCTCCAGGAAACAAAACTGAAGATTAATTAAGTAAAGTTCCCTACACTCAGGTTAGTAGACCTTATAACAATTCCTCAATGGGATTTCAGAACTGTTGTGGACCAGTAACTGCTGGGTTCTCCCTTTCTTCTCATTTCTAAATGGAAGTGTTTATTGTGGTTACACTATTTAATTATGGATGTGTAGGTGTGTATTTTATCATGTGTGGGTACAAATAACAAGTCTTTCAGTTTATAGGACTCTGGCTCAATAGAGCTACATTTTGGCATGATAGAAACTCAAGATCCTGAATTTCAAGCTAAATGTTTTTATTAGATCAGACCTTGGAGTATCTTTAGGATGGGGTGATTACATTTGGCTTACAGGAAGGAAGTGAACATTTGTGAACAGGAGCAGGCTGTGGTAGATTACATTATTTCACAAATAATAATCCCCTCCATACACTTAACCATTCTTCTCTGTGAGCACAGTATGTTTTCCTTTCCACTGACTTTGGCCTGGGTCATATTACTTTCTACTGAAACTAATAGATTGCATCAGTAGACATTTTAAATGTGCTTGCACATTGCACATGTTTTGATACCCATTTTTCCCTCCAAAATGAGAATAGCATGTCCAAGATACTAGCTTAACTCCTTCAGCCTGGGATATGAAATGAAAAATTACTTGTCATGGAGCCAAGGTCTAGTTCAGTCAAATTCAGCTAAGCCCAGCAGAACCCCCACCCTCATGAATTTGGGCAAGTAATACGTATTTGTTTTTATAATCCATAGAGATATTGGGATTGTTTGTCACTACAGCAAAAGCTGGCTAACACAAGTTTTGAATGAATTTATTATTGAAAACAAAGAAGCAAAAGTTATATTGTCTATAAAAATATTTGTTTATATAGGGAAACCATGTAAGGGTCTGAATGTACATAAATAAATGAACTCAATCAGAATTATTCATAAGTAGAACTAGCAGAGGTACTAGTTGAGTTGCTTGGCTATTTGGCTACTTGGACAGTAATTTTTAAGTCAAAAGTAGAGACCCTAGATTCAAAGGCCTCAAGGGGATTTTGACAGGCTTTTCAGACATCTTCTCTAAAAAAGTAATCAAGAAGTATGTATAGACCCAAAAATCTAAAAGATATTCCAGTATATATTAGAAGATGTGTCAAGGATGTTGATACTTAAAGAAAAGTCTGCATGTTTAAAAAAGGAAATACCAATGTTGAATGCTTGAGATATTGATCGTTTAATGTTGTATACGCATGCCAACTTGAGTAGGAAGATTTTGTACTTGGTGTGTAACTCAATTATGTATTGTTTGTTCTTTGAATTTTCATCATCCCATAGTAGAGAGTACTTTTTAGACGGAAAAATAGACAAAGGAGTTTTACTTAGAAATATGTTTTGGGTGGCATCTATGTGTCACTGAGAAAAAAATTGAGTTGTTGAATGTTGCGGCAAAACCCTAGGGAATTATAAATTCAAGAGTTAATTAGAAGCTCAACATGCAGAAGGAAGTAGCTAAATAGACTTACCTAAGAAAGTCCATCATCTGACCACAGGGCAGACTAATCTCCTTATTCATCTTTTAAAATGTTCTTGTAATTGTTAGCATCATCAGTGTAATTCTTAAATTCTATAAAAATATTTTTACAAGAACTGGCTCCACCTCATGGATTGCTAGCTTTGTGAACTTTTAAATAATGTATCATATTCATAAAAATAATAGAAAGATAAAGTTGTTAACATGTATATGTTACTGAGTACCCGCCAAACGTCAATCTTCTGATCCACTGAGACAGTATAAAAGAAATGACTGTTTATTCCAGGAGCCTGTCATTTAACAGGTGTGTCAAGATTCCTATGTGCAAAATAATTAAGTAATAAACTCAAGATGATCAATGATTTTTGTGTTAAAAAGAAAATGGTTCAGGAAATAAATTCTTTGGATGCTTAGAGACTGGGATAAACAGAAAAAGGGCTAGGGAAATTTCATACAGGAGTTAGACTTAAGAGGAGTTTGTCCTTACAAATTGGTGAGATTTATTTAGGTAAGTTCTAAGAGCAAGAAAAAAGATGTATACATGTATACATAGGAAGCAGTAAAGAGAGCACAGTAGTGTCTCAAGGCAGCTAAATTGCTGAGAGGCTTAGTGCTAAAGGAAATATGTTTTGTGCCATATTTATACTCGAAAACCCCTACTTGATTCACAGACACTAATATTGCAGATGGAGACTATGGCTAGCACAAGTAAGATGAGAGTAAGCCTGTCTGTCAGGATCCCAGGGTCTCTAGCTTCTTTAGCATCTTTTGCCAGCTTGGTGGGTATCACACTTAGCTAAGCGAGAAGGACTACTAGAACATAGGACTTCTGACTGGAAGAGTTAAAGCGAGTTCTAGTTAAAAAAAAAAAAAAAAGAAGAACCAATCTGTGAGATCCTCATTGTGTTAATGAAAGTAACAAAACAACATTCATGAACATACATTGTCCATGTCCATGTCTTCATTAAGCTGTTACTTCGTGGAATGGGAGAAACTCTTCATTGTACGTGAATGGGTAATAAGTGCATAGGTATTCGTATTATTTGGTTCTGTGAAGAGATTCCTTATGCCATGTGATTTCAACTTTTTTGACTGTGGTCCACAGTTAAGAAATACATTTTAAATCACAATCCAATACACACATTCATAACTATGTCTGTATTGATATATACACTAAACATACAAATTGTTATAAAACAATACATGCTTTATATTCATCTAGACATGAGTAGACTGTGTTTACTATTTACTGTAGCTGTGGTGTCAGAGGCAGTAAATTCCTTTTAGTGTCATTGCTTTTGTCTCCCCCATAGTCTTTGGGTTTTCACAGAGACTTACTAAACAGGATCTAAGGCTTGTAGTTCTTTCAGCTATAAAATTCTGATATTATACAGGAGCCCGGTGGATGTTGTGGTAAGGTGTAGGAGGAGGGAAAGTATTCTATAGTCTTATGATTAGATCTCAGTCTTTTAATGAGCCTGGACTGGGTATTTCCCTTCCCCCAGATCAGTTAGACTCTTGTAAAATCCCAGTCATTTAAGCTCTGGAAAAACAGTTTCTCTTGAGGGTAGACCTTGTTAAGAAGAACAGAAAGCTCTGGGTGTATTTCAGAATGGTTACTTGCCCCCTTCTCCTGCTGGAAGCATTAGGGGATTTGTCTCTCATCTACACAGTGAGAACTGGATAGGGCATCTAGAGGTAAAAATCAACAAAGCGTGAGAGTCCCCTTAAAACTGGACCCCTTGGAGTTTTTTAACTCTTCATATTTTGAGAGTTTTAACTTTCAAATATTGAGCCACTTAGCAATTCATCAATTACAGTGTAAAGAATTCCTACCAATACTAGCTCCTGCTGCTGGCTTCTGCTCCTGGTAAACTGTGATTCTTTATTTTCCTGTCTGTCTCTCAAGTTTTGGGAGCAACAGTTTGTCTTTTGGCCTCCACTCCCTGATGAATCTATGAATTGATGGCTTTCAGTTTGTTCAGCTTTTTTCTTGTTGTGAGGATGGGAGTGACATCTTCCAAGCTCTTTTAATACTTTATTATGTGCGAGTAATACTATTTTTTTCTATTCCGTTTAATCCTATATCATTTTAAAAATTGTCAGTTACAACCTACTAAACTGGTTTACTTTTGTGGTTATAGAAGCATTAAAGGAAACACAATTGACTTCTTCTATAACCTTAAAATGGGAAAACTATGACTCCAGAAGCAATAAAAAATGATGAACTTGATTAGATAAAAACTTAAAAGGTGATAATAAAAACAGCCAGATAAAAAAACCTCAAATTATTAACTGAGAGAGTATATGTTACAGACAAAGGGTTAATATCTCTAAGATATATAGAAGCTTCTAAAACTAAAGGAAAAAGACAACCCCATAGAAAAGTGGGCTATTAATATGAGGAGTTCATAGGAAAAAGAAATGCACATGGATCTTAAACATAAAAAAAGTTTTCAACAACATTTGTAACAATAGAAGTATAATTTAGAACTTCACTAAGTAGTTATTTCTTTCTTATCAGATTGGGGAAAATCCAAAAGTTTGATAGCATACTCTGTTGATGAGACTATGAAGATATAGGAACTCTAATACATTGTTATGGAAATTCAAGATGTTTTAATTCCTACAGAGAGAGGGATTTGTCAATATTTTACAAGTACTTACCCTTTGATTTAGCAATCCTATTTCTAGGAATCAACCACAAAGTTAAATTGGGAAAAATATAAAAAGGATGAGTTTATAAGGAATTCATTGAAGTACTATTTGTAATAGCAAAGACTGGAAAGAACCCAAATATAGGAGATGGGTTAAGTAAAACCATGCTATATCAATACAATGGTATACTTTGCAGCTGTAAAAAAGAACAAATAATATATGTAAATATAACTATAGCATGATCTCTAAGGTATACTCTTAAGTTTAAAAAGGAGTGAGGGTTTTTTTTAGCATTTTTTAAATTGCAGTGTAGTTGATTTACAATGTTAGTTTCAGGTGTACAGCAAAGTGGTTCAGTTATACATATACATATATACATGTATATATTTTCAGTTTCTTTATTACAAGAAATTGAATTAAGTTCCCTATGCTATACAATAGGTCATTGTTGTTTATCTGTTTTACATATAGTAATGTGACTCTGTTAATCCCAAACTCCTCATCTATCCCTGCCTATCCCCACTGGTAACTACAGTTTGCATTCTATGTCCATGAGTCTATTTCTGATTTGTAAATAAAATTGGTATTTTTTTAGATTCCACATATAAGTGGCACCGTATGGTATTTGTCTTTCTCTGTCTGACTTATTTCACTTAATATGATAATCTCTAGGCTCATCCATGTTGCTGCAAATGGCAGTATTTTTCTTTTTATGGCTGAGTAATATTCCATTATATATATATATATATATACATATATATATATACATACATACACACACACATATATATATACACCACATCTTTAATCATCATCTGTCAATAGACATTTAAGTTGTTTTCTTGCCTTGGCTATTGAAAATAGTGCTGCCGTGAACATTGGGTGCACGTGTCTTTTTGAATTATAGTTTTCTCTGGATATACGTCCAGGTGTGTGATTACTGGATCATATGGTAAGTCTATTTTTAGTTTTTTGAGGAACCTCCACACTTCCCTCCATAGTGGCTGCACCACTATGGTGCAGGAGGGTTCCTTAAAAAGGAGTGTTTGTGGTATGCTGTCATTTATACATGAAAGTGGGAAATAACATTTCCTTATATTAAAAATAAAGGAAACAACAACAAATTCTGGAGAGTATATAAAACAACAGGAACTGTCATTCATTGCTGGTGGGAATGTAAAATGCTACAGCCACATTGAAAGGCAGTTTGGTGGTTTCTTACAAAACTAAACATACTCTTACCACATGATCCAGTAATCTTGGTCCTTGGTGTTTACTCAAATACGTTGAAAACTTACGTCCACACAAAAACCTGCGCACAATTATTTATAGCAGCTTTATTCATGATTGCCAAAACTTAGAAGCAACCTAGATGTCTTTCATAAGGTGCAATGGTCTGAATGTGTTCTCCCTCAATTTATACGTTGAAACCTAACCACCAAGGTGATGGTGTTAGGAGGTGGGGCCTTTGGGGAATAATTAGGTTATGAGGGCAGAGCCCTCATGAGTGGGATCAGTGCCCTTACAAAAGAGGCCTGAGAAAGCTCCCTTTCTCTTGCCACCATGTGAGGTTACATTGAGAAGTCAGCACTCTGCGACCCAGAAGAGGGTCTTCAGCGAACCCAACCATCCTAGCCCCCAATCTTGGGCTTCCAGCCTCCAGAACTGTGAGAAATAAATTTCTGTTGTCTATAAGTCACCAAGTCTGTGGTATTTTGTTATAGCAGCTAAAATGGACTATGACAGTAGGTGGGCACATCCAGACAATGGAATTTTATTCAGTGTTAGAAAGAAATGAGCTATCAAGCCCTGAAAAGACATGGAAGAAACTTAAATGCTATTACAAGGTAAAAGGAGCTAATCTAAAAAGATTACACACTTTATGATTCTAACTATATAACACCCTGGAAAAAGAAACACTAAGGAGATAGTAAATGGATAAGTGGTTGTCCGCCATGAGAGAGGAGGGAAGAATGAATAGGTAGAGCATACAGGATTTTTAGGGCAGTGAAACCCTCTGTATAATACTATAATGGGGGAGATATGTCATTACACATTTTTCAAAATCCATGGAATACACCAATAGTAAACCCTAATGTAAACTATGGACTTTGGGTGACAATGATATGTCCATGTAGGTTCATTGATTATAATAAATTTACCATCTGGTACAGGATTTTGATGGTGGGGGAGACTGTGTGTATGTGGTAGGAGGTGTATAGGGAATCTCTGTACCTTCTGCTCAGTTTTGCTCTGAACCTAAAATGTCTCTAAAAAGTAAAGCTCATTTATTTTTTTTAAATAAAGGAAAAAAACCATACAAATGATTTCCAACAAGAGAAAAAAGAAAATAGGGTGCAAGAGACAGAAATAGAAGTTGAATTTGAAAAAATTCTTGATATATAGAGTTGACTTAGAACTATGTAAATATTTTACATAGTTATAAGACAAAAATAAAGTTGGACTGGGAATCAGTTTCTAAAAGTAAGAGGTGAAGTGAAAGAAGCAAGTGAACCAAACTTTTATGCAGTTTAATATTGTAAACATAGAAAGAGGAACAATTTTAAGTGATTTAAAAAAGAGTAATTTGACTTTATATCCCTAGTGTAGTATAATGTGATGATAAGGAATCTGCAAATAAGAAAGTCTTATGCTATTTTTAGTAATCATTATACTTGTGGCAGTGTTTATATTATTATTCTGAGACTATAGGTAGTATTGAAAAGCAAATGAGTAAGTTGAATTCACTGAGAACTGAGATTTTTTGGCATAGGAGAAGACAAGTATACATTACATGAGGTTAAGGAAAATCTCTTTCGTCTAGTATTTAAATTGGACATGTAAATATGGACTCATCTTATCTTGTAAAAAATGCACACTTTCTAATTGTACCCACTACAAAATTGTAGAAATGATGAACCTAGTATCAATGAGCACTCTTAAAACACAGACTGTGTTGTCTAAGTACTATTTCCCACTAGAAAGAACTGGTTCTTCTTGGACAGATGGCTGATTCTAGTTCTAAAACAGGAACTATATTCAGGAATTGTGAATATTTTGTCAACCAGAAAGCAAGAAAATTATCAAAAATTACTGGGGTCTTGTCAAAAAGACTCCAAGGTGTCAACTTGGCCTTTGAACACCAATAAGGATATTAACTGCAATGTATCCATACAATTCCAATGTATTTAAATTTATGAGTTCAAAATGATACTTAAAAAAAAACTTCATTGATTGTCATTATCTTTAAAATGGACTATACATCAGGGAAAGCAAATAATTGATGTCAAGAAATTTTATTTTATGGAAATATACAGATAATAAACAGTAAAGGAATGATAGAATTATAATATCACTGTTTACAGTCCCTAATAAATTAGTAGATCTGGGCAATAATCACAGTGGCTGCTAACATAACTGAAAATGAGACAAACAGACAGTATATACTACCTGGAAGAATAACAGAACATCACCTAAGGAAAATCCTTGCTAAAAGATCAAGCCCAAATCTGTCAATGCCTCTAAATCTAACTGCCAATTTATAGGAAATAAAAGGGATAGATGAACATGTTAAATGACACCATGAGAATACAAGCAGAATAGGGGGAGTCTTTCTTCAATAATCATACCAAAAAAGAGAGATGGAGGGAGAGAAAGGAAAAGAGAGGGAAGAAAAGAGGAAGGGACAGAGACGAGGAAGAAGAAAAATTGCAAGTAATAAAAGAGATAGAAATGAAACCTACAACAACTAGTTATATATAACTAATTTGTATAACAACTAGTTAACACTGTATAGACATCATCTGGATCCTAATTCAAATAATAAACTATTAAAAAATACATTCTATGAGTTAGCTGGAAATATTTCAACATTGTCTGGATATTTATGATATTAAAAGAATCATTTGCTGAGATAATGATATTGTAGTTATAGTTAAAAATTTGTATACTTACATACACAAACACACACATACACTGAAATATTCACAGATTAAATTATATAGTATACAGAATTTGCTTAAATATTTTAGAGGTGAGGTGCCACCAACTATGGATATAGAGAGGAAAAACTATTGGCCATGAGTTGATAACTGCTGAGTTGTTGAGCTGGATGATGCATGCTGTGTAATTTATACACATAGGATTTTAATTTGTGAAGGTGACTCAATGCCAATAGAGAGCTCATGCCATTGAAAGGAGATTTTTGCTATTTAAGCATTTTCCAAGAGGAGGAGGCACACCATGCTACATAGGCAAAGCATTAGTGTGGTCAGGAGGAAGAAGACAGGAGCAAGGCGAACCGCCAGAGCCTTTATTGGGGTTTCCATGAGAAAGACAAGGCAGGGCAGGGTAAACAGTTGGGACTGGCCAGTTTCAATAGTTCTAGCAGGCTTTGGACTCTAGAGATGGTCTCTAGTTACTTGATACCTGGCCCTAGGATGACTACATTAGACTATTTTCTCTATTATTATAACCATCTAAAATTTTTCTTAAACATTTTGAAATAAAAATTTTAAAAAAACTAGAAAGGACATTAGACAGTGTTAATAGGTTGGTTTTCCAAAGAGAGTTACAGCAATATCACCCATTTCACATATTCTTTAGTAATGTGGCCTTGCTACTCCCCTATCAAGAGGTGGAGTCTATTTCCTCTACCACTAAATTTGAACTATCATTGCTACCTATTACAACTAGTGAGAGATGTAATGCTTTTGATTCCTGAGGCTGTGCTTAAAAGTTATGCATATTCTATCTTTGCTTCTTATAATGCACCTCCTGGGAATTCAGTTATTATGCTGTGAGGAAACCCACGCAGCCACATGGAGAGACCTATGTGGAGAAAAACCAAGGTGCCTGACAATAGCCCCAGCTGAGCCCCCAGTCATAAGCCAGAAATAAGTGCCAGACATGTGTGACCATTTTATACCTCTAGCCATCTCAGCACCCCCCACTGACACCGTGATCCTTGAGAAAGAAGAAAAACTATGTAGCCATTCCCTGCTTGAATTCCTGAGCCACAGAATCATAAACAAATAAACAATTTTTGTTTTAAGCAATTAAGTTTGAAGTAATGTGTTACGTAGCAATCAATAACTGATTTGAAAATGTAAGAAAAAATTGTAGGGATCATTATTTCCTTATAAGAAGAAAATGAAGAACTCCAATATAGATGTAATCTTTAAGCAAATGAATAAAAATAAAGGCGAATTCAATTTAAACACCAAAAAAATTGATTTCATGATCCATGAAATTAAGAAAAAAAACTGCCTGAAGTAATGCAAGGCAGATGGTCAATAAGTGGTTCAGAGCTGGAAATATCTTTACATTTTTAGAACAGTGAGGCATACTTAGCTGGAATAAATAGCAAAATTAGAGAAGCAGCAAGGACTAGATGAGGGAAGGTTAATAGAGACATTAACCTTAAATGTCTCAGCTAATAGCTCAGACTTTATTTTAGAGGCAACAGGAAGTTGGCTGAAGATTCTGAGCAGGACAGTGACATGACTTAATCAGTCTTTTAACAAAAGTAGCTGTTTTAGAATGGATTGGTCTAAGAAAAAAACTTGACACAGCAGGGCCAGTTAGGATGATTTCCAGATACAAGGTTATGAGAGTTTAGACTAGGAACATAACAAGTACATACAAATTCAAGAAACAATCTAATAAATAATTAAGAGATGACTAAGTGGGTAAAGTAAATAAAGAAGGAAAATCCAAAGATGCTGAGGTTTTGAGTTGAGATGAATGAGAAAATCTTGGTGACACTGATATAAGAAAATTGAGAAGAGATGTTGAGTTGAAAGATGATAAAGATGTGGTTCCAGACCTACTGAGTTAGTAGAATATTCAAGTAGAAATATCCCATGCCCAGTTTCTGGCACAAAATTGAATTAAGGTGAGATATAATCAATCACAATATTAAGCAGTATTTCCCAAAACGTGTTTCTCAAACACCACTGACATGAGATGCCCCATTCAAAGAGTTTGAGACCAAATAAGTTTGGAAAATGTTCGCTCCTTCTTGGAGATACATATTTATTCCCGCTTAAGGCTCATTTAATTGCCTAGCCTTAAGAAACAAACTCAACCAAGAAAGACTCATAATACCAAAAAAAAGTCTATATTTTATTTCATCATTTGGGTTTTTACCGCCACGAAAATATGAATGTAATTGCAGCCTTTTCCCCTTTCACAGGTGATTTCCATTTCCTACTACTTGCTGCATCATCAATCTTTTCAAGTCATCATTTCAGTAGTGCTTGGTCTGTCACTCTTCACTCCCAATGCCTCCTCCCAATACACCCAAAATACAAGGCCACTGTGAGAATTTCAAGTTTTAAAACACCTGATGAACATGAAATATGGTAGAGAGCAGAAGAATTTATTTAACACATTTCAGTTGTGCCTATAGGTCTTAATGTTTCTGACTTAAGAATTTGACTCTTCTAAGACCAACAAAGCAGTGTAGCATGTAAGAAAAATCATCAACTTTAGGTCAATAATCCAGACTTGGTTATGAATCCCAAAGTCACTGACTTGCTTGTTAGTGACTCTAGATACATTATTCTACTATATGCAGTTGGGATGATAATATCTTACAGTTTCAGGGTGGTTTTGAAAATTATAGATAACATATATAATGTACCTGGTACAAAGCAGACATTCAGTAAAGACAAGTATTTTATCCAACTACTCTGTTTAGATAAACAGAATACCACAACTAGGGCCATAGTGAGAAAAAACAATGTCTCTGGCTATAGCAAATGAAAAAGTGCAAATGAAGATGAGTCTAAATACAGAAAATTATTTGAAAGTTATTTACAAAACAGATCTCATATCCCCTTCTCCACTGTAAACTGCAAGGCAACTTCAGTCTTCATCTTCAGTAGAGAAAGAGGATAAAAACAGAAGGTCTCTGGAGTAGGGGATACCAGAGACACTGGTATCCCTTATATCACACTAAAAATATAGAGATTAAATCAATGTTTACATACTGAATGTTGAGATATCCTGCCTTCTGCCTTCATTCAGCTCCCAGAACTCTTGACAGCCAGGTCTCTACCATGCAGGCAAGGGATTGGAAGTTTTCTTTGGACAATGTGACCAGTCCAAAAGAAAAGACTAAAGATACTGAACTTCAGGAATTCAATGAAAGGGTAGACCACCAGTAGTGAGGCCCATAATTCACAAGCATCATCCAAACACTCAAGCTTGGTCTGGTTTTCAGTGCCCCATCTTAAAAGAAAAGAGCAATGAAGGACTACCAGACAAACAAACAAACAAAAATCAGCATAGAAGAAAAGTTCTCTTTAAAAAATCATCATAAGAGATGAATATTACAACCATGAGGCAAGGTCAGTATGCTATTAAAAAAAAAAGGGAGGCAGCATTCATAATTTTTCTTGAAAAGCTTCTATAATTAGAAAAGATTCCAGCAAAAATAAATTTAAAAAACACAATAGAAAGGCTAGAAAATAAAAATGCAGAAATTTCAGATAATAGAGTAAAAAGACAAAATAGGAGAGAAAAGATAAGCAATTTAGGAAGTCCAATCCCCAAATAAAAATATTTCCAAAGAGAGAGAAAATAGAAAATACAGTAGAGTATGAAAATGAATATATGTATATTCATGTATGACTGAAGCAATGTGCTGTACACCAGAAATTGACACAACATTGTAAACTGACTATACTTCAGTAGAAAGAAAATACAGTAGAGGAAATCAACAAAGAATAAGGTAAAAATATTTCCCAGAACTGAAGGATATGAGTTTACAGATGGAGAGGGCATGCTGAATGTGTAATGCCTTACCACACTGGAAGGAAATGGATTCATAATATTGTCTGTTATCATGCATTTTCTGAACACTGGGAACAAAAAGGAAATTCCACCCATTTTCTAAGAGAGAAGGTACATGAAGGAATTGGGTATTGGAATGACTTTGGACTTTTCAACAGTAGCCCTGAATTTAGAAAATATTGAAGCAATGACTTTAAAATACTGAGATTTCTAATCTAACATTCTATGCCCTAATGAACTACTAATCAACTGTGAGAAAAAATAAGACGTTTCAGACATCTGAAGTCTCCAAAATTGAGCTTCTGTGAACCCCTCAGTAAACTATTAGAGGATACATTTCACTAAACAAAAGCATAAGACAAGAAAGAAAAAATATAGGATATTAAAAGAAGTCAAACTACTCCAGGAAAGATTTCTTCAAGAAAGATGAAACTGGTAGAATACCTGATATGTCTGGATGTATTTAGAGCAATATAAACAACTAAAAATGATTGAAATTGATTTATTTGATTATACACATATATTTACCAAAGGAATATATATATAAAATCCCTGATCAAAGAAAAGAACAAGATGATGAACTTTAATGAAAAGAAAGTAAAATTAATCCTGGTATATTACGTGGCTCAGCAGGGAATGTTGATTACCTGGTTAAAAGAATGCAAACATTGACTGTTGATCTAACTAAACATGATGTAGTTGTATTGGAGGAAGAGAGTACAGGGAACAAATATATAGGTGAGGGAAATAGAGATGCAGGCAGTAGGGTAAATGGTTTTAAACAAAAACAAATGCTAAATCTTCATCTGGAGAGAGATGACATGAGATTAAAATCTATGCAATGTAGCAATAAAATCATGTTATTTGGAACTGTTCAGGTAAATTTTCAATAGTGAAAAGAAATAAAACAGTTTCTTCTGGGAATTAAAAACTAGAGAAGCAGTAGGGAGAGGGAAAGTGTTGCTTTAAAGAACTACTTAACTCTTTAAGTTAACTATTTATGTTTATACATATCTTGAATAAACATTTTAAATATAAAGAATGAGAGAGAAGCAAGATGGCAGAGTAGAAGGACACTTGTAGCTCACCCACTCCCACAAATACACCAAAACTCACATCTACGGACCTACTCTGCCAACCAGAGCACCTACCGAACTCCAACAGAACATCACCCTCTTCAAAAGACAAAGACGCAAGCCACCATCACCCTGATACCAAAACCAGGCAAAGACACTAGAAAAAAAGAGAATTATAGGCCAATATCACTGATGAACATAGATGCCAAAATCCTCACCAAAATTTTAGCAAATAGAATCCAACAACACATAAAAAAGATTATACATCATGACTAAGTGGGGTTCATCTCAGGGACACAAGGCTGGTTCAACATACGCAAATCAATCAATGTAATACATCACATCAACAAGAGAAAGGACAAAAACCACATGATCATCTCAATCGATGCAGAAAAAGCATTTGATAAAATTCAACACCCATTTATGATAAAACCTCTCACCAAAGTGGGTATAGAGGGAACATATCTCCACATAATAAAAGCTATATATGACAAACCTACAGCCAGCATAATACTCAACGGTGAAAAGCTCAAAAGCTTCCCACTAAAATCTGGGACAAGACAAGGATGCCCACTATCACCATTCCTATTCAACATAGTCCTGGAAGTCCTAGCCACAGCAGTCAGGCAAGAGAAAGAAATAAAAGGGATCCAAATTGGAAAAGAAGAGGTAAAAGTGTCATTATATGCTGATGACATGTTACTATATATAGAAAACCCTAAAAGGTCCACACAAAAGCTACTAGATCTGATTGAAGAATTCAGCAAGGTAGCAGGTTACAAAATTAACGTTCAAAAATCAGTTGCATTTCTTTACACTAATGATAAGTCAACAGAAAAAGAAAGTAAAGAAACAATCCCCTTTAAAATAGCACCCAAAGTAATAAAATATCTGGGAATAAATCTAACCAAGGAGGTGAAAGAATTATACACAGAAAACTATAAACCACTGATGAAGGAAATTAAAGAAGACTTTAAAAAATGGAAAGATACTCCATACTCTTGGATTGGAAGAATCAATATTGTTAAAATGGTCACACTGCCCAAGGCAATCTACAGATTTAATGCAATCCCTATCCAATTACCCAGGACATATTTCACAGAACTAGAACAAATCATAATAAAATTTATATGGAACCATCAAAGACCTAGAATTGCCAAAGCATTACTGAAGAGAAAGAAAGAGGCTGGAGGAATAACTCTCCCAGACTTCAGACAATACTATAGAGCTACAGTCATCAAGACAGCATGGTATTGGTACCAAAACAGACATATAGACCAATGGAACAGAATAGAGAGCCCAGAAATGAACCCACAAACTTTTGGTCAACTCATCTTCGACAAAGGAGGCAAGAATATACATTGGAATAAAGACAGTCTCTTCAGCAAATGGTGTTGGGAAAACTGGACAGCAGCATGTAAAACAATGAAGCTAGAACACTCCCTTACACCATATACAAAAATCAACTCAAAATGGATTAAAGACTTAAACATAAGACAAGATACAATAAACCTCCTAGAGGAAAACATAGGCAAAACATTATCTGACATACATTTCAAAAATTTTCTCCTAGAAGAAATAAAAGCAAGAATAAACAAATGGGACCTAATGAAACTTACAAGCTTCTGCACAGCAAAGGAAACCAGAATTAAAACAAGAAGAAAACCTACGGAATGGGAGAAAATTTTTGCAAGTGAAACCGACAAAGGCTTGATCTCCAGAATATATAAGCAGCTCATATGACTCAATAAGAAAAAAATAAACAACCCAATCCAAAAATGGGCAGAAGACCTAAACAAGCAATTCTCCAAGGAAGACATACAAATGATCAAAAAGCACATGAAAAAATGCTCAATATCACTAATTATCAGAGAAATGCAAATCAAAACTACAGTGAGGTATCACCTCACACCAGTCAGAATGGCCATCATTCAAAAATCCACAAATGACAAATGCTGGAGAGGCTGTGGATAAAGGGGAACCCTCCTACACTGCTGGTGGGAATGCAGTTTGGTGCAGCCACTATGGAAAACATTGTGGAGATTCCTCAAAAGACTAGGAATAGACTTACCATATGACCCAGGAATCCCACTCCTGGGCTTGTATCCAGAAGGAAATCTACTTCAGGATGACACCTGCACCCCAATGTTCATAGCAGCACTATTTACAATAGCCAAAACATGGAAACAGCCTAAATGTCCATCAACAGGTGACTGGATAAAGAAGAGGTGGTATATTTATACAATGGAATACTACTCAGCCATAAAAACTGACAACATAATGCCATTTGCAGCAACATGGATGCTCCTGGAGAATGTCATTCTAAGTGAAGTAAGCCAGAAAGAGAAAGAAAAATACCATATGAGATCGCTCATATGTGGAATCTAAAAAACAAAAACAAAAACAAACAAACAAACAAAAACAAAACATAAATACAGGACAGAAATAGACTCATAGACAGAGAATACAGACTTGTGGTTACCAGGGGGTGGAGGGTGGGAAAGGATAGACTGGGATTTCAAAATTGTAGAATAGATAAAGAAGATTACACTGTATAGCACCGGGAAATATACACAAAATGTTATAATAACTCACAGAGAAAAAAATGTGACAATGAGTGTGTATATGTCCATGAATGACTGAAAAATTGTGCTGAACACTGGAATTTGACACAACATTGTAAAATGATTATAAATCAATAAAAAATGTTAAAAAAAAAAAGACAAAAACGCCAAAAATCTTGGTAGGAGAAAAGAAAAAAAGAAAGAAGAAAAAGCAAAACAGTACAGACCAATCCTGCAGGGAAGAAGCAGCAAAGGAGGACTGGTGCTCGTTCACTGGGTCTCGCCTCTCCAACGGAGAGGCCAGTGGGATGGAGGGGGAGCCTCCAAGGCTCAGTTCTGCCCCGAGCACCCCTTGACTGACAGAACTGAGTTAAACGGGCACAAAGGGTCCCTGTGACAGCCAGCCTGAGACACGAGCCAGCATCTGGGGCCAGGACAGGCCACCCAAGCCAGGCGGAGGACTGGGGTGGCTGCACTGAGTTAGCCCGGGGACTGCAGGGGACTGCGTGCCATGGCTGGGAGGGGATATGGAGCAGAACAACCTTGGTCCCCCATAAATTGCAAAAAAAGCAAAGAAACATGGCTGGTGTGCCCTGGGGGGGGGGGAGAGGCACCATAGCCTTTGTCTCCTCAGACCTACACCGCCATTACTGGTGCTTCTCATGAAAAGAGAGGTGGGGCGCAGCCACAGCCACCATCTCCTCTTGTGCGCGGTGCCTGGGTTGGGGCAGGGCCGAGACCTGAATCCACAGCTGGGAACTCTGCAACCTCCTAGGCAGGACTGAGACTTGTTTACAGCCCGAGGCAGATAGGCTCTTTCTGCCCTGGCACCTCAGAGAACTCACACTGCCAAGACAAACAAGAAACTGAGATTTGGCTCGGAGCAGGGGTGAGGCCATTCCTCAGCCTTCCCCGAGCCCGCCTTTGGAGCTCCGACCTGAGGAGGAGTGGGCAGCTGCACAGAGCAGCGGAGCGACTGGCGCCAGGAGAGGATGGGCGGCCACCCACCTTCCTGGTAGGAACATAGCACCTGACCACGGTGCTGGGAGGGGGCGTGATCCGCCCATCTGCCTCACCTGAGCACAGCATCTGACTTCAGCATCTGGAGGGGGAGTGCACCCGCCCACCCACCAGGTAAGAGCACAGCACCTGACCCAGTGTTGGGACGGGGTGCGATCTGCTAGCCAACAACCACTGGGAGCAGCACAGATGAGGGTGCCAACAGAAAGCCTCTGGAAACAGTAAGCTGAGTTCACAAAACAGGGAGAAGACACAAAGACTTCTCGATAATATCATTAAGAGCACACCATCTCCAGGAGAGCTAGATAACTGATACTCCTTAAGCCACAGTGCCAGAGAGATATGAGCAATATGAAGAAGCAGAGAAGCCACTCCCAATTAAAAGATCAAGAGAAATCCCCTGAAAGCACGATCAAGGAAATAGACATTGATGGCCTACTAGATCAAGATTTCAAAAAAGGAGTGATCAAAGTACTGAAGGAACTAAAAGAAATAGTGGTTAGAGATATAAAATATGTCAAAACTGAAATAGAAGCTATAAAGAAGAAGCAAGTAGAACTAGTAAACTCATCTGCTGAGATGAGACCTAAAGGCTGTACAAAGCAGGCTAGACAATGCAGAGGAATGAATAAGTGACCTAGAAGACAGGACAATAGAAAGCACCCAATCAGAACAGCTGAGAGAAAAAAAAATAAAAAAACAATGAAAACAATATAAGGGACCTATGGGATAATATAAAGCATGCCAATCTATGCATAATAGGGGTTCCAGAAGGGTAAGAAAGAACGAAGTGGATTGAAAAGGTATTTGAAGAAATAGTTTTCATGACTGAAAACTTCCCAAACCTAAAGAAGTCAAATATCCAAGTACAGGAGGCTCAGAGGGCCCCAAACAGAAAGAACCCAAACAGACTCACATCAAGACATACTATAATCAAGATGGCCAGAGTCAAGGATAAAGAAATGATCCTAAAGGCAGCAAGAGAAAAACAAAGAGTGAGTTACAAGGGAACCCCCATAAGGCTCTCAGCTGATTTCTCTACACAAACATTACAGGTCAGAAGGGAGTGGCAAGATATATTCAAAGTCCTGAATGAAAAAAAGATGCAGCCTAGGATACTCTATCCAGCAAGGCTATCCTTTAGAATCGAAGGAGAAATAAAGAACTTCAGAAACGAGCAAAAACTAAAAGAGTTTAGCAACACTAAACCCATGCTAAAAGAAATATTGACAGGTCTACTCTAAATAGAAAAGAAGCAGAATGCTACAAAAATGAGAAATTCATAACTGGAAAGGAGATAACTGCCATGAATTACAAAAAGAATAAACACAAAATTGTAAAAGAAGACCTCTAAATCATTAAAAAGAGTGGGAGAGGGAAGCAAGGAAAGCCACTGTGGAAAACAGTATGGAGATTCCTCAAAAGACTAGGAATAGACTTACCATATGACCAAGGAATCCCATTCCTGGGCATATATCCAGAAGGAACCCTAATTCAAAATGATACCTGCACCCCAATGTTCATAGCAGCACTATTTACAGTAGCCAAGACATGGAAACAGCCTAAATGTCCATCAACAGATGACTGAATAAAGAAGCTGTGGTATGTTTATATGATGGAATACTATTCAGCCACAAAAAACGACAACATAACGCCATTTGCAGCAACATGGATGTTCCTGGAGAATGTCATTCTAAGTGAAGTAAGCCAGAAAGAGAAAGAAAAATACCATATGAGATAGCTCATATGAGGAACCTAAAAAAACAAAACGAAACATAAATACAAAACAGAAACAGACTCATAGACATAGAATACAAACTTGTGGTTGCCAAGGGGCCGGGGGGTGGGAAGGGACAGACTGGGATTTTAAAATGCAGAATAGATAAACAAGATTATACTGTATAGCACAGGGAAATATATGCAAGATCTTGTGGTAGCTCACAGCAAAAAAAAAAAAAGATGTGTTAATGAATATATGTATGTTCATGTATAACTGAAAAATTGTGCTCTACACTAGAATTTGACACAACATTGTAAAATGACTATTCCTCAGTAAAAAAAGTAAAAAAATAAAAAATAAAAAAAGCATCTAAAAAATCTAAAAAAAAAAAAAGAAATTAAGAATGAAAAAGAAACAGCTAGCTGGCCAGCTTAAGATTCCTCATAGTAATAATTTTGATGTTATCTTCTTCTCTGATGAAAAGCAAGAGGAAGGCAGTTGGCCTTTACCACAATAGGTGACGATTTTGAACAAATGATGTAAATGGTGCTCTAGAATGAGGTAAAGAATGAGAGTATAGATGCATTGACATTGTCTGCATCTGTGTGTGGAGAGGGAGGGCAATAGCCCTAGGGACATGGATATCTTAACTAAAAGTACAATATTCCTATGAATAGTTTCTGACGAAATAGATAAAAAGGTAGATACAAAGTGAGGTACTATTAATAATCTGAAGGGTTCCTAGAAATGTTGTTTAATATTAATTTTTAAGTCTATACTCCTACATATTTTCTCTGATAGACTGAATTGAGCTGAAGTCAGTAAAATGTCAGGCCAAGCATAAGTTTTATTATTATTTTTTTTTTTTGGTCACACATAGAAAAGACAGTATTTAGCAGCAAAACTCTTTAGTTTTACAAATTTTGTGATATTATCATGATTTTCCTTTAAAATCAAGCAATGTGTAGTAAGTGGTTTATAAATGCTTATAATAGAGCTTCCCACTAAAGACAACACTTGGCTTTTATGGAATATTTTTCAAAATTTTAATGATTAAATAGTTTCTAGAAACGAAATATTTTCTACTTTTTGTTGTGAATTGATTATGTATATAATCATTTTAAGAAGTTAGCAAACACCATTCACCTTTATCATTTAAAAAGGATGATTATTTTGCTTTCTCTAACCTAAAAAGGATCCAGGGGAGAATACAAAAATCTCATGTATTCTAGCAATTTTCTTGTTATAGCTCTTACTTATATTGGTGACATGATAAATTGATTAATAAGATACTAAAATATTTTTAAGTAAAATTTTAAGTAGAGGCTTTTTGGGAAATTTGGAGTCTGGCATAATTTGTCTACATTATATACAGATACACATATGTGATCTGATTATAATTATCTTTAGACATTAGTTAGTTCATTCCTAGATTTTGTTCAAATAGGAAATTGAAGAACAGAACACTTTAGTGGTACCCTAATTCTAATATGACACAGCTGACTGGTGCAAAATCAATGATAAAACACTGGTCTCCTGACCCTCAGTCCCATTCTATTACCATGACACCAGTGCTAAAGGAAACCCAATTTTTGATAATTATTAATAAAAATGAAAAAAATTTTAAAGTGTGATATAATTATGATGATAAAAACAGAAAGGAAATATAAAAGATTTTCAAATTATTCAATCAGAGTTACGAAAGGAAAGATTCATTGAGGACATGGGGGAAGTTTGATAGAACTTTGTACTGATTGGAAATATATTCCCATCAGCTTTCCTATACATATATTTAACTCTAAATAGAGAATCTATATAAAATAGCCCTCCTCACTCTTGAGTCTGTGCAGCAGCAGAAGACAGAACTCTATGAGAAAACCACAATATTATTGGTCTAAGGGTTTAGAGACCTGAGCTTGGGACTGCCTGAACAACTAAAAATCTAGGGGGAGAGCCCCCCTAAAAAAGGAGTTTCTGGGTTAGGAGCACCAATTTCTGCATCTAAGCTCCCCTCAAATCGTTGGTTTACTTCCTTGACTGTGAAAGTGTCAGTGAGAATTTAAGGAGCCTCACTGAGGGTAATAGTGGTGGAAGGCTCCAAGAATTGAGCAGAGATTTTAGCTGTTATCCACCATAAGTAAGACACACTTTGTAGGTGAAATGCAACTAAGTTAGAAGGGCTTAGTCAACACCTTGGGCTTTCCGTGGTTAGGAATAAATACTACATTACCAAAACTGAAACACAGACTTGTCCCAACAAAATAAAAACCAATCCTCCCCAAGTTGAAGGAGAATTAATTTAACTACCTGCTAGAACAAAACTCAACACTTTTCAGAGGAAGATCCAGAGATTCTGCAATGTATTACCCACAGCATAAGAATAAAAAATTACTAGAAAAAGGAAAATATGACTTATGAAAGAGACCAACAAAGGACCCAGGTGTTAGAGTTAGCAGAGAAAGACTTTAAAATAACTATGAAAAAATATGTTTAAAAGTCTGTAAGAAAAGAGGATATAACATATTTTTTAAAAAGGATAATGGGGAATGAAGACTGGAAAAGCAGAAATGAAACTGCCCTTATTCACAGACAACATGAATCTACATGATTTTCCAAAAATCTATTAGCTCCAATAAGTGAATTCAGCAAGGCTATAGTATATAAAGTGAGTATTTCTATATTGTTTCAACAGACAATTGGACAATAACATATAAAAATAAATATATTTTATAATAGTGTCAGAAAACATTAAATACCTAAGAATAAATTTAAGGAAAGGTATAAAAGATCTCTACTTTGAAAATCACAAAACTGCAGAAAGAAATTGAGAAAGACCTAAATGAATAGAGAAATACACCATCCATTGCTGCAAGAAACATAAAGCTGTCATTCCACCTGAAATTGATCTATAGAACCAATGTACTTCCAATTAGAATGCTTTTTTATTGTTGTTGGAAATTGATAGTGTAGCATGAAATGTTGTGTGCCTATATAGCTAAAATAATCTTGAAAAAGAACACAAGTTGGAGACTTAGAGTACTTGATTTTAAGACTTATTATACAGTTACAGTAATTAAAACAGTGCATTATTGGCATAAGAAAAGACAAATAGATTGAACAGAATAGAGAATCTAGAAATAGATTCCCCCCATACCTTCACCTAACTGACAGAGATGCCATGAATTAAATGGAGAAAATAAAATATTTTCAATAAATGGTGCTAGAATAACTGGTTATCTATGTATCCTGACATGTACATCACAATATATTAAAAAATTAACCTGAATTGAACTGAAAATCTAAAAATAAAAGCCAAAACTATAAAACCCCTATAAGGAAGCATGAAGAATATCTTTGCAATCATGCAGTAGGCAGAGATTTCTTGGTATGTAAAAAGCAGTTAACTATAAAAGAAAAAAATGACATACTGGACTTAATCAAAATTACAAGTCTGTTATCAAAAGACATCTTTAAGAAAATGAAGTTTACACCTCTCTACTGAGGCCTAGTGGAATTATATCGCACAGCTTATTTGTAATGGAAATATGATTTTAACCCAGATAGCTTGATTTTGAATCCTTGTAGAATAAAATATAAATATCATAAATCTTGACACTGCAAAAGTACAGAAGTTGAGGCTTAAAAAATGGGCAAGAGAGCTGGAAGTTTAAATAGTTATCATCTTAGTAACACAAAAAGTGAAAAGACAGTTTGACAGTTGCTGGAATAGGCAGTAGTACTTTCAGTATAGTATTTAAAGTCAGTAAGTAACCATTAGAAATCAAAGTAATAATATGATTATTAAAACTGGTAGGAAGAAAAGACAAGTAGCATGTAACATGAGTGGATTAAATCCTTACCCTTTATAGCTGGGAATCAACAGATATTTCAAGTTGGTAAATCAAAAAATACCAGTAAAACATAAGAATGTAACCTCTGAAAAACTGATTTAGGGATGGAAAAGAAATGTAGGAGGGAATTTTGCTTTTCAATTTATGTTTGTTCTCTAATAGATTTTTTTCCATACATGTATACTTATGGCACTGTTATTAGACAAATAAATAGAGAGATAAAGAGAAAAATAATAGAAAAGGAAGGAGGAAGGGAAACCTACATACCTAGAAGTTATCACTGCATAGTAAGATTTCAGATGATTTCTTTCTTTATTGCACCAACCAGTATGGTTAACGATATTTTTATAACTATAAAAGGAAAATAAAGTTATTTTCCCTTTGAAAAACAGAAAATCTCAAATAAAAAAAATTCAACCTTGTTGAGGTACTTTATTGCCTACTGGAAAATAACATCTGGTAGTGTTGGAACTATCTGGTGGGAAAACACTTTTCAGAATGTCAAAGTGTTATTAACTTTTTGGTTTGCATCACTATAGTGCACTGAATACAAACCACTGTTGTTTCAGTTGATGAAGTCTGGAGAGTCCCTAGCCTCAAAGTGCCAGGTAGACTGAAGAATAGTTGCCTACTAGTCAAGCAGAAAGTTCTCACAATAATAGAATTACGTCAAATGTCATTGAGTACTTTGCAATTACTGTGGGAGTAAAGATATCCTAAAAATACCCCCATGGCAGTATCTTTACAATTTGTACTGACATAAGCTCTTTTGGGATTCTTCTCTAAGATTAAGTCTACACCCATAATTATGTCATCATGTATGCAGCAGTGTCATTTTTGCTCATTCTTGTAACTTGTTTACAGGCCTGGAAAAGCAATAGCTAGTAAGGATGTCCAGAGCCATCTGTCACCAAAACTTGTAGTGTTCCCACTAGAGCTGGGATGCTGGTTCATCGATGTCCTAAATTAGGTGTGTAGAGAAAAAAGTTACATGCCATAGGAATGCATTTTATAGCAAACAGCGTATTGTTCCAGAAACTAGTCATCAGGTTATCTTGGCCATTGTACGTGTAGCACATCTGGGAATTATTCCCAGGAAAACATTGAGTAGAAGCTCTCTATTACTAGTGGCTTGGACTTTATCTGACTACTGCAAAGACTGGAAAAAAATAAAGCACATATCATGATCCAGTGTATTTTTTACCAAAGTTGATTCCATGATGTGTAATGGTAACACCTTGATCAAAAATCCTTATTGATTTGGTAAGATTATATTAATAGGTTATGGTAGACTTTTTCACAAAATGGCAACAAAATGTTCCCAGTTCCTCTACTGCTTTAATCATAACTCGGGGTCATATATCTGCAATAAACCTTCTACTGTGTGTATGCAATTTTTTAAGTTAAATTTAGGATTCTCTAAGGACCTTGCTTAAATAAATGTAGTGAAGTAGTTAAAAGTAGGGATTTTGAAGTCAGACAGACCTGGGTTTGAATCCTTTAAGCTGGATTTGCTAGATGACCTTTATCAACATACTCATTGTGAACCTGTTTTTTCACCTATAAAAAGAAATGAAAGTGCAATATGGACAGTTGTTGTAAAATTAAATGTGGTGACATATTTGTCATCTAGTGCAGTTATCTGCATGTTGGATTCTCCTGGGGAGCTTCAAAAAGACCTACTGGTCCCTGTTCCATCCCAAGAGATTATTATTTAATTAATCAGAGATGTAGCCTGAACTTTGAAATTTTTTAAAGGTCTCTAGGTGATGCTGATATTCAGACAAGTTAGGAAACCATGGACTTAGAGCATAACAATACCTGCATAAGGTGCAATGGCCTATGTGTTTTATAAACATTATCTAACTTGATATTTGTTTTTTTAACATTTTTTATTGATTTATAATCATTTTACAATGTTGTGTCAAATTCCAGTGTAGAGCACAATCTAACTTGATATTTGTAATAATCCTTAGTAGCAGACACCATATTATACCCAATTTCCAGATGATTAATTGAGGTTTAGAGATATTTGATCACATAATCAAGGCCAGATAATTAGTACAAAGCAGAATCAATATTAAACACTGTTTGGCTGAGTCCAAGCCCTCAGTTACAACACAACCTAGCCCCAAGCAAGTTTCTTATTCATAAATTTCTCAATGCAGATGAGAAAAGAAAAACAAACAAATAAAAAAAATCCCTCTAGAATTGTGATAGTAAATACCCAATAAATTGTAGAAACAACTATTTTATCACTTCTCACAATGGTCTCAAGCAAACGGTCAGACTGAAAGGATGGTAAAGACCAATAAGAATCGTTGCAAGAAATTGAACAATAAGATTAGATGTGTTATTCATCATTCCATGTCAGACAGCAGTTCTTAGTCTTGCTGAATTTTTAATAGAAATTTGCATATAACCTCATTCCAACTTCCTTTTAAATGAATCAAGGATTCAAAATACAAGGATGTCTTCTGGAAGTTACACTCAGCATTTAATTTTCACTTGGGCTACACTACAATAATTTGTATTTGTAAAGAACTGAACTAATGAAGCTTTCAGTCACAATAATTGAAACGTGGTCTATGTTCAATGAAGTCTAAGATATACGTGAAATGATAAAGCATCACCACATTTTAAGCTGTGAGCATATCTCTAATAGAACAATTCTGAACTGGATTTTTTACTCCATCTTCTCAGAACCGAATTCATGAAAACCATCTTTAAAAACAACTTCTCTCTGCCATAACAACTTGGTTGTCTGAGTAACCAAGTGAAGAAGAACAAAGTTAAAAGACAAATACTATCTGATTTCAAATTTTATTGTAAAATTATAGTAATTAAGACAGTGCAGTATTGGCATAAAGACAGGCAAATAGATCAATGGAAAAGAATAAAGAGCCCAGAAATACACTTACGCATGTATAGACAGCTGATTTTTGACAAAGGTTTAAAGACAATTCAATGGAGAAAAAAATAATCTTTTCAGTAAATGATGCAGAAACATTTGAAAATGCATATGAAAAAAAAGAACTTCTACTCCATACCTCTCACAATACAGAAACACTAATTCAAAATGAGTCTTAGATATAATGTAAAAATTTGAAACTATAGAATTTCTAAAAAGAATAGGAGAAAATCCTTGAGACCTTAGGTTTAAACAAGTATTTCTTAAATACAACACCAAATGCACAATCCATTTGATTGAAAAAACAATAAATTGGACTTCATCAAAATTTAAAAGTTCTATTCTTCAAAAGATACTGTTAAGAGAATGAAAAGGCAGCCCATAGACTAGTAGAAAATATTTGCAAATCGTATATAGAATATAGTGCTTATATTCAGAATATTTAATGAACTCTCAAAACTTAATAATAAGAAAACAACTCAGTTTTTTTAAAAGGGAGCAAAGGGTTTGAACACACTTCACCAAAGAGATATATAATAAGAAATGAGCATATGAAAAGATGCTTGTCATCATTAGTCATTTGGTAAGTAAAAATTAAAACCACAATGGGATACCACTACACAACTAACACATGGCTAAAATTAAAATAACTGACCATACCAAGTATTGGTGGGGATGTGGAACAACTGAAATTCTCATTCACTGCTGGTAGGAATGAAGTGTTTTAGCCACTCTGGAAAGAAGCTGGACAGCTTCTTAAAAGGTTAAACACACACCTACTACGTGATCCAGCCATTCCACTTCTGCATATTTATCCAAGAGAAATGAAAACACAGGTCCATACAAAGATTTATATACAAATATTTGTAGCAGTTTTATTTGTACTAGCCAAAATCTGGAAGCAGTCCAAACGCCCTTCAGCAGCTAAAAGGATAAACAAACTGTGGTATACCCATACTTCAGGAATAAAAAGTAATGAACAGCACATGCAGCAACACAGATGAATCTTAGAATAATTATGCTGAGTAAAAGAAGCCAAACAAAAATAGAATATATGCTGTATGATTCCATTTATAGAAAATTCTAGAAAATTCAAATTAATATATAGTGACAGAAAGCAAATCAGTGATTGCTTAGGCTGGGGTAAGAGAGGTAGGAAGGATTATAAAAAAGGCAGAAAAGAACTCTTGAGGGTGGGAGAAAGTAATGGTTCAGTGGTTGAGCATCTGCTTAGCATGCATGAGGTCCTACGTTCAATCCCCAGCACCTCCATTTGAAAAAATATAATAAAAGATTAAAAAAAAATGTTTTGAAGGTGATAGATATGCTTATTAAATTGCTTGTGGTGGTAGCTTCACAGGGGTATGTATGTTCCAAAACACATATTTTTTAATACACTTCAAATATGTGCAGTGTGTACTATGTCAATTATATCTCAGTAATAGCTGTTGAAAATTTAAATTGTTTTAAAGCTCTTCCCTTTTTGTTTAAAGACTTAGTTAAATAGAAAAGCATTACATGTGGTGATGGCATTTTTATTTTATGTTTGTTTATTTTGATCATATGCTGCGCTGATCTAATGTGGTTAGACTTCTCATTTTTCAGTGATTAAAGATTACCTTGTTAAAAGCTTGCTTTATTGCTTAAATAAATAAAAGCTTGCTTTATTGCTTAAATTGCTTTTTTTTTTTTTTTGACGGTGCAAACACTATATTTTATCGTTTCCTCACAACAAATTCATGACTGAAATGTCAGGCTGTGGGCAAATTTTAACTAATTGGGAGATAACAAAAACTTCTTTTCCCTCAAAAAGAAATTGAGTATCATAGATGAGAAGGTTGCATAAATTTTTACAATGCTGGTCATTTTGAAATTCAATAATTGGCAAGTTTATTTTATAGTCTGCAGATTTATCTCATGTATTCTGACCCATTGTTAAAACAGGCAATTATAAGAGAGCACCACTGGTGAGAATATACATTCTCAGGGCTAAAAATATATCCACACACTTAAGTACATTTAATATCTGAGCATCAATTTGCTAAAGCTTTTTTGTTTGTCTTTTTCTCCTTCTTTCTCCAAAGGTAAATGGCACAGCAGATTCTTTAAAGACAAAGTTGCCTTTTGACAAGCTGGTTTGGGGATTTGTTCATGTTCTGTGCTTGAGGTTATTTATTGCTTTATAAAGGTTATATAGGTAGGTAAATATAACTAAAGGTCGATAAAACAGAACATTTTTACAGAATATGCCATTGTTTAACATAGTAAAACTTCTGGCATTTAAAATTATTTTAAAGAATGAATATCTTAGAATTATTAGACCTGAAATATTTATGACATATTGAAATAGATAGAAATAGATGGGTTTTAAATATCTACAGAAAAGATTCCATAACTTGCTTTTGTAACCTGTTTTATGGTAGTTTGCCTTAAAGTAAGGATTAAAAGTAGAATAAATTCTTGCTTATTCAGAATTTTAATGAATGAGATATTAATAATTAACTTAATATTCTGGTTAATAAGGATTCCATATATAGTGTGCCTGGATTTCTAATTTTTCAAAGAAAAAGTACGAAAGACACTAAAATGAGGCCATAGAATACCTAAAACAATCTTGAAAAAGAAGAATAGAGTGTGAGGAATCACTCTTCCGAATACTAGGGCCTATTATATAACTACAGTGGTTAAGACAGTATGGTATTGATGGAGGAAAAGATGGATAGATCAATGGAACAGAACAGAGAACCCAGAAATAGACCTACACTCTATCAAAGTCAAGTATCCTGCTTATTAAATATAACTGTAGTTTTGCAAGATGTTACCACTGAGGGGAACTGGAAAAGAGTACAAGGGATTTCTCTGTATTATTTCTTACACATGCATGTGAATTTACAATTATCTCAAAATAAAAGTTTAATTTTAAAATGCACTAAAATAGTAGGAAGTGAAGTAGAGTTTTTCGGGTTTGCTTTTAAATTAAATACCAGATTTCACAGTTCTTTGTGGTTTTCATTATAAAGATGAATTATCACATATAAGGACTATTTAAAAACAACTCATTATTTGAAATTTCTAGTTAAGTGAATTTTCAATGAATAAGCATTGACTGTACACAAGAATTGCAGTAAAAAGACCTTAGATAGTTCTGGAAATTACCCCGTAACCTTTTCCAGGGGTCAGAAAATTGAGACTTAGTGATGTGTCAACCTGGAAAGCTGCTGGTGCCTCCATCTGTAACCTATGTCTCAGTTACCTGATCATTTCTCATGTAATGCAATAAGAAAAGAATATTCTTCATCAGCTCACCAGAATACTTATATTTTGCCTGTAAGTATCTATCTCGCAATCTTGAACTGTAAAAGCAAGATTATCAGGAATATACAAAATTGGAATATAACAGTAAACTATTGCATGAAATTATTTAGCACAGTATATTCAAAAGTAATATAACCTGGTATGTTGTAATACATGTTATATTTGTGAGAGTTTGTTTTGTTTTTTTCCTCAAGTATGATCTTTTATAAGTTTTAGAAAAGACTAACATTAAACAGGGAGCTGATAAAATGCAACTCATTTTGAACTAGATAAAAAGTTTTCAAAGATAATCTCACAAACTTTTAGAGTTTTAGAAGTATATAAATTACTGGAAATGTTTCATAAAATGCTTTATCAAAACAAAGGTGTAAAAGTATAAAAAATCATCATCATCTGTGAGATAATAGAAAATATATATTGATATCTGGTTCCTGGCACAGAGCTCCTAAAACCCTTGTAATTTCTTAGTGGTAAGACCATTAGAATCATCTCTTGTTGTAATATTTATTTGTCTTTGACCCCATCCCTGACATAGGGCTCCTAAAACCCTTGTGAATTCCCAAGTGATTGGAGTGCTAGGAATATCTTTTGTTCTATTGAGGTGACTGTGGTGTGGGGGTGGGCTCTTGGGTGCCTTCTGGATCATGATTAGAAGCTTGGAATTTTCAATTCCATTCCCCCTCCTCCAGAGATGGGAGAAGGACTGGAAATGGAGTTAATAATTGATCATACTTATGTGAGGAAGCCTCCATAAACCTCAGTGGCATTCAGACAGCTTCTAGGTTGGCAAACATGTCCACACTGGGAGGGTGACACACCCCAACTTAATGATGGTTCTACTTACTATTTTTTGACTTTACGATGATATGAAAGTGGTACACGTTCAGTAGAAACCATACTTTGAATTTTGAATTTTGATCTTTCCCAACGCTAGTGATGTGTAGTACTATACTCTCTCCTGATGTTAGGAAGCGACAGAGAGCCACAGCTCCCAGTCAGCTAGAAAGTCACAAGTGTAAACCACAAATACACTTACAACCATTCTGTACCCATGCAACCACTCCGGTTGTCACTTTCATTACAGTATTCAACATATTGCACGCACTATTTATACTTTATTATAGAATTGGCTTTGTGTTAGATGATTTGCCCAACTGTAGGCTAGTGGAAGTGTTTGGAGCACATTTAAATTAGGTTAGGCTAAGGTATGTTTAGTAGGTTAGATATATTAAAACCATTTTCAATTTACAGTATTTTTAACTTACAGTGGGTTTATTGGAATGTAACCCCATCGAAAGTCAAGGAAGATCTCTAGTGATTCCTTTGCTCTAACCTGCTTCTCACCTCACACCCCTAATCCATCTCCCAAACTGTCCCCAGAGTGATCTTTCTAATAAGCAATCTGCTCACCTACTCTCTATTTGAAATCTAATCATCACTTCTAATTACCTAAAATATAAAATCTAAACTTTGCTGGCCATTCAAAACTGTCTAAAATCTAGATGCAACACTTGCCACTTCTAAGTACACATCCCACACTCTATATGGGCTACTTCATCTTCTCAGAACACACCACACGTTTTCTCATATGGGTCTTTCCATCTAGAGTGCCCATCTTGGTTATGCCTGGTTAATGATCTCACTTCCTCTCTGAAGCTGTCCTCAATATCCTAAGACAGCTCATCACTCCTTTTTGCTCCCATGGGATTTTACATGGAAGAATAGTTACTATTTGAGTGCTTACTAGGTACCAGGCACTGTGCCTAACTAAGCATTTTACAGACGTGATCTCATTTAATCTTCCCAGCAGCCTTATGAGGTAATGTGGCACTTTTCACAGTGTCTTCTCAGTCATTGTTTTCATGTCTGTATTCTCATTAGAAGAGATCAGTTTTATTCATCTTATCTGAACCATCTCCACCTATAATGTCTGATCAAATCAGGTGCTCAGTAAATGTTTGTTAAATGAGTGAATGATGGAATGAATAAAGTGAAATAAATAAATACAATAAATAAAAAAACTTATTAGAGAGGACTGGCTTTACCATACTATACATGACTAGAGCATTGGGAATATGCTTCCCAATCCAAGTATCTCTCTCCTTGCTCCTGGCATGATTCCAGAAACCCCCATGGTTCTCAAGAATGCCTTGTCTTTACCTTTCATTAATATTGCCATCAACCCAGATTAAACCCTGTCTTGCTTCTTATTTGATCCACTCATCTATTTTCAGATCTTCTCCTCTTTAATTATTACTAGACACCTTGGACGAGATCAATTTTCCTAAAATACTAGTCTAATTATATATTTCCCCTGATCAAAAACCATACTTTTTAAAAAAGGAATCCTTTCTCCCTAGCCTGACTTTCAAAAATCTCCACAATCTGGTCTCAACTATCTCCCACTACATTTTAAGTCCTATGGTCCCATCAATCTGAAATAGTTGCCATTCTCACTTCCATGTCTTTGTTCATTATAATCCGTTCTGCTTGTCTGGGTTGGCCTCTTTCCTTGACTTGTCTGTAAGAATTCTATCCCTTCCATGATGCTTTCCTAGAACACACCAGTCAGAAATGACCTCTTATTTCTCCTATATGCATAGTGCACTGATAGAAGGCTTGTAAGAGACATTTGATTTTTAGACTTTTCTCCTATATTCAAAAGTTAGCTCTTTGAGGGATCAAGTAGAACTTTTCAGTTAATTGCCCATCTCATAGAAGTTTCCCTTTTCAAATAAGTGCCCCCTTCCCCAAATGACAGTGTGTCCTCTACAGCTGTGCTTCTGCCATATTAGTCTGCTTCTCAGAACATGGAAGAGTAGATTAGGGATGGGTACCTAACCATGCTGGGCCAGGTAGCTTCTCCTCTCAGAGACTGTTTACTTGTAAGAAGAAAGCCACTTAGCCTGGATCTGTCTCCTAAATGGAGGTGCTGGACTAGAGAACTGTGAAACATCACCAGTAGTAATGTGCCTGTAAGGCTGTGTCCCTCCACAGGTATCATTTTGTTCACATAAGAAAAAGACATTCCTCTAAGTAGATGTAGCTTCAGATGCAGGGCATAAATATATGTAGTGACCTTGGGTAGCCAAAGTATTTTTCTTCATAGTTGGGGAGGCAGAAAGAGCTGGTTTTCAGAAAGAGCAAAATGAACCAAATATCTGTGTAGGGAACCCCAAATTTGCAGAGAAGCAGTGGTGTGTGTGTGTGTGTGTGTGTGTGTGTGAGAGAGAGAGAGAGAGAGAAAGAAAGAGACAGACACACAGACAGACAGACGGTCACTACCTGATTCCTATCAGCTTTCCAGATACTGGGTCCCTATCGAGACACCATTGCCTATGGTTGAGAAAATCCAATATTCTTTCCATAAACTTCCTTTTCATTCAAGGTCAAAATGAGTTATGCTATAATCATGTAATCCAACAAAGCTGAGAGGAGCTTTTTAGAGTAACTTGCAATGTCAGGCACTCGGTAAATCTATGTTGAATGTAGGTTAGACTGCTGGTTCTTAACCTTGACTGTATATTAGGAACACCTGAGATACTTTTAAACCTACCAACACCTGCATCCCACTGCAGACCAATTAAATTCAAACTGGCATGGATAGGAGCATGCATGCATTTGATATTTTTTAAAGCTTCCTTGATGACTCTAAAATACAAACAGGAATTATCATTGGGTTAGATGTAGCACACTAAGATATTTTTATTTATTAACTCATCTTTTTTTAATTTTTGAAATTTATTATCTTTTTTTTTTTACTTTGGGGGGCGGTATTTGGTTTTTTAATTATTTACTTATCTTTATTGGAGGTGCTGGGGATTGAACCCAGGACCTTGTGCTTGCTAGGCATGTGCTCTACCACTGAGCTATACCCTTCTCCCAACTTATCTATGCTGAATCATTTAACAGACTTGGACAGCAGAGTAGGGTCAGCATAACATCAGAAGTAGTAAAGAAAAATGTATAAAAAGATGGAGGACAGGCATTGAGTTTAGTTTATATTTTTGCAAACAACAAATTATCAGAGCACTGGGAGTAGTTGCCTAATCCAACAGCTGATCAAACAGAAGGAAGTGGGTTACCATAGTTATTTTAATTCCAAAAATATGGAATTCTTTTGAAAAGATATCTTATGAAACAATATATTTTTTAATTTTTAGTTTGAAAATTTGAAAGTCAAACTAAAACAATAAAATGTAATCTCTAGATCAGTAAAATTAAGCAAGTGATCATAGTTTAATGTCCAATTATTAGTTCTATATTAATAATTTAGTTATAAATAATGCAATTATTAGGAGACAGCATAAACTTCCAAGAATACTAAAACATCTATTTCTAAGGCTCTATTCTCCATTTCCCTACCATGTTCTCTGAACTTAAGTATGATTTCATTCTGCTTAAAATGTTGTTGGTACTATACTTCTTCTTAATGCATTCTGTCTGGTATTGCAGCTATTTCAGTGCTTGTCTTTTGCCTTCTACTTAATTAGAAGTTCCTTGAGGGAAGCAGTCATAATAGTCATTTTTGTATTCCTCCCAAGGAACCTTCTTCAATTAGAGCATGTTACACGTATTTGTTGTGTTAGGCTATATCATTAAGGCATAAATTCTGCAAATAATGGTAAACCATACCACAGTGGCTTAAACCATGGGGTAATTTTTTTCATATAGCAAGAAATCCATATATAGGTAGTCCAAGGTTGGTGCAACTTCTCAAGGAAGCTAGGGACGCATTCTTTCCATGTCTTTGCTTCTGTCATCCTTACTGTTTAGCAGGTCACCTCATGGTCATAAGACGGCTGCTACACCTATAGGCATTGCATTTTTTTTTTTTTTTTTGTGGCAAACAAGGTGACAGGTACAAAAGACCCAAAGGAATGTTCCAACCCAATCTATCCTTTTAAAAAGCTTTCCTGGAATCTTAGCCAGTTAACTGCTCATTGGTTAGAACTGGACATATGGTTTCCCCTGGACTACTACTGAAAGATGATCTGGGAGAGAGGAATCATGGATAGGGTTTGAGCCAGCCAGAAACATTGTACCATAAGGTTTTATTCTAATTAGACTTGAAAGGAATATTACAGATTATTTGGCACCCCCTTTCGGGATCTGACAGCCAAGAAAATTGTGGGCCAGAAATGTCTGAGATCCATAGCCAGGTAATGGTAGAACAGAGACTAGACTAAGTGTCACTTATCCCCAGTCCTAAGGCACCAAACATTACATACATATGCACACAGACCATTAGAAGGTCCTACTTTAAAAGCTACAAGTCATTTCCAAAGACAGAATTTAGAATGTTGAAACTTTGTTTTAATCATCTCCAAAAGAATCTTCCCCTTCATTATACAGTGAAAATCCAGAAGTGTTTTAAGTGTAATCCAGATTTTTGTTCTTTTTCCTTAGTAACCATTGATTATTTTTGCCAGGAAACTTAAAAAAAATTATTGTTGCTATCAAATGACTTTGATTCTGACCCTTGAACTGCCCCCCAATAAGGTTTTGCTAAATGTATGCTACCTAAATAAGTATTCCATAATTTTTGTTTCCCCAAATGGCTAATTTTGGCTCCCTAGGTATGATATTCACATTTCAAGAAAAAAAACAGTGTTATCTCCATTTCAACCAATTAATGCGCTACAAGAGTGTTGATTACTACTTCTCCATATATATGATTTTTATCATTATGAATAAATGTTTAGTAAGTGGAAGCTATTATTAAGTTCAGATTGCTGTAAGTTCAACAACAAGACAGTAGATATACATCTTTGAAACAGTATATCTTGTTAAAATAGAAATCAATTGTGTTCTTATCATGTTCAAACACATTTGGGCCTGGATTTCTAGGGCTCTTCTGATTTTTCTTATCTCTATCATTACCCTTATACATGTATACTTAGCATATACATAATTAAACCATTTGCCCATCTGCTGTCATGCATAATTTTTTTTTTATCACTTTAAGGATTATTTAGCAATAATGTTGCTACCACCACAAACTCTGTTAGGGAGAATAATTTCTATGAAAATTTGGCTTCATAAGCTATCATTTTAAAAGGGGAAGTATAGTAATGTTTTACATACATTCTGTAATGACCCTCCATAGTTTTCCTAAGTCAATTTTAATCTGTTTGGGGTGTGTAGTTTATCCGTTATATTTCAGTTTCTATGGCAACAGATGCACTCATTGCATACACATTCTGCAGCTGGGTAGACAGGCGGTCTCCTCTGAGACTTTAACTTGCAAATAAAGCAGTGTGTGAGTAAGAGGCAAGCATTCTTCTCCTCCAGGAGACTGAGTACACTGCACTTCCAGGATACCAGGCTCAGGCGATAGCCAAAGAAAGGCTTCCAAATGCAACCCTTTCTCCAGGTTTCTCCTGGAACAATTGAGACATCTTTACGCAAGGCATAAAGATACTTCCACTTCCACTTCTGCTTTTAGAATTTGGGACTTAGGTTAAATATAACACAATGGAAACTGTACACTAAGTACCTGGTTCTCATCCATTTCTTAAAGACTTCCTGTGTTTCTGAAGTGGAAATTTATAAAAACAGTTCAAATGTTCTGAAAATAAAACTTAGATGGTGATGAAAAATTAAGTAGAAGTCACTGCAAAAAAAAGGAGGAACCAAAGAAATCTCTGTAACAAAAATTTCTTTAAAGTTTTTCATGATGCCCTGAAACTGAGGTTGTGCATTCATTTCAGCTACTTCTGAACAAGTAAATGTTTTACACATAGTTGCCTCAATTAAAGGAAAAGTGCTTTCCTTTTTTGTTATAGAAAATTTCAAATATATGCAAAAACAGAAAACACAGTGAACTTTTATGTACCCACCTGCCAGATTGAATTATTATCAATACTTTGACATGTGTTTTATGCATAAACCTCCACACACTTCTTTTGACAAATTATATTAAAGTAAATCAAGTCCTTTCACTCATATATATCTACTACATCTCTAATTTATAAGGATTTTTTACAATGTAACAATTATGCTGTTATCTATAACACTTAAAATGAGCAATTAATTCCTTAATATCAGAAATATTCTATTTTGAATTAATAAAATGAAAAAAGATCGGTGTTAACAATTGTACATTATTTTAAAGGCTTGTAAATAAATCAGTTGCATAAAAACGTAAATGATTTATTTTTCCCATAGAGAACAAAATACTTTTTAAAAATTACTTTTTATTTTGTCCTAAATTTTACTTATTCTTTTCCTAGAGAAGGCATCAACATGTAGTTATTTCTTATGCTTTTACAATTGTGTAGGGAATACCCACTGAATAATTTAATTTTAATTAACTGAAATAGTGTTGGGTAACTCTAATTTAGTCTTCAGCTTCCCTTCAGTTGGCTGAGAGGTAAATACGAAGAGGTTATCATCCCCCATATACCCGTCATTGCTTAACACTAATATGTTTGTAAAATATGTTTCATTAAATGCTATTGATTAAATTGTTTTCTCCATGAAAAACTTTCTCTTAGAAATGGCTCATGCTCCATTTGTTGTCTATCTCTTTGCCATCCCACTTAACATCTATGAGTCTTTCTGATATTTCCTTGGCTCTATTCTTGACTTGTCTATTTCTCTCTTTGTGAATATCTCTATCTTTTTTTTCCTTTTTCCCATTTTTCTTTTTCTCCATTTTCACCTTTTGTTGCTTCTTCTTCATGGTTGTTAAATTTATTGACCATAAGGCAATATTCCCTGTTATTAATTTTAAAAATATATGAGAGAAACATTTAGGGCTCCTCTAAAAGAAATTAAAATGGTTTTTCACTTGATTTGTTTTCTTCCTTCAAAGTAGTAACTGCCTTAGCATGTTTGTTTAGAATACATATTTAACCATTCTAAGAAGTATAGAATGTTTACTAAAGATGATCTCCAAAGAATTTTTTCAAAGAAAATTCAATTTATTTAAACAAAAATAAGCACACTTTACCTGTTCTTGTCTACCTCTGGCAACCACTAATTTGTTCTCTGTATCTATCTATGAGCTTGGATTGGTTAATTGATATTTATTTCTTTATTTCTTTCCTTCTTTCCTTTTTTCCTTTCCCTCCCTCCCCTCCTTCTCTCCTTCCCTCCTTTCTTTCTTTTGATTCCACATTTAAGAGAGGTTATACAGTATTTGTCTTTCTCTGACTTATGTCACTTAGCATAGTGCCCTTGAGGTCTATCTGCATTGTGGAAAATAGCACGATTTCATTCTTTTTATGGCTGAACAATATTCTGCTGTACACATAGTTTCTTCACCCATTCATCTATCAATAAGCACTTCTGTTGTTTCCATATCTTGGGGATTATAAATAGTGCTGCAATGAACATGGGTATGCATGTATCATTTGGGGTTAGTTTTTGTTTTCTTTGAGTAAATACCCCAAAGTGGAATTCCTGGATCATATTATAGTTATATTTTTAATTTTTTATTATTTGAAAATTTTCTATACTTTTTTCCATAGTGGCTGCTCCAATTTACATTCCCACCAACAGTGCACAAGGGTTTCCTTCTTGCTAATAATTGTTATTTCTTGTCTTTTTTATAATAGTCATTATAACAGGTATGAGGTGATATCTCACTGCAGTTTTGATTTGCATTTACCTCATAGTTAGTAATGTTGAGCACCTTTTCATGTACCTGTTGGCCATCCATCTCTGTGCCTTCTTTGGAAAAACGTCTATTCAAATCTTCTGCCTATTTTTAAAATTCAGTTGTTCTTTTTTTTTTTTTTTTTTTTGCTGTTGAGTTGTATGAGTTCTTTATATATTTTGGATATTAACCCTTTATCAGATATATGATTTGCAAACATTTTCTCCCATTTGGTAGGTTTTTGTTTCCTCTTGATGGCTTCCTTTGCCATGCAGAAGCTTTTTAGTTTGACATAGTCCCACTTGTTTATTTTTGCTTTTATTGCTTTTGCTTTTGGTGTCAGGTTTTAAAAAATCATTACCAAACCTATGTCAAGGAACTTAACACCTATGTTTTCTTCTAGGAGCTTTATGGCTTCAGGTCTTACATTCAGATCTTTAGTCCATCTTGAGTTAATTTTTGTGTACAGTGTAAAAATAGAGGTCCAGTTTCATTCTTTTGCATGTGGCTATCCAATTTTCCCAACACTATTTATTAAAGAGACTGTCCTTTCTTCATTGTATAGTCTTGATCGTATATGCATGGATTTATTTCTGGGCTCTCTATTCTATTCCATTGTTCCTTGTGTCTGTTTTTATGCCAACACAATATTGTTTTAATTACTACAGATTTGTAATATAGTTTGAAATCAGAAAGCATTATGCCTCCAGCTTTGTTCTTCTTTCTCAAGATAGCTTTGGCTTATTTGGTCTTTTATGATTCCATACAAATTTTATAATTGTTTGTTCTAGTCTGTGAAAAATGCCATTGGAATTTTGATAGGGGATTGCATTTGAATCTGTAGATTTCTTTAGGTAGTATGGAATTTTACCAATATTAATTCTTCCAATCCATGAGAAAGAATATCTTTTCATTTATTTGTGTCTTCTTCAGTTTTATTCTTTAATGTCTTATAGTCTTCAATATACAAGTCTTTCCCCGCTCTTTGGTTAAATTTATTTCTAGGTATTCTATTCTTTTTGATGCAAGTGTAGATGAGATTGTTTTCTTAAATTTTCTTTCTGATAGTTCATTATTAATGTATAGAAACACAGTAGATTTTTGTATATTGACTTTTTATTTTGCAGCTTTAATGAATTCATTTATTAGTTCTCACAGTTTTTTGTTTTTAGGGTTTTTCTATATGTAATATCATGTCATCTGCAAATAGTGACTGTTTTACTTCTTTCTTTCCAATTTGGGTGATCTTTTTTCTTTTCCTTGCCTAATTGCTCAGGCTAAGTCTGCCAATATTGTGTTGAATGAAAGTGGCAAGAGTAGACATCCTTGTCTTGTTCCTCATCGTAGAGGAAAAGCTTTCAGCTTTTTTACCATTGAGTATGATGTTAGCTGTGAGCTTGTCATACATGGTCTTTATTATGTTGAAATATGTTCCCTCTATACCCACTTTATTGAGAATTTTTATTATAAATAGATTTTGAATTTTGTCAAATACTTTTTCTACATAGATTTAGATGATCATATGATTTTTATTCTTAATTTTGTTAATGTGGTTTATCATGTTGATTGATTTGCAAATGTTGAACCATCCTTGCAGCCTTGGAATAAATCCCACTTGATCATGGTGTATGATTTTTTTAATGAATTGTTGAATTCGGTTTAGTAATATTTTATTAAGGATTTTTGCATATGTTCATTAGGAATATTGGCCTATAATTTTTTTTCTTGTAGCACTTTTGTCTAGTTTTGGCATCAGGGTAATCCTTGTTAAATGAGTTTGGAAGAGTTTCCTCATAAGTTAGAAATACAGTTGGAACTAGAACCTCAGTTTAATGATTATCAGCTCAGTACTTTCCCTACAATGTTTGGAAATAGGGGATGATTATATGTTACATGGTATGAGAGGACACATCAGTATAACATGCACTTTTGAGGAAGCCCAGCCTTCCCATTCTTTGATCCAGTG